>NW_027266308.1:20448231-20853231 GCF_022045235.1 Haliotis cracherodii | reverse complement strand
GTAGGTGTTAGCTAAAGTTGTACTATTTATGTAGGTGTTAGCTAAAGGTGTGCTGTGTGTAGGTGTTAGCTAAAGGTGTACTATTTATGTATGTGTTAGCTAAAGGTGTACTATTTATGTAGATGTTAGGTAAAGGTGTACTATTTATGTAGGTGTCAGCTAAAGGTGTACTATTTATGTAGGTGTTAGCTAAAGGTGTGCTGTGTGTAGGTGTTAGCTGAAGGTGCATTATTTATGTAGGTGTTAGCTAAAGGTGTACTATTTATGTAGGTGTCAGCTAAAGGTGTACTATTTATGTAGGTGTCAGCTAAAGGTGTACTATTTATGTAGGTGTTAGCTAAAGGTGTGCTGTGTGTAGGTGTTAGCTGAAGGTGCACTATTTATGTAGGTGTTAGCTAAAGGTGTACTATTTATGTAGGTGTTAGCTAAAGGTGTACTATTTATGTAGATGTTAGGTAAAGGTGTACTATTTATGTAGGTGTCAGCTAAAGGTGTACTATTTATGTAGGTGTTAGCTAAAGGTGTGCTGTGTGTAGGTGTTAGGTAAAGGTGTACTATTTATGTAGGTGTTAGGTAAAGGTGTACTATTTATGTAGGTGTTAGCTAAAGGTGTACTTTTTATGTAGGTGTCAGCTAAAGGTGTACTATTTATGTAGGTATTAGCTAAAAGTGTACTATTTATGTAGGTGTTAGCTAAAGGTGTGCTGTGTGTAGGTGTTAGCTAAAGGTGTACTATTTATGTAGGTGTTAGCTAAAGGTGTACTATTTATGTAGGTGTTAGCTTAAGGTGCGCTGTGTGTGTAGGTGTTAGCTAAAGGTGTGCTGTGTGTGTACGTGTTAGCTAAAGGTGTGTATGTTTAACATAAAAGAGTAGACATGTGTGAGCGTCATATTGTGTATGTTCACTTGTGCTACGGTGTCTAGTGTGTGTACAAATGTTTGTTTCGTGGGTACATCGTGTAAAGTTGTGTGTGCAAAGGCATCAATTACATATGCATGACATGCATCCAGTACATGTTTACACGGGTGCAGAAATCGAGGCAACACAAACCCGCAAGCGCCTTTATCACATACGCTACTCACAAGACACAGCCATCACCCTCGCCCTCCTACGCTATACTGTATGTGTATTCGCAAAAAGATCAATAAACCAACTCATATATGACGGAGTGAATTGGGTATTCACACCTGATTACATAATTAAGACATACGGGGGAGGTAACTCTGCACGGAAACCTTTCTTTAAACCCCCTGAACTGGTTTGTTCATATAGAATATCCTCTCTTGTCAGATAACATTTCCTATCGCGCCGTAGTCACCCTACATGAAGCAACGTGCACCTGTCAAGATAGTCATTTTCATTTCAAAAATAATTGTGTTCGTCTCCTAGATGGCGCTGTTGTCGTGTTTGATCCTTCTATTTAAAAAAACTGAACGATGCCTTATAATACCCCGTTCTTTGTTTATATAACAAAGGCAGTCGCCCGATTTTTTTTCTTGAGGAAGAATTAGTTGTATTATAGCTTAAAATCTAGAGACAAGATTTCGGAGGTATGAAAATTGGTGTGAGACTGATTCGGCTCGGATGGAAACTCTTTTGAGAAAGCTCAACAACGATCTTTTCAAAGACGATGTCGCAGCAAATTTTGATCAAAATGACATCAAAGAGTCATCAGTGGCTGGGCCCATTTCATTCCTTTTTGAAGAGATTATTGTTCTTTTCTATGCATGAAGAATTTAAAGCTTATTGCGAACTGTTACTAAAATAATGCTTAATTTGACAGAACATGCATTGATTTTAGGACCATGATTACTCCTGTACAATTGTTTTGTTGGCATAATTTCATTTCAAACTGTCAATCTCACACCAAGCTTAAAATCTCGTCAAAATGTTTGAATAAAGTTTTAATGTATCTTTTTTAAATAGTTGATATCATGTCTTAAACGGGACCGGTTCAGGTGAACAAAAATATAATTTGGATTGGATCTGATAATAATAATAAAAGCATGAATAGAAATATAACTGAATATTCAGTATCGCACTTAGATGTTATGTGTAATACATATTTTTGTATGGAAAAGTATTGTCACCACAATTTTTGATGATGTCTCATTCTACTTAGCACGCCGCCGCTGTTAACAGGCATGCTACTTTAATCGGATGATAGCCCCTTTTCGAAGTACAGAGTTGGGTCTATTTGCCGTTGCAGGATCCGCTGAAATCGGGTTCGATTTGCTTGCTACACCAAATCTGAAAAGGGTCACAACTTAGATAATATGCCTTGATTTAACTTGTATACGCTTCAAATCAGGGTCAAACCCTACAAACACACTGCTTATTTGTTAAGAACGAAGGTTTCCTTTTAAATTAAATCATAGCATTATTATTAAGTATTTGTTCAATGTATGTTTTGCACTATGTTGTTTTTTATAAGCTAGTTATGCTGTTTGGTTGCGACAATTTATAATGTCGGTTTATCAGATGTTACTATAGTCGTTTCGAAGAGAGAGAGAGAGAGAGAGGGAGAGAGAGAGAGAGAGAGAGAGAGAGAGAGAGAGAGAGAGAGAGAGAGAGAGAGAGAGAGAGAGAGAGAGAATATTAGATTTTTTAACATAATGGACTTCCATAAAATAATAACACACCGCTTTCCTATGTAACCCTGATTACATTCAAGGTGTGGTATCGTGAAGCTGATCGGAGGGTTATGGTGATCTCGACAGAAAGATAAACAGTTGGATTTAAACTCATTGTTAAACGACTCCCGGCCTGACCCAACGGGCTTGCGAAAACTGAGTAGTTTAAGAAAACACAGTCCAGACTCAAGGCAGGGGTCAGCTGTCAAACGTACGTGGCCCAACAACCAAATGTCAGGATATCGTGAAATTTACAACTGAAAAATTGTCAGTTACACGTTTCCACTCCCAATGTCAATTTCAATGTATTATCTAAAATAACGAATTATCACTTTGCAGGAAAAGACATCTCCCACACTATACAGTATCTGGTTTCGATAGGGTTTCAGATTAAGATAGCAAAGCCCCGCCTCAGTACTTAACAGTGATTTAAGGACACAGGGGCCGACCTTACATTACCGCTATTAAATGTATAAGGATTTATTCCCGTTGACCGAACAAAAGATTTGTTTAAATATTTAATCTAACCACGTCGGAGAAAATGATCAGATTAAGGGCCCTGGCGCTAATGCCAAGAATATACGTTATCACCTGCTCTCGAGGGAACCCATGCGAGTAGACCCATCTTACAAAGACTCGTTGGTACATAGTAGGTCTCAAATAGTTTAATGAATTAGCCATTTGAAACCTCAAATCAGAAAAGGTCAAATGTGTGATTACTTCATCTTCAAAAAGTGAAACCTCGTGATTGTAAATGGAGTTATTTATGGATAAAAGTGTTATCCGCGTGTTGCTCTGTGAATATGAATGTAGAATTGTCGCAGTACATTATACAAGTGAAATAGACATGTAATAAGATATGTCTATTTTCTAAGAATGACGCGCGAAATGTACATCAGTGCTGTCCCAATATGACGAGAATTGGTGCAAATTTATTGATTCAGGCATAATCAAGTAGGTTCCACACCTTTAATGAAAATAACAAAACTCATTAAAATTCTACAAGAACTATTGTTCGACACTATTTCATGAAGACCATATGCATGCTGCTATCGGTTAAACGTGTATACGATTTTGCTGAACACTCCATGTTAAAATGTACATGAGATATTGACAATTAATACTTTTACTTCAGTGCAATACGTTATTCCCATGGATTGAAGCAGCGCAGTAAGTTAATTATATACTTTGAATGTCTGTGTCCTTTATCGAAGCTCTCCAAACGACATTCCATGCCATTAATTAATATTATATGACCCAAGCTGTATCACAAATGCTTGTTTATGAGCATCAGTACTGCTGTATTTGAAAGAGATAAAAATGCTTCTCCTTTTATATACATAAACCATACCGTGATCACATTGTTAGTTGACGGTCCTTTACTTACCTGCACCGGATAAACTCAACAGATTTTGGCAAAAAATTATAACCATGATATTTAGCAAATCATGAAAGCGAGAACTTTGAAAACTGATCGCAAAGCGTATGAAGTGTACAATGGAAAAGGTCAACTATTTTTGATAACAGCACTAGGGAGCAGAATAGTTTTATGTAGAATTTCTTTGATTTAATGTTAATAAATGAAATTATTTAATCAAGATACGTATCTAATAACGTGGTACTGAAAGAACCTGCTCAGTGTTGAGGGTCAGTAAGTATTTTGTAAAACGCAATATAATCTATCAACATTGGGAACATTTTAGTATACATATCCTGTTTTTCCACTGGAATGACTTATGCTGATGAAACTAGCAAGAAAACCAACAGTAGTAGAAAATATCCAACTGATAGTTCCACTACGACATCAATGTAAGGAAGAGTGAACATGTCCTTTCAACTGCAATGTATTAGCGTGTATATCATGTCTATTTCAGAGCATTGACTGCTACAATCAGATACCGTGTATATAGCATCTGCTGTGATTGCTTCACACTTACTGGGACATTTATTTATTAATGACTTGCGCCGTATTCATAATTTATCCGCTTTATCTTAAAAATCGAGAATGCACTGAAACCTCAACAGCAATCAGACAGTCAGTTTAAGATCCTATTTCAACGGAGATCTCACGAAAAATGCCAAATATCCTGTACATGTGAGTTGGTATTGATGGGTAGTCGTGCTTATCACTTTCTTATGATTTCAGAGTTGTATCGACTGCCATGGCACAAGAAGTGTACGATGCACCGAATATTCTTAGTGAAATATAGTTTGATACTGATGTGTTGTGCCTATCCTTCATACAGCAATGGAGTTACTAACATTATCACACAACACAGTCCATAATATTGTTTTTATTACGATCAGTTTTATAACATTCTAAATAATCCATTGCACCAAATGGTCGTGACTATGGCATTGAACAGATTTATAACTGTTTTCATAACATCGACTTTATAACATGTTCCATAGATAGACTTTATAACATGTTCCATAGGATAGATTTTATAACATGTTCCATAGGATAGATTTTATAACACGTTTCATATGATAGACTTTATAACATGTTCCGTATGATAGACTTTAAAACATGTTCCATAGGATAGACTTTATAACATGTTCCGTGTGAGAGACATTACAACATGTTCCGTATGATATACTTTATAACATGTTCCGTATGATAGACTTTATAACATGTTCCGTATGATAGACTTTATAACATGTTACGTATGTGAGACTTTATAACATGTTCCGTATGAGAGATTTTATAACATGTTCCGTATGAGAGACTTTATAACATGTTCCGTATGATAGACTTTATAACATGTTCCGTATGTGAGACTTTATAACATGTTCCGTATGTGAGATTTTATAACATGTTCCGTATGAGAGACTTTATAACATGTTCCTATGAGAGACTTTAAAACATGTTCCATAGGATAGACTTTATAACATGCTTCATATATCGAGGTAGTAACAAAGGACTGATTAGAGTTCAAAAGAGATCTTGAAGTAATGTATAATGTTATCCGAATGATAACATATCATATACGTTTGTTGTTATAACGATGATTTCAATGTGTAACAGCAAACATAAATTTACCAACCTACCTAGTCGCTTTGCTATCTATTGTTGTGTTTCTCTCCGCATTATAGATACAGCCCATTACTCACGGTATGTGGTATTCCAAGCTGTGATGATATACATGGTATGCAGTTTATATTACATGATGTCATGATTTATGGTCAAGCCCAATAACTGTACTTGATCTGTCAGTGTCCTTAATTTGGTTACATTTCAATACATTGCATTTCATTCTTAAACAAATTAAATCTCTGCCGGTAGTGCAGATAATCACATTGTCATTTGTTCTCGAAGCGATACACGTGTATTCATCAACAAACAGGAACAATACACGTTTTGACAACAGCAATGATGTTTGTTTGCTTGTTTGTTGTTTAACGCCGCATTCAGCAATATTCCAGCTATATGACGGCGGTCTGTAAATAATCAAGTCTGGTCCAGACAATCCGGTGACTGACATTATGGGCATGTCTACACAATTTGGGATACGATGATATTAGCCTGACCGCCCAATCCCGATAGTCGACTCTTACGGCAAGCATGGATTGCTGAAGACCTATTCTAACCTGGAATCTTCACGGGAATACAAAAACAATGACAATTTGTGAATCGTGCATATAAGTTTCAGTTGTTTAATAAGACATATTTTCGAAAAGTCACCATTTTTAACTTTTAAGTTGCTCTTCCTATCATGTTTCGTTCGACCACTCCTAACCTTTAATTTAGACAAATAAAACAACAAGTCCTTCCAGTTATGCCAGTAACGTAGTCATGTATTATTGATATCAACTGTGGATAATTAATAGTCGAAGAGATGCCTGCATTATCTTAAAGCAAGGCTTTATCACAGCATCTGCGTGGCCTTCTATAGAATGGTAGAAGACAGAAAGCCACGTTTGGTTTGAGCATTTAATTTTTAACCTGTCCATTGTTAGTTGATTTCTTATCGCAGCTAGGAATCCGAAGCGCGGCATGAAAACTTCATTTGTCTTTGAGTGTCGTTACTTGTCATTTACAAAGCATTTGTCGAAATCTTGATCAGATCGGGAGAATTCCTAATAACCACTCAACGTATACCTTTCACGATTTGCCATATGGGTAGGCCATAGGCTGCAGGAATGATTATCTGTAATTCCTATTTGTGGATCTGGGGTTAATCGTTCTCGGACAAAACATGTTGTTTAGACAATTGAATATGCATGTACATGCATAAAATAATATGTCCGTGGTTTTATGAAAACCTGTAGGCTAATTTATCATCAAAATGTGCAAATACACTCAATTTATAAATAATCATATTTTCATACAATAAATCTCAAAGCAAACTTATTCTGTTTAAACTCGAACGAAACTCGCTATCCCTCCAGGAACAAGAATTATGTATAGCTGAATTGAAAAATATATTTATGATGTACAACTGATATAATTCAGATTCAAATTAGTGTTGTTAAGATGTGATTTTCATATACAAACTTGTCAATACTAAATGTTCTAACACGAAATGTTGTCAATATTGAACGGTGTAACGAAACATATGGTCAATAGTGAATGTTGTAACGAGAAACATTGGATGATTGTTCGCCATTATACCAAGGCGATGTGGGTCCGTCTTCATGCTATGAACAGCGGTCACCGGTCTGCATGTCCCAGACTATAACTTGTAATACGACATGGTGTAGCTGGAATATTACTGCTGACAGTAGCGTTTAACACTCGATCAAAGGACATCTCAAGTTGATACCAAAGCAGTTCAACGAAGGCTTTACCTTTACAAAAGATACTATCAAAATGACAGTGTAACTTGTCAGGGTTTCAATGCTGTTAACGTTCAGATCAAACTGAGAAACATAATATATGTCGTATTTCCAAAGTCAGGATCAAATCAATTATCCTTTTGATCAATGCAATGGTGTGGAATAATATGTTCCTATATGAATATCAATTTGTACTGACCAAACTCCCATAGTATGTGTTGTTTTCTTGATTTGCTTTATAATGTTCAAACAAGTCTTTTATTCTGTTTGCTCATGATTGATTTTCTTATGATAAAAGCATTAAAAGATCTCAAAACAGATTACAAGAGTTTATATTACCGGAAGAATTCGGTTGTATGCAAATGGAAATTGATCAAATTCTACTGATTTAATTCCGGGTATTTCGTTCTAAGTGCATGATGGATTCTAAACCACTCATCAGACAGATTAATCCGAAAATATTGAGTTATCTCCCTTTGGTGTTTGGTCGAATTAGGTCGTCTGCAAGCCAAGAAGAAATGGCGCCAGACGTATTTAGGTTAGAGAAGCGATGAGTCCAAGGGAATGGATTCAAGACAAATATGGCGCCTGCTTCATTGCCTAAGATGAAAAATAATACTTTCTGCGAATGTTGAGCTCTTCGATATCAGACCCAAATGAAAGAAAAGCTCCATCCTAATTTCTCCCGGGAGGAAATCGCGCCATCTTGGAATTGCCTCACTTTGGGATCAGGCTAATCCGAAAACTGTCACTCACTCTAGCAAATACAAAGAAGAAAAAGCGGATCCGGCATACGGATTATATTTTTTTTGTCTTGATCAGAACAGAATAAAAGTCTTATCATGACTAAGGAACGGGACACGTTAAGTGTCATGTTTGCATTATAGAAAGTGATAAATGGAATTTGAGTCGAAATTGGAATGAATCTATAAATGTTCGTTCATATAATGATGCGGGGGTAGTGGAATAACAAGAATGTTCCACCATCTACAAGGGTCTGCACGGAACTGGTCTTACGAACTCACATATACAAAGCGTGTCAATTTGCGTAAGTGATAAGAAATATATATCGTTATTCTTGATTTCCAAATCTTCCCCGATCAATCAAATAGACTCATTACTATTATTTCATTATATAATCGGATTTTAGTTTTATGGGCTCTTTGAACAATGATTTATTTCAAACATTTACGAACCAAACTGTGAAGGTGACGTACAGTTTAAACAAGAGCGTGCCACCTACTTCGCATGCATATCTTATGGCACAGATACATCACAACTGCCATATAAATATATCAAAACTGAATCACTGTGTTTCTAATATTTTATCGCCCAAATCGTTTTATTTCGTCCATTGTGGTTACTATAGTGACACGTGTTAACTCTAAATTACTAATCAGTCATATATTTTCTGCCACTGAAGGTAAATGACAGGAATTCGTCTTGCAAAGAAGGAATCTGCCTCCACCTGTTGAGATCAGGGCTCACTGGCTAACATCTTGTTGTTATCTTCTCAGCTTTGTCTGGGGTATTATATATCATCTCAAATATTAATAGAAAACATCTTATGACGATTTTAAATTCTAATCTTACCATGCAACATTAGGTTTTAGAAAATGATTATAAAGTTCAGATAAAATGAAAGCTTAATGCCATTTAACGATCTTATAGGTCGTCATTGTTTATCTTTAAAGAATAGATCAACTGTTTCAGGTAATTTAAGATTGTGTTTGATAAAGAACAAAGTTGAAATTATTTCCACTGAACAAAAGACGAAAAGTAAAACACGAACGTCAATATGTTTAAATAGATACGTTTCTTTGAGATATATCATATATATAATTCAGCTGATTTCCGTTATCTTAAACAAAAATTCAATGTTACTGATCATTTATTAAAAACGAACGGCAGATTTGTCAATGCAGTTAAGATTTTGTTATCATCTTTTCATATTAAATTATTCTAAGATTTCTTTTTATACGGTTTGAGGTAGACTAAAAATCAAGTTTTACTTCAGGTATTATTGGAAACTGTCCACCTCGTCAAGAATACAACCCCTGTAATCACTATAGCCCAGGTGCACAAATACAGATCAGGATACTAGATCAGGTTTGCCCTTGGCTTGGATAGTAAACACAATATGTATATTACTCTTCGGTGTTATCGGCCGCAAACAGTCTGGAAAGTCAAACTCCACTATATAAACACGTCTTTAGTGAGATCGTGAGTGCAAACATTGGTACACTTAACGATATGCTGAGGACACAGTTTAAATATGACGAGTACAAAATATGGACGGCAGTATCAGTTGACACATATTTCTGTTAGTTAACTCAATACAACTCAGTAAAAGTATTTGTTGTAAAGAATGTTTGCACACTAGTGACTAGTAACCAAAATAGTATCCACCATGACACCATTGCATGCGAACATGTGTCACTTCAAATCCATGTATGTGCAAGTCTATCATGTAGATGGTACTATTATCTACAATGCCGTCACAAACGATGTACATATTTGCACACAGCTAGTATAAGAAACGCTTTCTGATATGGATACATCTGTGTAGCGTATACGCCAGGGAAACAACACGTAATATATGTCCTGTAAAGATCAATCATCTTGACTACAACCAGTACAGGTGTTTAATGGAAGTGTGTGTGTACACCCTGTGGGTGTAGTAAACAGATGAAATAGTATACACTGACCACGTCCGACAGGGAGACATTTCATTTATTACATAGACAATGGACGTAAGTTCAACATTAGTGCATGCTTACGGTGAAACAAGTGGACATAAGCAGAGTACTCGGCTTCTGGACATTGTAGGCAAAAGATACGTTTTGTGTCGTACATCAACGTTTTCAGAGATGTGATGTCAGTGAGGCATTTCACAGATTATGATTTAAGGTATCTGTTGAAGTAGACTTCTGGGAGCGGTCTATCGGTTGCGTGTAAGTAGAACATATAATTCATTCCCAACAAACGTATTTCCTTCATAATACATGTATACACCATCGAACACAGGGTACAAGTTTATGTCTTCCAACATCAACAGCTAACCTAAGTTTACTTAAGCTGGTACACATTATTCTTAATTATACCGGAATCGGGACAGCTGCAATCGGTAACCAAAATATCATAAACTATTAATACAGTTATTCATATATTTATAAAACTGTGCAGAACTGTTAGCTGCTGAAACATGTGCGCACTAGATTAATATACCCCTCCGCTAGAATCGGTCAACAAATAGTTATTTTTAGTTCAAAGGAATGCATACACAGAACATCAGAATGATAAAATGATTAATATGTGAATAGCTGGTATCAGAGAATCATCCACTTTCGTTGCACTTTTATGCACATGGAGATAATATTGGTATTTCATTTGCACTACATAACATACACATGAATGTGATCTTTATTTTCATCATTTAACATTTGGATACAGTTGGTAGTTGTTTGCACTATTTACATTTGCATACAACTGGTATTTGTTTCCACTATTTAATATACGAATACAGTTGGTGAAGCATTTGAATACAATTGGAATTTGTTTGCACTACGTAATATACGAATACAAGGAATATTGTATGTGCATTATTCAACATATTTCTGCAAGTGGTTTTGTTTGTACTATTTAATATCCGAATGAATACATGTTGTATTTGTTTGCACTATTTAACAGATGGATACAATTGATGTGTTATTTGCACCATATAACATGCCGATGAAAGTGGTGCTTGTTTCTACAATGTAACATTTAGGTGTAAGTGGTGATGTAAGGCTGCCTCTGTACCACATGCCAGCACTGTGAGACATGTGGCTGGAAGTAGGGGCGCTACCCAGTGAGTGCCGTAAGTCAGGGAGGGGGGGGGGGGTGTCACGGTCGGAAGTGCTGTACATCACGAATTGATGTTGACAATTTATGCACATACTGTCATTTCGTAAAACAGTTTTTCTGACCTACCTGTCAAAATGGTTTCTGTACCAAATTTACATTTATAAAACATTAGGTATGTGGTCCATATTTATTACCTTGGCATTGTCAGCTGATGCTGTCAAGTTAGTATCCAATAGAACATTACAGTCTCGCAAACGTTTAAATGTTTATTACCATAACGTTTCACTGAATGTTTTCAATGTAAAAACACAAAATCGCTGTTTTCATGCAAAACTATGCACGTGAACGTGTCACAACTGAGGCGAAAACATAATATACAGAGTCAGAACTATGGTAAACAAAGAGCTTGTTAAACATATGGTACCTGGTGGTTCACAAACCACACAATACAACTTTTACATATGATAATAATGAATTTGCTCTTGAGGAGGATGGCAATATAAATTTACTCTCCTCAATTTGATACTTTTCTGCCATTAGATCTCCTACATAGGTTTACTTTTAAATGTCACTATTCATTTTAAAATAGTGAATCTTTTATTAACTATATATACGTTCATACAAACGTTACAAATGTCCTACGCTTTAAACTAGCCGAAACTTCTATGTCCTCTTTCGTATGAAAAAGAAGAAGTGTTTCAAGCATTTTCTAATGGTCGATACAGTGATAGCTTAACCACGCATGTAGGTTATCGCGTCTGGCTGGTCAGATAGAGCTGATAGGCTGAAGCATTGGCTGTTGTCGATTGTTCCACTTGATATCTTTTAAAGTAAAGATAAACGGAGACACTTTTAATGAAATTTTAATCAGCACCAACGATGGTTCTGTATCAATTCCCTGTATTCCAATATCAAGGATAGCCCGGGGAACCTTTATACAAATGCATTTATTAATAAACTGCATTGCAGGGTTCAGATATGTTTGTAAAAATTGGTCACTTTAAAGGGGTTTTTTTGCATAAAACGACTTAGTACAGGGGCACCAGGATCAACACGTGTACAGACAGGAATTTGCCGTTATATGTTGTAGACATGGTAGTATTTCTAGAGGGGCGTATGATTCAGCACCAGCGGTTTTTCAATTGCTCACATGGGTACAGCGTTTTGCGAACCCGTTCTTCTACTACAGTAAGTTCAAACTTACATTCAATACAGTGAAGTGTACATGTTCTCTCATTAATCATGAGTGTAACTGTTGACACGGATGGATCCATATTGGCATGTTCGTCTACGTAAAATATTTCTCAGAGCTTTCAGGAAAATCTTTTTGACCTCTAAGCTTAATAAAATATATGTAGGTCACAATGTTGATGTGTTGGTTGGTGATTGTGCTACTACTAGTGGACCCCCTGTCATTCTGGGACATGCCCCCATTCATCAGTTGACTCCTTCAACAAAGATGGCCTTTTGACCAGGTGAGAGATGTCCATTGCACTCAATCCCTTCGCCCTCCCCATAGACAACATGCTGTGTGGTATAGAGGTCGTGATTGTCATGCTCATGTCATATATATATCGCCATTTTCATATAATGTGCGTTATTTGAATTGGACTTTGTCATGAAATAGAACACGCAATAATGTGTCTCTGTAAGTAGTTCTTGTAATGCATATCGGAACAGAATTATCAGAGTACGACAGCATTATTACATATAAAAAGGCAATTAATAACCCCAGTTGGCCCAAACTCTTATTTTGACAACACAAGTAATCATAATAATTATTTTACATACTTCATGACATAATTAGCTAAAAGGACTCTCGTTACGAGCCAGTCATGTTCTCACCAGCCACGGGTAATTACAGCAGGATGCCAACATCTCCATCTCAACAAGAATGGTGTGGTGCGGCTTTAAGTGATATTCAGCAAGCTCGAGATAAGGGAAATATATGTATGTACTTCCACAAGTGAAGAAGAGTTCAAGTGTAGCTAAATTATTGAACGCAGTTGATTAATGCTCACTGTTAGTTCCCAGCCTTTTTAAGAGATTAGTTTTATCAAACTTAAACGATACCCTTAATTGCCAACATTCTACGCGTCTATACATTCGTGATATGTTCTTTAGCTGACAAGGAAGATGTTCTAAGGTCGCCCTGCAATGACCCTTAATGTTCTGATCTGAAGGCTTTCTTTTCTCCGTGGCCGAAAACGTATTGTAACATTTAAGCCAATCTTGAAATAAATATAACATGGTGCAAATTGTTTCTACACTATGTAGATTTGTGTTGTCTTTGTGGAGATGAATCTTTCAAAACCGGGGCTTTTTCTATACGGCACCCAGTGGGCATTCTGTGTTGGTAGATACCCCAGCAACCGACGCTGGTTGTGAGAAGCGACCAAAGGGATCGGGTGGTCAGGCTCCGTGGCATGGTTACTATCGATCAAAGGATTGTCTGGTCCAGAGTCGATCATTTACAGACCACCGTCATATAACTGGAATATTGCTGGAGGGCGGAAAAACATAAACAAAAAGTCAATAAAGACGAAAAAATTACTGTTCCGTCATTTGTCAGCCATTAAACGACTTGCTGCAGAGGATGAATTGACACGTGCCTTTTTCACTCTAATTTACCTATATAATTATTATCGGCGACTTTCAGTTTCGGTATTTTACCATATGTGTTCTTTTTGTACACACATACGCACGCAAAAAACGTGGAAATGGAACAGTAACATATTATCGGACAGAAATGCTCGATGTATATAACATAAAGAATGCAGTTGACCATGTTGCCTTAAATTTCTATCTCGTGCGTGTAGTTTTAAATTGTCAAACCTTCTAATTTGGTCACTCACGAATATTGACAGAATTTAAATATACGGTTGCTTGTCCAAAATAAAGGTTAAACATACATGGACAATTTGACGACCCCATAGATCCAATCCTACCCTGCCACATCTGACTACAGTGAGGATAGCCACCATGGTCTTGTGGAAGATCGTCCGCCCGGAGAGCGCAAGGTCCGAGATTCGATCCCTGGCCGCGTCATACCAAAAGACGTTTAAAATGGTACTTATTGTTACCCTGCCCGGGGCTCGGCATTAAGGGGCTAAAACAAGGAATGGTCGGCTCGGAGTCAGTATACTGTGTCTGAGTGGGGTATTCATGTTAAACTGCGGCATGGTATCTCAGTGGGCTAGTAATATAAACTCGCCATTAGTCCAGACTAGTACAAGCAGCCACACATTCTAACGTGCATGCACGTCGCTGTATAATTGCAATAATTTGGAACGCGACATTAAAAGTTATTTCACCTCACCCATACTGTGATATTGCATCCATTCATCGACATATTTGCATGCACTTAACATGTCTACAGAAACTAAAATAAGTCCATTGAAAGAATATGAAACATATATATATAAAACGCTATAGGAATACCTTAATGAATTATCCATTCCATTTCGTGTAGTAAATAACGGTTCGCGTCGCGTGTAGATATTTTGTAACCTTCTTCGGATTCTATAATCGATTAACGGCGGCCGTACACAAACATTAGATATAAATATTTACATGTCACTCGCTGTTTATCTAATAATTAATGCGATCAGCAGATAAACCCACCTATAAATAAGTAAGGGATCAATTTCTAGGTAAGATAATGCCACTTTGCCATCTACAAAACGATAACATTATCTTAACCAGGAGTCTAAATCTCTCCCTACAACGTTAATCCGCCCCTGAAATAATTAACTGAGGAGAAACAGTCTCAGCGAAAGACTGCTTTACAAACGGGGCGAGTCTTCGGGCGTGTTTAGGGGGTTGTGTCGGGACCAGACCGCAACCTCTGATGTCATCGCCTTTGTTGCAGGTCAAGACCCCATGAAATGACCAGTAAGACAATGATTGATCTGGTCAAAGATGACAGTTATGTTGTCTTGTGGGTCGGTCGGTTAACGCTCAACGTGTTGACACTAGTCCCATGTGAAGTCCCTATTGAAAAATGATGAATGAAATTTCATAACAGTAAACAATGCGTGGTTGTCGGTGGCATTTAAATTTAGGTCATCGAGAAACGTACCATTCCTTTCTTCTTCGTGGACAACAAGGGTTACTTCTACCAACATGTTAGTTAGATGGGAAAATGTGTGGATGACAGCGGGCGATTTGTATGAACGTGATACATTTCAGCGTTTGCACAGAGGATTGTTAGTTTCATTGATATTCAACAGTAAATGCACATGTCCTTTTTCAAAGGATTTAATTTGATCAAACTTAACAGACAGATTAATCTCTTTCAATAGAATTCATAATTTCATGCATAAATGGTTTTCAGATCTTTTACCGATCGCCCTTACATTTGATAACTTATTAGATTTCACAAACATAATTTTAAAGTTAGTTTTATTAAAGTCAGTGGATTGATTACCAATATGGGCGTATGCTCCGATCATACGCTCTTGAGACCCGGGTGTGAGATAAATAAATGCCGGGGGTAAATTACAGAAATGCTGTTTTCATAGGTTTGTAATCGAATCATTTAAGTTTAACAGCTGAAATTTACAAACATAAAAAAATTAAGTGTGGACGGGAAATACTAGAACGTAAATTGTGTTAATTTGTAACTTTAGAATGAAAACTTCAAAATGTGTGAGTTAAACCTGTTTCATGTTTGATATAAATATTCACACGTCATTTTTTGTTGTGCAAACCTGTCCGTAATGCATACATTGAGTTTATGTTGGATTGTTTATTGACGAATAATTACAAAAACATGAACAATGTATAATTACAAACCTTTTGAAACAGTATTTCAATACCTAATAGTATGAAAATTCATTTTCTGACCTTAAAGCAGTTTTTAATGTATTTTTTTCATATTACGAACAATACATCGTGTCACGTAACAATAATTACTTTCAAAACGTGATGTGACATATCTTCTTTCCTAAATTCACACATTAATAAATATTAATTCAGCAAAAGGGTGTTTTGCGCTAATTGAATTTCAAAGTAGTACTTTACTTACACACTAATATGACATTAAAAATTCATAACTTATAATATATGTACATGTATATTTCAGTAAATATTATATATCCAGGATTGTTGAATGGCATGAATATATGTATAATAATAGTAATACATGTACTTATGAAATATTTGCCAATTCCTCGACTCGAGTTGGCTCTGGTAGTCTGTCTGCTTTAAGTGCTTACGAAAACGCTATAAATGGGCGGAATCAGTATACTAGCGTAAAAAATATATAAATGATTTCGCGCGCTGTGTGTGTGTGTGCGTGTGTGTGTGTCTCTCTCTCTCTCTCTATGTGTGTGTCTGTGTCTGTGTGTGTGTGACATGATGCTATTCATGTTGGGTTGTTCTACTGTGAAATGGCATCTGATGGTGGTATTGATACACTCGTAGTCTTGTACAAAAGCTGACATATTTTTGTGACACAAGAAGAAATCATTTAAATATGATATAGAAACTATTCTAGTTTTGGTTGCATGTCTGTGTATATCAGATATACAGATACCGTTATATATACCGTTAGTACTTACAAGGTCTTACTTGTGTCGATGGTGAAATTTTCCTATTCAAGTTATAAGGCGACCCTTGATCATCCCGACTTTCTAACCGGTAACCACACAATACGGATGATTACGCTTGGCACAAATTACTTGCTCTACTCTAACATGGGTTCGTTACTTGCAGATTATAAAAGAAGTGATTTGTACTGATACCATGTGATAAGATTAATGGAATTTATTTAACAAATTAAACATATTTTCAAATTTTGTATTATTATTGTTGTTGTTGTTGTTGTTGTTGTTGTTGTTGTTGTTGTTGTTATATGCAGAATATTCTACACAGTGTGTTTATGGTATGTGCATTTGGAATAATTTCACTGATTTTCGTAAATGTCCATTTAAAAAATATCAATAATTAAATGCAATATAAATGTGACACGAGCAGTCTGTAAAGTCCAGTATGTATTCTAAACTTTACACTTCGTATTTAAGAACGGTCGTGTGATACATTCTTGGTTTTGGAAAGTGGACACAATATAGCGCGATGAAACTATATGTTGTCTAAATACATTAAAGGAGCATGGTTCGTGGTAAGGGGTTGACGGCAGTTGAAGAATTCTCAATCCCAAGATATCTCATTGCAAGATACACCGTGTACCGTGTATAAAAAATATGTTTCATTATTGATGTGTACTAATCAATATTCATATATCAATGAAGTATATTTTACAAATTCATCAGTGATATTTACACTTGTGTAAACAAAGACAGTACATTTCCCAACCGAACCTCACCCTATAGCCACGAGGCACTACCCATCAACACGTCATGTACGCGGATATGTAACAACTTCACGGATCATCAAACAAACCAATACTTAATCGACAACAGTTACGACAACGTAAATAACACTTAAGTTTCTCAATGTACTAATTATCCCAACAAGGCTGAAACAAATAACAACAAAATGCCCCGAAGAACTGCTGCCGCTGACACAAACAATAAACAACGCCAATGGTCAAAGCGTCATGGCCGCCTAATTACCGTCCGACTCATTAACGTCAGCGTCGCACTAACGTCACGGTGCCTGCACACGAGGGCTTGGATGGAAGTTACGAAATACCCAGGGGTATTCCTTGATGGTAAACGCATCGGAATCTCTTTATTAAACCAATATACGTTGGCGTGACATGTACACAAAGGCAATTAAACAGTATCTAATTTCGTCACGTGACGCCGAGCATCACCTTTGTTTTAGGGGTGTTGGATGACGAGCGATGAGCCTCCTGGAACATGCTTCTTTGTATATAAATGGTCATGAAGTCGATGCTGTATATGAAACGTTTATTTTGATTTTGATACGACAGTGGGCGTTGCGACTTTTACTGAGTTAGTAAGACTGCAAACATTAGCTTTCTGCCGATAAACACGAAATCTTACGATTCTGAAAGTTTGATAATTGATTTATACTTTATGTGACGGAAGCGTAGTTGATTAATATATAATAACACATATGCATGTTACATTTTAGACAGTTTAAGATATACGTGAACCCACTGCGTTCGTGTTGTATTTATGGCGTATGTTTTTTCTGATTGTCAATCCTATGTTATCATATCAAGGCTTAATTCGAGAGGACTATATAATTGTTATCATATCAAGGCTTAATTCGAGAGGACTATATAATTGTTATCATATCAAGGCTTAATTCGAGAGGACTATATAATTGTCATGGGATCTCCATCATGTGTTCTCCACCCGGATTCAAAAAGTACCTGAAACCTAAAGCTTGACATTCTGTTATGGAAGCATGATTCACAGTTTGATCATGCACGAACAGATCCAGATAGTTTCACTTCGGTTTAAAACCTGATGGAGGCTGAAATACACATATACCATTTAAAACCTGTAACCTCGAAATATGCCTTGGTAAATTCATTTTGTAAGAGACTAAAATAGTTATACTCAACGTTATATTCCTCCGTGTATTGTGTCAGATGAACCCGCGCTATAAACAGGGACAGAAAATATGTCGGAGATATTAATGGGGATACCCTTCCCTCTTGTTTCGGAAGTAACTGCCGAGCAACGAAATCCGAACAGCAAACGAGATTTTCCACCCTGAAAATAGACTGTTTAATGAAAGATGGTGGATGGAGAAGTTACAGTGAAAAACGATACTTCCGAGAGCCCCCCTCCCCCTTCCCATCACTTCTGACACTTACCGCCACTCTCATATTGTTTTCGGTACTCAACAGATGCTTGTTTAGCTGGGCAAGGTGAAAGGCTGCTGGGGTGAGGACACGATTCCTGACTTCCCCGGGGGTGGGGATATAGTCACGGGGGTGATCTCGACTAATCACGACAATTTGAACGATCTTTGTCTCAGTTTGTAACTAACTCAATTATGCCACCGATAGACTGTCATCAATTAATCTTCTTAACGGTTCGAGTGACCTCATCATCTAAATATGACCTTGACCCCCAGATAGAGGTCCTCGCCGTAAGAAAGTCTCCACGTACCCCGGGCTTTGCTCATATCCCCGAACGCATCACATTGTGACAGACGGGAGAAAATTTATTGTCCCTAATCGCAACTGGAATTTGGAACCCTAGGTTTTAGCCACGAAACCTATCGCGGAATCTCGCATAAGCGCTTTGGCGCGTTGAGAGAACCTGGCTGACGCTGACTGTGTGAGTGCTGAAACGATAGTGGAAACTTATCGATTGTGGAGCACATTACTAAAGTTACTAAAAGTTGGAGTAAGTTCACTTAGCCCATCCCACGGAATACCATAAACCTATACATTCTAAAAGACACGCTGGTCGGTGGAAACGGATTTACGGTTTGAAGGTAAGCAGCGAGATTAATGCGAAGCTAATATAACACAGGGAATCGCTTCTAATGTGAAATGTCATTATTTTTCGACTCGGGTAATTGAAATCTGAGGTTCGAGGGGTTTCTGGGATGTTCAGAAAGGATCCGATGAAAGCGTTTGAATGTGATAGAACGATAAGCTACTTGGATAGCCGCGAAATTCTGTAAACATTTTGAGAAAATCGTTTTATGGATTGCTCGAAGCCACGCGTGTGTATGTTTAAGTCGGTGGCGCATCAGCTCCGGACAACTTATCGAATGTAAACTTGCACCATACATCAAAAAGCTAGGAAATGCCGATGTTAACTTTTAATTCAAACAATCTCCAAGCTTCACTCGAATCTTTGAGGAGCAGTGATTCACATAGAGAGCAATCTTTCACCAAGGGATTCTGCGGCGAGAGTAGCTTCCTGGCGGCGATACAGCTACAAGCGCGGGAAATTCTTCGTTTCGTCTGCTTAGTAGCAGACGATCGCCGCCATGCCCGCGTTGCCAATTACATCCAACACTAAACAACACCAGCTTCGGCACAAACAATAGTAAGATTTGTTTACTTCAAATGATCGAAATTCCAATCTTGTCAATCCCACAGTCAACCGTATCTGGAGGTTTTGTATACATTCAGATATGAAGGACATTCGACGCTTTATATAAATTAGTTACTTACTTCGAAATTAACACCTAAAATACATGACCGCAGACCATAACCTGCCATTATTGTTTGACATCGTGTGAACATCACGTATACATATATATGTGGAGCAGGGTTTAGTTGATGTTGCCATTGTCCTACCGGGACGTGATGTTAAGGAAAATAATGACAATTATTATTAGTATTGTTATTGTTATTATTATTTCAATGAATCGCTACAATTATCATTTAAGTAACGAATTTTCGTGTTGATCATGTAAAATCACAAAGAACACGTTGCAATAGGCCTCCCACTTATGTGGATAGTTATATTCTAATGGAAGAACAAAATCACATGACAAACCATTGACTGTAAGTTCTGAACTACGGGGAAGTGTTACAATGACACAACTACCAATAGGCTCAAGTAATGAGCATTTTTTTAGTATGAGACAAGGACATTTAACTTTGATGTGATTTATGTTTTTTTTATATTATAGTAAGCCTTGGGATTATGACCCTGTACCATCCCCCTCAAACGAATGTGTATTTCACACGAGTGCTGATACAGTAAATCACCCTTACATGTAGATGTAAACAATTGTAGCCACGGGTATCTGTAAGTGATTTTATATATCGGGACTAGAGGGGGGGGGAGGCTGTATCATTACAAAATATTATAATGGATAACTACGAATATACTATGAAACGACAGTGTATCATAACAGAGTAATACAGCTTTGTTCTGTTTCCACCGGCATTAACTTGTTTCAATGAATTCCATTTGTTAAATCGATATCATTAATATTTTAAAATATGTCGTGTCTTATCATAATGATATCTTCCTATTATATTTCAGATATTACTATCAAATTATTAAATAAATATAGAAACACTATTATTTTGATTCACGAACAATTGTGTAATCACCTATTTAAGAATTGAACCAAGCAAAATATACACCTGGCTCGCCCGTTACTGCAAACGGTTGTATATGTAATTGAAAACGGCCCGGTTTAATAGCCAGCATAATTACACAGAAAATATTAAATACATCAGACTGCAAGGTCGTAATAGCTTATGGTTAGGATATATTTCTAGACCTACCTCCATATGTTGCTAACTTTTAACAGCGTGCTATATAAAACTAGACACAATATACCGAATGTCTGTCGACATGTCTATATAATTGTGTGTTTAAACAACATTATATCTGATTCTATTGTTATATGGTTTAATACTAAATATGATATTGAAGGATGGAATTATATTTTTGCACGAAACAGTCATTGTTGAATATACAATTTGACATATGTATCTTTAATATGAAGCCTGACAAACGAGTGGTATGTATATATTATAACTATTGACATGGCCAGGACACGTCCGACTTAAAATTGAAATGTACGCAATTCCAGTAATGACAATACTGTGAAATGAAAGTTACTTCCTGTAATGAATTGAGAAATTGACACATGTAAATTTCATTTTGGATGAAGTAGTTCTACCTTTCAATCAGTTTCACTAAATTATTCCTCGACATTACAGACCAGAGCTCTCGGCTCCATATCGTCTCCTACGCTAATACAAGTTCCATGTATGTTGATCAGTCACCTTTGTTTACAAAGCTCTAGAAAACCGACCCATTGTTTATCATGTAACTGAAATGACCCAGCCATCAAGCTGGGGCGTGCACGCGGCTGCTTGGACCATACACAACGTTGACGACGGAGCTTGTCCGGCACCGATGTCGCCCTGGCGGCAGGGTCATTAGCTCGTGCTAACAATACCGACTCCACCCATCTACAGGCAGTTGTACATTTCCTACACGGGATTTCCCTGCAGGGCCTGCTCATGACGAATGACAATTTCACACTTTCTGTAGAAACGAAATGTCTGTTTTATGCATTCCCCATACTGACGCAGAAAAGTGGGAGTACAAAGTTAATTTCTTAGTATGCACATTTGAATGAGAAGTTAGTGAGGCGTTGTACCAAATATTGCGCATAATTTGTAAACGCCCAAACTTTTAAATAGACTTCAGCGAAGTGAGAACCAGGAATAATTTACTGAGAAGCTATAGGAAAAATAAAGTTGGTCGATGTTATCAAGCCTGAAGACAAATACTTTTATAACGGATTTAACAAGTACGTTAATAGTTCATGTTGCAAAAGTACTTGACATCTAGTATTTCTAAAATGTGGATCAATTTTTAAATGTGAAATTAGAGTCCTCATGGACTATGGTAAAGATTAACATATGCTGTGTGATATGAACATGTTGTTATAATGCTGCTGTGTTTTTATAATGTACAATTCGTATATATGATGTGTTTATACGGTTAGGAAAATATACTGATAAAGGTTAGTGAAACCGGCTATCTTAGCAGGTATAAATGCATGATGTTTTTTCTATACGTGCGGAAAAAAACAAGTAAGACGCTGTAGTTTATGTATAAAAACATAGTTGATAATAACACACACGACTATGATTATTTATCTGGTAAAGTGGTACTTTCCCTAATAACATGGAGACATACAACGACCTGCCAGAATAAACAAATTGACATAGACTTGTAAACTCAGCTCTGAAACTGACATCGGCGAGCCCGGGCCACTTACATCACTTTGCATCAGTAATCAATTTCATAATATACCGTAATGTCAACAAATTGAAACTAGCAGGGCGGGAAAACAAAATAAACACAGCAAGTAGGTAGGCATTAACTTGCCAACGAGTATGTCCTAATTGACAGGCCTGTGAAATCGACAACAACCTGGCGATCTGTCGGTAATGCATTTCACCTGCAATGTACATTTCTCCCCTGGACGGTGTCTATATCATCATGCAGCCGATCAATGAATCGTTCTTGCAGAAATAGGTGGATACAAAAGCCGTGTCGCCTGACAGAGCAGCGTTTAATGGAGAATCTTCATCGTCAATAGCAGGTGCAATCATCAAGCAGATATCGAGTGGCAATAAGCGATTATGAAAGTGTAGGTATTCGTGAAATTGACATCTCATGCTTCGCTGTTACGACAGGTGCGTGATCGGTGATGATTAAAACATAAATTCATTTATTCCGAATGTTATGGTGGTAATTTGATAAGCGGAAGAGAAAGAATAGCATAGTGAACTGATGTAAATTTCATGAACTACTGAAATCGATCGAACTGTCCCCGCACTGTAAACACCCAAGCAACGCATGTAATCAGTGTGTTCAAATGTATTCTGAAACAAGGCATGCTGCTGAACAATCCTACTGTTTAATGAGGATATATTTGAAACTAATTCACCGTTAATATCAGTTTCATATAAAAAAAAACCCCAGACCAAACAAAACCTCCACGGATAAATATAGTATAACATATTGACACAGCGACCTCAACTAAGAATGAATGTACTACATTGCGTGATGTTTCTGTTATGATAGAACAACTTAAGAGGTCAGAATACAGTTATTATTCACTGCATGGGTAGAGCTTAATTTTATTGAACAAAGAAGTTCACCGAAATGTTTTTTTGAAAAAGTGAATTTCAGTGGGCAGTGGGCTATTAATTCCAAGTGAGACTTGTGACGAAAGATAAGTGACACGGACGGGCTTGGACAATGCGACTTGAGTCTTATTTGAGTGACAGAGTGGGAGAGAGGGAGACAATAGCCAACTTGGTATGTTTGTCAAATTTCATAATCAATTTTGACAAACTTTTGATGTGACATTTGTGACACGGGAAGCTCCCACCAAGGCAAATATGATTAATTCAAGAGGAGCGAGGTACCGTTAGAATTTATCCCGGCTTATTTTTCAGTGAAACTTTTAGCGTTTACAAACTGTCAAAAATTAAAATCTTTTATTTCGGAACGTCGGGAGCAGCCCCCCTCGACTCGTATCATTTTCACGGTAATGCTGTAATATTCAATTTGCTCGGCCTATCCATCAAAGATTTCATTACGAGTCAGATTGTTACGAATGAAAGCTTGTCAAATGAAGAGGTTACCAAATTGAGGGGCCACCTCTTAGACATCTCGAAGTCGCGACACAACACTCGCTGTGAGAAACAAGCGCTAAATACTCTCACTCCCCTATTAAACGAATAAAATCATCTTCAAAACACTTGATATGTCGAAAGTCCCTTGTTCTAGTAATTTTCACGTGCGCAAGACTAAGTCAGGAATGTTTGCGAACGTGCGTACGCACGCTATAGTTTGCGCAGTGTCGAGATGTAAAACATTGAGTCATCGCGAGGAGGTGTTGGCCCGAATCTTCAGCCTGTCTGGATCCAATAAAGGAAATGAAGGAAGACTGACAGAAAAGACAAGTTAAGGGTGGACGAATGGTGGAAAAAGTATTCTCCAGATTAGGCCAAGGGGATGTGTGACACGCGCATTCTACTGGGCCAGGAAAGCAAATATAGCTCACTGTGTGTTTTTCCGATATATTGAGTAACGAATGTCTGGGAATCTTATTCGTGACCTTACCGAGGTTTAGTACTATATAAACAACGAGGAAATGCCCGGTGTTTGAAATACACGAATATATCACTTGGGGATTAGAATTGAACGTGTCACTTATCCTTGTCATTCAAACAACCGTATCAGTCCCAAAACTGCACATATCACTTATTGTCTGAGATATATATTAGCTCAATAGTCCGTCACTATCAAAGATGATTCGTTTATTTGAGAGAGCGATATTAGAGTGGGACGACGTGGTCAGCGACTAGCCCAGCTTGAAATCTGTGATGACAGGCTGCTGTCAGGTGTGTCTCTTCCCCGTTTCTTGCTCACAGTGTGTGATGGTCGCAGACACCTTGTTTATTTCTCTGACATTGAAATGTGCTACGTGTTCCAGCATTGTCTGCTACATAGCCAACGACGCGTGGGAGCGACCTGTTCAGATATTAACGTCATGTTGGTGATTGTTCATTACTTGGATATACATTGTCTAACCCGTACTGCATAGATCACCAACATACGTGGAAACCCTTACCAACATACATCAATATACCGCTTAGAGACTGGATTGTTCTTTAAATAATACAATGGAATGCGGCAAACGTAATTTGTGAAACATAAGATGCTAAGTTGTCAATTTCGCTCAACCTTTCTTGAAACTACAAAGTACAAAGATTTACATCTCTCCACAAAGCCTTAAATCGTGTCCAATCACACCCCACCATTAATCTGCCCCCTCCCCCACCCCCGTAACTAGATCCATGTGCGAAGAGGATATGAAACGAGGCTAGGGAATGAAAGAATGAATAATAGATGAATAAATGACAAACTTATGTGACGGGCGGCGTACTTTGCAGGAGTAGTAATCAAGTCTGGAAAAGAATATCCATGATAAGTCGGCCCCAACACAGGGTCTGAGTGAAGCACTAGATAGACAGAATGAATAAATGATAAGAGGACGACAGCAGGATGAAATGTGAGTGTTTTCAATGCACAGTGTCAATTTCGCCTGGTGCAGATGGTACGGGGTAGAGTCGACCCTGATCCGCGTGACCTAATTGTTGGGAAGTTGATTGCTTCGATGTAGCAGTTTATGTGTTTATAATTTATTGATATATATGTTAACCATTAAAAGAACACATCAAAAGAACTACAGCGTACATTCACTTGAGATTTAATTTTTCAGATTCGTGCAGCAATATTACCGGCTTTCAGGAAGTGGGTTGTTCTTGTGAAACAAATTGTTAACGTTGTTTATAGGAAACGATTTCTCAAACAATTTCACGTAATTGCTTACATGAGCCCAGTAAAGATGCAGTTTCACGGGATTGTATTATCTGCTTTTAAAAACAATCGCCATTGTTGGATATAGCGGGCTGTCACGAGCTGTTCGTGAATATTCTTCTAATTCGAAGCTGTAAGGAGAAAAATGAGTAATGTGGTTTTCTAATGGATCGAAAGTAATGGGAAAACTGGGAGTTTTCCGAAAAATACAAAATTGAGTTAAAGAAATCGTTTTCTTATCAGAGAGTGTCGCGACATGGGCAGATAACCCAAACAGACTCGATGGAGTGAGTGAGGGGGAGAGTGACAGATGAATGAGTGATAGACAGTGAGAGGAAATTGTGTCGTGTTACTAACGCAATCAATCAGTATTTCATTGAACAATTCATACCGGCTGGCGAAAGCGGCTGGATCGAAAACTTCACTCAAGCGTGTGCGAGCGAGGCGCAATATCGTTTGTTGCGGACGGCTTAGGGAGATAGTGGGAATTTTCTTATTAATAAACTGTGGAATGAAAGAAAGACGGGATTTGGGAAGTGAGAGAGATAGTGCGTGAAACGGATAAGCAGCGGTGAGAGGTGAATAGGACGTACATGTCACAGAAATCAGTGGAACGAAAACAGAACACGAATGCGTGGCCGATTATTGGTAGATTTCCGACTCGGAGCAATTGACAAGTTCTGTGAGGCGAGCCTCTGTTCGATCGTAGCTCTAGGATGCGCGTATCTTCTCGTGAGATTGAAATGAACAGGGAAACGCCAGTGTCCTTATTTCAATCTGCTCCCCAGGACCGCGCCGTATGCGTTGTCGATTTCACCACGGATGAAATAAGCATCGTGTAGATTTCAATATCACGCCATCGTGTCCATTTCGCTTTTTTAATTGTATAATTCACCATCCTGGCGATCCTACCTGTTTTGTTGTGTCAATGGTAGCCGTTTTGTCTGCAATTGCTCTCGAATTGTTAAGTTCTGTGCAATACTAACCCCCGTTAGCCTCGCACACAGTAGAACCACAACGAAGGCGGAAATCTCGCTTATTTTAGTCGTGCCCTTTAAACTAAACGTATGCATTTGGCTAAATAATATATATATGATTTTATTGTAAGTTACTATTCGGAACACTGAGTGATATAAATGTATTGTGAGAATAATTAATCTCCATTGACCTGCTCCACGTCTAAGTCAGGATGCATCTACATGCGAAACGAAGTGTCCATTGCAGAAGTCTCCAGTGATGTACAGCATGTCAGTGACGCTTCTGTAACAGCAGTCTGCAGGTGAGAGGCTGACTGTAAGATACACCACTCTAACGCAGAGAAATTATTACCCATCCGGTTAAAAATAACCGAGTTAATATAAATCGTATGTGCACTAGTTCAAATATCCCTTCACGCGCACCTATGTATTGTTTACGTCGTCGGGGCGGCATTGTTGACGTCATTCGAATCGTAATTGTGACGTAAGGTCGGAATGACATCACACTAGAAACGACGTCATAGCAGAAGATTGTTAACGTCATTCGGCAATTGTGGTTTTCTAAGACGGCGGTCTTGATCAGTGAATTCTTCTAAAGGGGAGCTCAAAACGATTAAGAAATAATTGGCAATGAAGAAATTATTACACATGTAAATTCATGTATTACCCTCGCTCTAGCTCGGGAACTACAGGACTTCTGACTCGTTTCGTCAAAGCAGTAAGAGATATATGCTCGTATAATAATCTCTATTTACGTGATGGTTGTCAGTAGCGGTCAGTCGACCCATATTGCCTCCCTGTCCATGCTAGTATACCCCGTGCACCTCAACACATACATACATTACAATAGAGAACGTTTCCTTCAATATAATTTACCACAATTCCAGTCATATACATCGTTAGCATGTGTGTGACAAAGTTGTGCGTAGTTGACAAACCGTCATGTTTTTGTTGCATATAATGTTGTTGTTTATTGTGAGACCGTGTCTTTTTCAACAGTGGGTAATGAACGGTACATTGATATATGGCTGAATCTTGGTTCGGAATTACCCGGGGGATGTTGGGATGCTGCACGTGTTTCTAAAATAACTAACAGAACGCTACTCCGGTATCTGCTCCACACATCCACGACAACGGATGTTGAATTCGCACTAAATTAGGCTTCTTGAGGCTGGCAAGCTTGCCAGTCTCTTTGCGTAAACGGCTGGAATTGCTACTTATGTTTTGGTGAAATCATTTCGCCGAGGGGCCCGTTTCGCTGTCGCCGAGTTGACGGTTAAGTCCTGACACGTCAACACAGGTCGTATTGTTGAAGTTAGGGTGCAGAGCCAGGGTGCCTTTGCGCTGGGACGGGCCCCAGGGCTTGTGGGGAGGCAGGGAGGGGGTCATCAGTAACGAGCGCTCATTAAACCACCCAGGCTAAACACAGAAGTGACGCGCCGAGCTAAACGCAATTTCGTTCGTACAATCTCGTCATGGCGAATATGTACAAGGACATCTCGTTAAACCGAAGTCAAAATATCACCCGTGAGAGCCGGGGCCGAAGTGTGCCTATAGAGTAATTTCACGCTATCTGCCTCGAAAAAAGGCTAACCCTCGACGCTAGATGAAGAATAGCGGACCAGCTCATTAAGGCAGGGAGTCCATCGACAGTCATTTAGGGCCGCTCCGAGTGTCAGACGGGCCAATTCTCCCAGTCGGTTTGTTCACTTCGGGGTGGCGTTACATATCGAGGGGATATGGGGGTCACTCAGTGGCACGCGCATCACCGTTGAAGTGGTTTCATAAACATTGGTCAGCTAGAATAGGCCCTGAAATATACAAACTTAACACCATGCATCAGTGAAGTGGGTCTCTTTTAACGTGAACAACCTTTTAAAAAAATATGCAGGCTTCCTTGAAGAAAAAGTAAAATTACCATTGATGAGTGATGTGTATATCAAATTGCATGTTGATTGATGTAATTAATGGCACTCATTTTGTTGGATGTTTATCATGATGTAAGCAGATAGTTATCCTCTAGCTGCTTCTAGCCAGTGACACGAGATAAAAACGCCGTGTTTTTGTCATTACGTGTCGGAGCATTTTTTGAAATTAACAGTTATATGGTCTTTGGTCACGTGTAATGGTTTTGACTGTTGGTTATGTTTGGGATTTACATTACTGATTTATAGACATCTTAATTCTACCACCCAAATGTTAAAACAATTGTAATCGTAGAAACACGTTTTCAGGAAAATGGTCGACATTAAGATACTTCTTTTAGAGACATGTGAAACTAATAGCAACATTTGTAAATTGCATAATTAATGATTATGATATAATGTGCCCATATTTGCCCAATTTTGTGAGTCACTGATACTAATTACTGGCCAAATATCAACTATAAATGGAAATCACCAACACCCTATCGACGAGACGTGATGCCTGGTCCGTATAAACAGTTACTTGTATGTTTCACCTTGCTAATTGCACAGATATGTACATGATATGTACATGACGTTGTGCATTGCACTGGGAGCCCTCGTTACACTACTCGTAATGACAGCTCCGTTTGTGTAATGGTTACGACTCGAGTACTTATTGTGAAATTGCTATAAAATGATGGCAATATCGAGGCGATTGCTATTCCGAATGCGGGAATTACACGCAATGAAAGTGACATGACACCTGCATACGCAAATACACAACTAAACTCATTTGACACAACATCAAAGTGAAATAAAGCTGATATATTTTGCTGTCGTTATTCCCACATTAATATGTGCTTTCAATGGTTCTTTTTAAAGCCCCCTCGCCAGCAATACGAACCAAACTGTTAGCGGGTGCCTATTTCATCGCCAAGTTCTATATTGCATCGGCTATATAGAAACTATGTGTTATGAGGCCATATTGGCATTGTAGTACCACCGGTGTCGGCGAGGGCGGTTTACTTTGAAATAGACATGGTGTATTTCACTCCAGGCTTGATTGACAAATCCCCGCTAGTTGTCAATAAAGGCTATCCTATGCTATGTGTTTACACATTTGCTAACAACAACGGTGTTGGAGATATGTTATTTTGCTATTGGCTTTCGTGTTGATTTCATCCTTAGCTGAAACAGACAATTCACATTGGGTTTCTAAAACTGGTTACAATAAATAAGCGATTCTTACAAATAATGTACTGTTATTCAGTGTTGCCGTCTCTTAAACACGTGGAGATGTATCTGGCGACTAGGCATGTGGGTCTAGGCTCCCTTAATTCACACTTATTGGCAGTTTGTTGAATTGTAAAGACTGTCATTCCCACAACGCGTTTTCAGATTCTAATCACACACTGAATGCAACTCGTATGGGAGATACACCACAGCGCAAACAGACAAACGTATAATTGGGAGATTTTAAACACCCTTCCTTCGTGTGGGCTTTGATTATTACTGTGTATGTAATTTCTGTTCGTGTATCGAAAAGTATAGCATTCATCCTCCGCTGTTGGTTTTCCACAACCCTTGCTAGGTTGTTTACCATTAGGTTTACATGACGAATATGTAATGCGAATAGCGAGGGTTCAAAACCCAGGTGACCCCAACTGACACACAAGTCATGTGACAATATCCCACAACATATTTATCACATATTTGGAATATGTAAGAGGTAAATGAATCTAGCTCTATTTCAAAACATAGAATTAAATGTTTAGACTAGATGACAGGGCTTTATTTTGGCAACACCGTCATGTGAACTCCACAGGGTGGCCTGGTCTACAGAAAGTAGACCAGCGATTGTTCACTCCTCTCTTAATGTAGTCATCCCAGATCAACCAACATTTCAAAATACACCAAAACTGTTTTCTCATCAATAAAATCGTGTTTTGTCAACAAATCATAATTTATGCACCAATCAGTCTGCGATGGGATTCTCTTGGGACAGATTAGAAACCCCGAAGGTACTTTTGCCAAGTTATTTTAAATGCGCAGTGCTAAAATCAAATTTTGAAAATGATACTAGCAGACGTTTATTTTGATTAATTGCGTTTTCCATGTGTGCTTAAAGGTCTTCTCCTTTTTATCGCCATTAACAAATGAAATGTTACTGGAATCAACGTAAGTTAATTATGAATTTAATCAGGGGTTCCATCTTAATGAAACAATAGGCTGCTGTTTCTGGGAGGTTCAGTTTGAATGTGTGAATTTAAATTATTTTTTCTTGTATATTTAAGGTATAAACTCAAATTCATAGATTTTTACTTTTTAAACAAATTTAAAACAGACATGGTGTAATATTGTGCATGTTTGTTCTTTGATAATATATTTAAACAAATTCACTCTCGATTAGAATATATTTTTAAAAAATTTCATTAAATTTCAAATGATATATATATATATATATATATATATATAGAGAGAGAGAGAGAGAGAGAGAGAGAGAGAGAGAGAGAGCAAATCCTACAACTATTTTGACATATAATTCGTTTTACAATAAACACCTAAAACATACTCAGAAAGTTAATACTATATTCAGGCGGCACCGCATAGTGTTCACGTATCAAGGGATTAACTCGTCTGGTGTCACTCCCATCTATGTGCGTCTATAACGGGCAGTGATTGTAAACTATCGGTACCTCACGTGTAAACTGTAAATTCATTTGAATGTATGATTAGGCGCAATTTAAATTCTCTCCATACAGCTGATGCTAATATACGTATTTGTCCCGCCGTGATGTGTGTATATTTATTCATTACAAAGTTTGGATTCCGTGTGGTTTAGTACCATGTTGAAAGTGCCGCACACTGTACTAAAGCAATCCTACGTATGTTAAACGATGAGTTAATTCCAATGAAATGACCTATTCTAGGTAACCTGATAAATGTTACATCTGTAGGTATGCCAGACAGTTAACCTTGTGGACAAATAAGCCCCACGACGGTCATTAAAATTTGAGAAAATGTATAAACAAATTCGCAGACAATTGCCCTAGTGACGGACACAGAAGGACCTATGGAATTCCGTAATTGTCCGCGCAGTAGATACTATACGCTTAGTACTCATTGTCTCTGTATTTGAGGCTGATTTGATTTATTCATGTTAAGCCAATAAAATCATGGCGCGGAAAATTGTGACGATTTGGGCAACAGTTCCCAGGTAGGTGGGACTGAGACGACATGAGATATTCCAGTAGTCCTACTGTGAGAACGTCGTCACTTTATAATGCCACCCTGTTTAGTAATTAGTGGGTGGTATTAATTATACCATCTGTTAATTATATCAAGATGGCTTAAGACATAGACACCGTTTACAAGGAGTATTACTGCTGTCATATTATACTGGTATTTTATGACCCCAAGTGGTGGCAATCTGGTTGAATTTGACAAGAAATTCCTACAGATCATTGTCGATAACACTAATGGCAATTTCAGATGCTCATTTCATGAAATCCATAAGCTGGCCGGCGTATAGCGTTAACAATGATTTATTTTTAAAATCAATAACTGTTAAGCCAGAGATTAAGTTTAAACGATAGAAACTGAAAAACACTTACAAAAAGGTTAGCATGAAAGAATGCGAAAATGTTAAAGTCACTAGAAGTCCTCCCGTGCAGCGGAATGAAATTGTGGCCATGCATTTCTTGCGATGTTGAGTCTATCATAAACAACGTTCCACGAGTACGCTTACTTGCTTATTCCAGTAGATAGGGATTACAGAGTGACTTTCCAGTATATACTCTTTTCCCCATATCAAATATTTCCCAAGCACTGGAATATCACAAGCATTGTACACGGAGCTAGTCCCTGTTGTCGGCAAACTCGGCCCGAAACCCTGGGAGCTGAGCAGAAGAAGTCGAATTTGCGCGGTGTATAGGCGGTCGCACTGTGATTGGTTGAACGCTAACGCCCGATTACCCTTGAGTGTCATAGCTGAAGTGGGGCGGGGCAAGGGGTGGAGCGGACGAGTCCATTTCAGTCCGCGTGGCTGAGAGGGCGGAGTGTTAGGGATACGGGTATTCAGTCACAGTATGACAGTCTCTCTGCAAGTCCGATGATAAACAGTAAAGAAATATAGTTCACACACTTTGTCACAAGCAGCGATCGCGGAGAATACGGATTTACACCGAGACAACAGTTTAGGTATATGCATGGTTTAGTTATGTTTTGCGCTAACGTGGACGAAAACACGTGGGGAACCTAGATTAAATTAGTGCCGGGCCTGTAATTTAATTCCGCTGAGTAAGGTTACTGGATACTTTAACCGACTGGCGCCGAAACGATTTTCCTCGCATGCTTAGTTTTTCTGCTGTCGAAGAAGACTGCTATCGGATGGTAGATGTTATCGCAGTTCGCATGTAGGAAAAGACTGCCGGGGAAAACGGGGTTAGGCGAAAAACTATTACAGCGCAATAGAGATAAACAATGGGCAAACTCGATACGACTGAAGTGATTCGGCTGACTGAGACCGATTGCCAGCAGAAATAGCAGCAAGGGATCTGGAAAAAGTCTCGGACAGACTATAGGAAGCTCCGTGCTCTGTAGTTTCCATATTGTTTCTCCAGTTTGAACGTCTACGGCCTGCCACAGATAGAGAGCGTGCGTGAGTTTGTGTTATGTTGCAAACTCGGATCCCCTACTGGTTGAAGTCAGATCGCCCAAGGCAGGGCAGGCCTTGACAGCTCATTTGTTATCCCGTTCTATAGTAACCCTGGCTTGATTGACAGATTTAGTGGTACTAGCTATAGGCTGCGACAGGCCAGTTGTTAAACTAAGGTTGTGATGACGGCAGAGCCCAACGTGTTTGGATCTATGGAGCTTTACCGTGTTTGACAGTTTGTTTCTTCTTTGACAGGGCACTGGATTTGTTTATACCAATCTGGCGGTGGAAGTGTAAAAACTTACGCAATATCTGGACTTAGATTCGAGAGTGGAGACGCTCTCCCCCTTTACGCCGATGGCTCAGAGGGTGAGTATTACACCTACAGTCTTGTTTTAAATGAAATTTACGAGCACAGTGCTCCTGTTTATAATATTTATGAGAAATTGATACTGTGCTTGGTGGCTCGTTGTAAGGTGTTGGTCTCTCTTGCAGTTTGACAATGAACTCCCACATTACGGGAGTATGGACGCCTCGGCTATGTACTCGGACCCCAGGTCTTTGCCCAGTCACCCTCTAACCCACTCCTCCACGAGTCTCAACCACGGCCCGTCCCCCATACACCAGTACCCTCCCTACACGTCCAGCAGCACAATGCCGGGCGTGATGTCATCGACACAAGACAATCAACTAAAACGGGATAAAGATTCGATATATTCGTAAGTATATACCCGCTTATGGCAGGCAATAGTATCACCGTATAACGCGTCTAGGTCCAAAGTTTAGTTCACAACACTAGGCACGTGTAGCCTGGCTTGTCGTCTATGAAACTGTAACACATTGAGCCAATGTTTTGGTTCGGTCGCGGCTCTCCGGGTTTGTTTTGACTAAATCAGTCCTGACACTTGTGTAGTGGCCCCGTCTTTTGGCATTGCTCTCTGTAAATGACATCTCCAGGCCTTATGTCGGCATATTTTGTGGCATTTGGGGCCGATTTTCAGTGATGATCAGGAAAACACGCTAGCTTTGCCCTGTAACTAGCGGCTCCCAAAATGGCGGCCATATCTGTGATGTTAAAAAATAACTGTATCTTTTTCCGCTTCTTTCAGACACGCACTTTTCCCGCTTCTCGCATTAATTTTTGAAAAATGCGAATTAGCCACATGTACCCCCCGCGAACCTGGAGTAGCGGGTGGGGACGTGTGTTCATCAGAATCGTTCAACGAAGATATAGCCGTCTTCAGCAAACAAGTTCTCGTACGTATAAAAATCATTGTCATCAGCATTTCAATTTCCCTAATAATTCTCAATTATTTCCGAGTCGTTATCCGGAGAAATCTGATCCAGGTTTTAATATTTTTACGCACACTGAATGCATCTGCAATTTCTAGGTCGTCTAGTTTTTTCGTCAGTCCTTGTAATCATGTACAGGACAGAAATATTAAACCAGTCGGTTGGCGAAGCATTGTACGATAATGATTTCCAATCAAACCGGCACATTTCATTACTTGTTTAGATATTCCGCTTCGACCGTAGACAATAGAGGAAAAGTGAGAATTTTATTATTGTAACCTTGCACAATGCCTCAATTTATTGTCCGCCTTTTATTTCATCACTGCTCGCCCGAGAGTTATAGCGCTTTGCAGAGATAATGAGGAACATAATAAAATAAAATGGTCGGGATGGATGTTCCGATGTGATTTGGTTGAATTCTGTATATAGAAACCCATACTTAACGTGGCTGTTAAAACCGAGTGTGGTCTAAATGTAGAGACAGGCCAGTTTTGTTCCAGAGATGTGCAATAACATTGAATTTATTCGGTCAAGTCGATAATAAAGTCCAACTGATACGTGCAAAATGGTTCCTATACGATTCTTTTATAGATACATGGATCCAAACATTTCCACCATCCATATTTATATTATTATTACTCTTTTTTCCCGTTTTCTAATTTTTCCTTGGCAGGCCCGGTCGGACAAACCCTTTTTCTCAGCAAACCACGAATTGGACAGTTTGGTATGTTTTCGTTTTTATTTTCCCTCAAATCATCAGTAATTTACTTGCTTCCGACTCGGAACTAATAACGACCATTTCTCCTCATCCCCAATGCACCATTGTGGCCAAGTCGATGGAGATTTGTGATTCGGAACGGTCTAGTTTCATCAACTCCAAGTGCCACATCGCCAAATGACCGTTTTGGAAATTTCTTTCGCAAACGGAGCGAGTAGTTTGAGCCTCAACTTGCCCCATGTTTTCGCTAGAAGGTCGAATTCGCCAAGTCACACTAATGAACCGTGAGACGCGAGGGAAATTCTGAAAATAGCGCCTGGACTGAGTATTTTACTTTAGACTGATTCTGCCCGAGAAAAACGTTCCAGATGGTTTTATGGGTTAACCTCCAGTGGGAAGACCGTCTTCCAAAACAAAAGACTCCCTGTAACTGATACGAGACTTTTCCATCTATCCTTGATTAGACGGCGGGTCTCGACCAGCTCCCAGAAATGATACTTTTAGGGCGCAAGTGTTCAAGAACCCAAGAGGCATAAAATAAAATAAATTAAACTTTAATTGGCATCTGGTTCGAGTGGAAATTGAGAGCCTAAAATCGCCCATGGTCTGTTGTGAATTTGCTATATCGCCTCGTATATTTTATGGGGCATTATTAGTCGTGTTGTTATCGTTCGTATGAGTACAATGCAACTATATGAAGTTTCAAATTATCCACGTCATTTTTTCCAGATGATTCAGTCAATCCAGGTTTTACGTTTTCATCTGTTGGAATTAGAAAAGGTGGGTTGAAATATACTTATATGAATTGTTTCCCCTTGCATGTTGCCGTTGAAACATCTTGGTGTAGTATTGTTTAATTCACGCTGTAAACAGCTGAACAAAGAAATTATTATCCATTGCTAAAATCTTGTCTAGTTTGCATGTCACGCTGGTATTTTGGCGGTGTCCATTACAGTATATGTCATGAAACTGGCAACAGTATTCGTTGGCGATAGATTTTGATTAAATCTCAAAGCGGATTAACTAGCCAGCAATTTTGTTACATGTGAATAATTAACTGTTTAATCTCTGTTTTATTCACACGTAGGAAATAAGGCGTTTCTTACATGAAATGCTATGTATAAGAAATGTATGTTATAATTTCGATCGTGGATGTTGCTCGTTGAATTAAGTGACAGGCCAATATCCACCCTGTTTCTTGGTGATGTCGGCATGAAATCCACTGAAGAAAATTTCCTTCATTGATAACAGCATTTTCTTCAAGTTTATGCAAACATATAGGACCCCGAAACGATAACGCGAAGTGAGTCGCACTGAGCTGATTGTACTAAACGTTCTAGGCAATCGTCGGTAGATACCAAGTCTGGCACATTATTACTAGGTGGCATAGAATCTAACATTGTCAACAGCGGATATGTTGTTTAGAAAATATCATCAGCAATTTATTTTTGACATTTAATATACAAATTACGTCCTTTTGGAAACCACACGGCGATTGAAGCGCCCGAGAAAATCCGAAACTGCATTTGTTTTGGTCAATGCCTCGTGCCAGCATGGCGGTCTGTAGCAGACGACGCATGTTCGCCATGTTGGCCGAGCCACTAGATACAATAAAAGGCTAGCTCTGCTCGGAGCGTTTAGCCGTGATCTGCATTCGAAAGACGCTAATAAGGCATAAGGATTACTAATCTAATAAATGAGGAAAAATCCCTCTACGAAATGTATGCCGACTTTGTCCTTTTTGCTGACCAATTTTAGAATCAAAAATTCAGATTTGCGAATTAGCAATGGACTTTCAGTGCGAGTCGTTTCGCTTGTTTTGATTCGTGGAAATTCACATGGTGCTTTCTCTCTCTAATTGAATAATGAAAATACAAGAATGTTTCTGTAAGAAATATGTCTTAAAGGAAAATTGGTATAATTTATTTTGTAGGTGCACGAACTCTGTGACAATTTTTGCCATCGGTACATTAGCTGTTTAAAAGGCAAAATGCCCATAGACTTGGTGATCGACGACCGCGAGGGTGGGAGTAACAGCACACCCTGCAAAAGTTCATCATCTTCAACGACAGTGAATTCTTCAAATTCTGATAACCCCATTGAACATAATTCCGAGACAAATAACCAGGAACAGGTAAGCACACGTTTTTATTTCCATTTTGATCAGCCGTAGTTTTCATGCGTTTCCATGTATCATAATTCGCAGGTGCTATTGTTTACTTTGTGGTAGACAAAACATTAATGACAATCGTATGATGTTGTGTCTATACATACAGTTGGACCAGTCACGTAACAATTATAGCAGACAAAATGATATTCCGACATATATTCCGAAAACGCATCAAATATTATTATACCATAACACTAGTAACAGTAAACGGTATATAATGAAAGTTGTTTTTTATGGTGATTTTGTTTGTTCGACGGTCACTTTTAAGGGCGGTATGAAGAAATTTAAAGCCACCGGCGCCGCCAAGTGATCATCTTTATGAGAGTTAATGAATAAAAATCTCAATAGGCCTATCGTAAAAATGACATTGGCGCACGGTGTCACCATGACACCAGTATTGGACATTTCACCTGTAATTGGCAATTCTTATCAAGACAAAATTAGACATTTTCAGTGAAAAACGAGATAAATGTATTTGTTTGAACCCGAGCCTCAATTTGAATAGTTGTTTGGTTCAGACGGGGAATTAACGTGGGAAAAGATGAACCGCTAAAAATTAATTCAATTAGCTATGTCTGTTCGGTTTCTTTTTTCTTCTCAATGGTTAGTGTGTTATTAGATTAAAATAGTTTTGTTTTGGAGGTAGTTATAATTTGAATGACACGTTTTTGATATGGCAGACATAATTCAGTTATTTCATTGAGATATACAATTTTCGTTCCTTTATTGTGGTTGATTTTAGGAACATATCGTGAATATTTAATGAAATGATATCATTTGGAAACTGAAAACTTTCGTATTTTATGAGAATAATTTTAATGTTCTAAAATATACCACTTACAGCGCATTTATGGCTTCTTCAATAATAGAAAGAATACAATTAATTGTAATAAATACACGTGTGAATGATCCAGTTGCATATTATCCTGCAGTTTATGAAAAACTTATACACATAGCAATATCCATATTGTCTGATTTGTCAAGTATTCGATTTTGTTTGTGTTGGGATCTGAAATTAATACACTGTGTGTGCAATGCAGTGAATGTTGAAATGTACACTAGTTAGATATTAATGAGCCTTAGTTGTCTATGAAGACGATGCTAATGACGGTCCCAAAAGACCGTTTGTTTAGTCTTTGAGTTTAACTAATATTAATTTGATTTTTTCGAGATAATTCGGTTATTGTACTCTGGGGATTATCCTAAAATCTTCAATTATATTTTGGTCGAACTTTAAGATTTTGGTTCAGAAACAATTCTTTTTATCCCTCCGTGAACTTTTCAAGTCGTCTGTACTGAATCTACTGGACCCTAATATTGAGGAGTCGGGTGTCTTATCTGGTGGCCACAGCTTTACAATAGGCTGAGTTGGTTATCAGGCAAATGATTATTATTTCGTGCCAGACCAGGGCGGGATGACTATGGTCTATGCCCGTAATAATAGCTTAAATGATTCTTGTTTTGGAGGGAATTTGAGGGGCGGTGTGTTTCTATAGGGACCTAAGACATTTCGTAAAGTTTTCTTTCTGCTGAACCTACAGGCGGGTCAGTGGCGTGAATTGGTATAAATCGTGTCGGTACATGTGTGGGTGTTTTTAAAATTCTGAACAATAAGAATTCACATTAAGCGTTAATTTTCTGTGTTAGTCCGTGGCAAATTCTTTCATGGGTATTCGTGTCAAGTCCTCTAGTATCGCCGGGTTTTCTACTCTAGTAGTTTTGTTGTTCGATTTTGCTAAAACTCGTTGGAAGAAAATATACTTCTGCATGAAAAGTTTCACGTAAAATTAATGGTGGGTAAAACTAAAGAGCTAAACACAATCCCCGTTCGTTTTATAGTCGTTTATGGAATGACTTTTTAATATTTCCGTAGGGTTTTGGGTGAACAGAAAAGTCATTTGTCATGCAACGGTATTGTTGTTACAACAATCGACAAGTTAGGAAAATTTACCCCATTGATCCAGCACCACAGTGCCTTGTTTTATTTACATTTCCAACAACAATAGCGATTACGACTAGAGTTTAAATTCCCAAATAAAAACTTGTGAAAATAATTAAATAGATTAGGAGTCTGCCTTCCGGCTACGAAGTCGGGCTATCTTTTTCAAGTGTAACGAAAGTTTCACTAAGCATTGGTTTGTTAGTATTGTGCCAGGGATGGTCAGTTACCATTGTACCTTTCTTCAAGCAATCAGTGCGCCGAACAAAAAGAAGTTAGACTTAACGACTATAAAATGACCCATGGTAAAACGTTTATCTCGTTTCAAAAGCAGTGTTTAAATTTGACTCGTCCGTGTCCCGCCTGGCAAAAGACGGTCACTTCGCCGTTGGCTAACGTTCTTCTGCATGGCAGCTTCCATTGATAGAGGGGTGGATCGGGCGCACCCCCATACCCTTATGCCCTTGAGAGAAATGGAGGTTATGGTCTACTGGTTTTGTCCAAAACTGCCCTTTATAGAAGGGAACGATTAGTGTGGCTTGCTCAAGAAACAATTCCCCAATTGTTAATCGCCAGGGAGCCGACACCAAAAAATTCCTATATCTTCTTATCATGGCCATTATCTGTTAATTAGGAAAGCTCTCTTGGGATATCAGAGTGTTGACATTGGCGACCGTTTGGCCACTTCAAAACAATCCCCGATTTGCAAATCCGACGAGGATTTTCTTTCTCAGATTTGAGTTTATATTTCTACAGGCTTTTGTTTGGGGCGGTTATTTCTATTATACATTTTAGCAATCACTTGTCTTCTTTTGACAAGTGGCAACTGATGTAGCAGTTTCTCTCCGATCAATTAAAGATAAAATAAATTGATTTTGCTAGAGCTTTGATCAACGATATTGGCGCTATAGGAAGAATGAAGTGACGCGCCAGGATCGTTCAATTATCTTGTTCCCTACTTAGAAGACCGTTGCTAAATAGGTAGAAGCAGATCTTGATTTGTACATTGCCATTGTTAAATAAATACACACACCATTTGAGCTGCTGGCATGATTGTGGGATGAAATGGCATAGGTAACAATAAAACATGTCAATGTCCCCCCCCCCCCCCCCGTCTGTTGCACATAATATTCAGTTAACCAAATTTATACATTACGGTATATGTGGTCTAAGGTTTATGTAAATAAACAGATGTATATATTTGACTTTATGGTTTAAAACAGTTAAACAGGAAGCTAGTGTTCTAGTTAGTGGAAAAACTCACCGAACCTGCCAAATAGGAAGAAAAAAATGTGCTTGTTTTAGATAGTTTTGAAGATAAATTTCATAAATCATGACATGTCAACTGATGTGAATTTTACAGACAGATTATGAGAAAAAGTTGTAAGTTCATTTCGGAGAAATCAATTTTGTGTTGTTTTGTATTTTTTTTTACCAGCGGGGAAAGTGTATTTTGCACCAGGAATTGTGTCTGTGGGTATGGTTACAGCAGCTGCTGGCAACAATATAACACAAGTGAAATTTGAGATGACAAGTGTTAGAGTCCTATGAATGAGAGATGTTATCTGTGTCTCCCTGGACTAGTCATGGCCTCTCTTCTTCCCTCCCCTCCCCCCTTCTCCCACCCCCACAGCTGGCAATATGTCTCTGTGTTTATATTTGACCTGATATCATATACCTTAACATACTGAATTTATCTTTGAATCAGGAAAATTATATATTTTTTAAAGTTATTGAAAAACTAATACCTATAGTATGTAATTCCAGCATTTTGTTGAAGGATTTTTTCTTTTATGAGATATTTTGGATAAACAGTAATTAATTGCAACTGAAGGTGTATTTTAGTTTTCCCATGGGAAATTAGTAAATATGGTAAAAAAATTATAATAAACATGGCGTGTGTTAGAATGAGTAAACATGTACTGATGTTGCCTTTCTGTGTACTTGGTTTTACTTCATGAAAGATTCATTGTGGCAAAATAAATTTCTCTTTTGTTTGCATTTTATTGGCTGTTAACAATTTATTGTTTTGTGATGTTCTGTCGTTACTTCATACTTGGTTAGGAGATGGTATCAGTTAATGTTAAAAGTGATTTAAAATTAATGTTAAGTCTGTTAGTTAATATTTGATAGTGACAGGTGATTGAAGTTGTCATAGTGATATATCTACCTGTGATGATTGACAGGTCAGTTTGAATGGGCAATGTCTGTTTCAGTTGAATTCTTAAACATAAATCAAAATGCTGATTCACCGATGACACACATTTCAGTCAAGATTGACAGATAACTCAAACTTTTTGTTGAAAATTGACATATTACTTGAAATAATTATTTTGAATTCGCTCCCTAAGTCTGATGAAAATATAATCAGTCTAGAAACAGATTTAGAAAAAAAGCAACAAGTTAAAAAGATGCACATTTCAAGGTGAATTGGATCTAATTTCACTTTTTTTCACCCATTTTGTAACTTCCCTACATCCATCCGTAGTGTTTTCATTTTGAAATGAATAGAGTAATCAGATATTTAGGATTCGTCCATTTCACATCTGGGTCTTGATATGTGTCTATCCGTCGCAGGGAAATGTCTAAGAGGGGCCAGAGAGACTCAAATTGCTTTAAAAAATGAAGCTGTCAAGAGTTATAGAAAATTTCTTCAAAGTGGAGATTTCTCCACTGCCTTTTACAAAATCAATAAATGTGATATAGATTCAAAATCGCACACACTTAAAAAAATGTATTGCATTTTCCCTGGGCCTACAAAATAGCTAATGGCCCCTTTTCCTTATTTTGTCAACCCCGTCCTTCCCTCTGGTGCTTCTTAATCCAATGACAGAGTCCTCAAAGGGTCCAAAGAGTTCTAGAGAGGAGGGCCTGACACCTTTGTTACTGAAACTTTGACAGGTTTTGTTGACAGACATTTTTTCATCAAGAAAATCTTGAAAATTGTCTTTCAAAGGATCAAACAAATTCTTTCCAATAATTTTTCATGATTCGGAATGAATTTTTTTAATAGAAATAAGCAAGAATAATTTGGGAACTGTAATAACAAATTTTGAAATCACTTTATTGTAATATTATCCAAAAAATTAAATATACCTATTGAATATGATTGTAGGGAAATATTCACCACCATGATCTCTCCGACAGCCTCTAGATTTCATAAAAACATTTTCAAGTATTATTAATTTTAGAAGTTTCATCATATGAATTCAAAGAAGATTTTATGCCTAAAGGTGATACGATTTCCTTTAAGAATTCTCACATTGCCCCGTGATGTATGCAATGTGGAGTTTGCCATTTTGAAATTTTAATCAGCTGACTTGAACATTACTTAAAAATTGTTAGAGCATCATCACTAATATTTTAATATTTACGAGCTAACAAAGGCTTAGATTGATTGTTATAGAATGTACTTATATTGTAATGGATTTTTTATGTTCTGAAAACTTTGTTGGAAATCAGACAAATAAAAACACATGTTTCAAAGTAGGAAGTGTAATGTGTTTCAAAGACTGACAGGAGCTGTCATGCAGGCAATAAATCAGGACATGCAAAAATGACTGATTTCTTTTTAAATCATTAGCCCACCCACAGGAATTTACATCAATTAGTATATTATTGCATCAACCATAGAAGGTCTCAAAGGGGATATTTTTCTTTCAAGATCTAAAATTCACCACTCCTTAGAAATTCTTTGATTTTTTTGACAGCTTACAATCTGATACGTTTCTTCTTGTTCAACTGACTTCCTCTGACTTTGGTCATTAGATTTCGTAATATTGACACGAAGGTGTTTCACGTTTTTTGTCATCAAATCTCCAAAGGAAATTAGTAGTTTTTAACAGGGGTATTGTGGGATAAGCAGTGACATATTTCCATAATGATGATGTTAAAAATATTTCGATAATTGGACTGAGAATGTTTATTTTCAAACAAGGGCCAGACAGAGACCCTCATCAATCAATTGCAGGCGCTATCAATAAACAGTAAGAAAGTGCATTGTACATTTCAAGACGTATCCAAGCATTAAATCACAGTGTCATGCAAGGCTAGAGGTATAACGCCACCAATACCCTTAGCTATCCAGTTTCACACAACAACCAGACTCCAAAATACTATCAACAAGGGAAAAAATGCAGACTTGCGTGGAATTTTGGATGCGTTATTGAAATTTGATGAAGTTTTCACGAAAGCGGTTTGGCCCCATGGCCCCAAAGTGTCGCGGACCAATGTGGGAGTGGGAGGGAGACTTGGAGAAGGATTCAATTATGAAATATACGATTTAAGTGACAACGTTCATGTATCGATTTTGATCAGAAAAAAACAAGGAGTTATTCTCCTCTCTGACAAATATTTTTTTAAAACATTCAACCAGGATGGAAACTGATTTCATTCAATAATAGTTTTGCAAGCAAATTCAATTTTATTGAATCAAACAGTGGAAGTATATTTTTATTAATTTTGATATGTATTTATTATGATGGACAACATGTCAACAATGTTATTTTGAATTTGGATTTGTAAAGTATTTTTTTTTTAAATTATTGAAATATTTTATAATTATTGTGTGTCATCCATATTCATGATAAGCAATGTAACATTGTAAGTTGTGGATTTCACAAGTCGTGATTTATGTGTACGTATGATATGGAAATAGACAACTGGGTCAGTCAGGGGCTATTTATAGTACTTATCACCACTCTTATATGGTGTGATATCAGTAGTATATGCAAATAGTTACTCACCATCAACATGCCTGTCTTGACCTGACCGTTACACCCTACTCTCCTGGTCAAGGCAAGATAACACTTATTTCACAACGTTCCTGTCTTTGATGAGTGAACTTGTCATAAATTAATGATTAGAAAGAGTGTCCCCAACACATGTACCTGTGACAGACAGAGTCCGAAGCCCACTCAATAGTTTGAGGAGACAGTTTTCGGCTGTTCTGCATTTACAAAAAAGGAAAAGCTTTTAAAAGTGTGAATTTGGTCAGGTCAATTATTTACAAGTTGTCGCCTTGTACACATTGTCAGTTTCTTTCAGGCCATCAGGCTTGCTAGCACATAACGTCAGTCCCATGGGCCTTCGCCATACTACACACTTTCAGCCCAGTGAAAAACTCAGCAGAGGGTGTCTGCCCGTGCCCACAAATGCTGATATCAATTCACGCCTGTGGTGTCATTCCACAACCTTCGTATCATTGGTTTTGTGCCATAAAAAAATTCCTTGTTTATTCCTTGGAAAACAATGTCAATTTCTGTCCTCGCGTAAGGTCAATGATTCTTGAAGCCATTACCCCATATCAACCTTTTACAAGCTTGTATCAATGGGTTTTACCAGTTATAAAAAGAATTGTCCTTTCCGTGATAAATAGTGTCAGTTTCTGTCTTCAACACAAGGTCCATGATTCTTGAAATCTCCCCTACACACTGAATTCCCGTGTCAGCGACATGATGTACATTGTCATTAATGTCAGTTTTTGTAGGGCTTACCTATATACATCTTGTCACACACCCGACCACCCGTCACCTCTGACCAGCCCTACTCACCCCACACAGACCACAACCATCAGACACGGTGTTAATTCTCAGTTTATTTTGTGGTGCATGGTCGTCAATTGCACATCATCTGCGTCCACGGTGCTTGTCAGCCCATGTTAAGTGTCTCAAGACAAAGATCGTTTATGTCCAAAGTAGATTCGCCTTAGTTCAGGTCACCCTGGCGGCCGGCAGCGGCCGGCACCGTCCCCTGTGCTGGACTTGGCTTTATCAGAAAATAATGAAATTAGAAGTGAGACAAATGCATTCTGATGGATGTGAGCGGTATACTTGGCCTAGTAATCACAAGAGTAAGTGACTCGAGAAACACCACCAGTACAGGCCCCAGCTGGGCCACAAACACAGCAGATTTTACCCATTACCACCACGCATTTTCTTAAGGGAGCTTGTCCTGACAATGTATTTAATTTTCCTGTTTTTACTGTTAAAATCAATATCTTGGACAAGTCTAGAAGCTTATATTTGAGAGCAAATTTGAGCAATTATCACATGTTGGGCATTTTGTTATTGAGGAAGCTTTTTTTAAAAGTCCATAACATTATTGTTATATTGTTATGTAAGTTGTTGAAAGTAAAATGTTAATATTGATCTGACAAAAGTACTTTGATGTTGGCAAGAAATACCTGTTAATAATTTTATGTACACTAATCATAAAGAATAAAAACATTAAGTATACTTATAATTAATGATAAAAACTTTATCTACACTAATCGTAAATAATATATTTACATTTTACTTTTCCCTCTAAAAACATAACAATGATAGTATCGATTTAGAATATTGATAATCTATTGTCTATAATTTGCCAAATAATGTGCTAATCTTGTAGAATGCATAGATAGTCCTATGGTAACTGCACTATTTCTATGACCCCTCAATGCCTGAAGAGATGTTGGGATTTGTTCAGCCTTTGAGGTAACAAAAACACACTAATAGATTTGAAACACACAGGGAATTAATTGTGTAAATATTATAGAGGTTTGGCAACAAGCTGCCTGAGGCCCTGAAAGCAGCCGACCCGTGGGGTCAGAATGTTAATGTATGCTCGTGGCAAAAGTCTTGACCCGAAAACACTGAGCTAGTTGTGAACAAACCAAAAGCCAAATGCATCGTTTACTTAGCGTTCACTTTACCTGTTTAAGCATACTTCTTGGGATTCAATCTATGTAGGGAGCCTGGGCTTTTGTGCGCACGGCACCTGTCCTTTCTTCCCATTTCTCTGTGATCCCCTCAAAGCTCTTTTGCTGACCCACTCCGTGCTTCGGCAATGTCAATGAAATTTCTAAGAGGGGGTAACCGGCCGGGCTACCCCCACCATAAGATTCCAACAGTGCTGTTCACAATTTTGGACGTCCCTTTGACACCCCCTTGCTTTCATCCCATTGTGAATAACGTCAAAACTTCATTTTAGCGAAATGAAAACTGGTAAAAAAGATCTTTCGCAACTTGTGGGGTTTTCCATTGATGTGTTGTTGTTTGAGTCTCTATTAGCTCTTTCTTTTCTTAATACGAATGAAGAAGAAATACCGATGTGGTGGTTGGTTTCAAATTTCCATGATTTCCCTTAATAACCATCCATAACAAAACATGTCTGTTTGAGCAATGGAGGAGAAGGGGGACAAAAGTTCAACTTGAATTAAATCATATTATGTGCACTAATCTAAAGAATTTCGAGAAAAGGTGTAAAGCTGTTGAAAAAAATACCCATAAAGCGTGAATCTTTAATTAAATTCTCAAAACAGCACACTTTAAGATTCTATATAGTGTGATCTATTGCCTCTCACATGAATAGCATCAGCTGTTTATGTATATCAGTGACAAAGTTTAGCAGGCAGCATGGGGATGTTATGAAGTAAGTACATGTATATGTCTATATGCATCTGGAGTTTTCGAAAATATTAAATTATTTTTCAATAGCTATTGATTTGGGATCAAGGACTGAACTGGTCACCGAGTGTGTCTTTATTCAAGGGGAAGAACTCTGTGTTCTGTTTTTTAGTTTCCTCATAAAATCTATATCTATGAAAACTAACCTTTTAGTATTCTACACAATTATAACACATATCAATGAAATCTGCTCATTATTTAATATACAATTGTCAAAGAGAATGTGATACATCTTTTTAACGAGGGGTGTCTGCCGAGGTAAATATCCGCTTAATATTCATAGAGAAACTCCTGTCCCTGACATGAAATCAGCATGAAATCAACATGTTTTATGTGCTAATCACCAGGGCATCACTATGTAATATACATGGATCAACGACTATTAACGCCTATAACTCGCAGAATTTATGAATTGAGGACCGAGATTTGGTGATTCAAGTAACACTGGGTTTATTTCTCAACAAATTGACAGCTATGAAATTGACGATTGTAGTGTTAGACCGACCAGGTATATTACTTGTTGTCCACGACAGCATGGTATGACACTTTACTGCCCGTACCACCCACAATTTCTTGCTGTAAAAAAGTGTCCTCCACAGGGGGGGACATGAAAAGAGTGACTATGGCGAGCTAATGGCGTCATGGCTAATCTCATCACCATCTCCGGAGTCCAGCTCACAGGAATTGCTCTTTATTTGGGATGATTCACTTTGATCGACAAAAACCGTGGCAGTGTTGGGTCAAAAAAGTTTCAGCTTTCTCACCCCTATAATGTGTTTGGGTGATTGTCATGTTCTGTGGGTACTGTGGGTCAATGCTGATTGCTGGTAGGGCATGTAGAGGAATATCTGTACACTGATTGTAGGCTCGTACATTTCACATCAATTTCATGTAGTGTACAAAGTATGTTCAAATTTCTTAACCTTCTTATCAAAAGTTTGGATATTACTAGACAGAATATTCAGAATAACTCTTTTTCAATTACAATTTATATTCATAAACAGGTATATTATAATCACACAAGAATAATTGATACATTTACAATATTTATTGTTGTGTAAAATGGACGAGAACATGTAATTGTGTTCATGAATGTCAGAGTTTGGGAATGAAAAGCTACTCAGTATTTTAGCCATGATCTTTAATGTTCTGTCAATTTAAAAAAAAGAGTGACTTGTAAATTTTGTTTATTTTTGGCCAAATGCAGGAATATTGCTCTTTTCTTGTTTCTTTCTATCTCAGCACTTCCAGCAATTCTCAACAATGAATCAAGGACCAAAGCAAAACAGCCAAGTGATCAACCAGACCAGCTTGGCGCAAAGCTTAATGTCCTATAATATTCATGGCTGAATAAGCTTCACGTTCTTCGTACCCAATGCACGAAAGGACAGGGATCCTATGCGTTCCATTAAAACGGCCGTGCTCGTGGATGAGGAACAATAGTGCCCGACAATGGACAACACGGGCAGTTAGCACACATTTTACACTTGACGGACTCGGTCGTTGTCCACAGACCACCTTTCTGTTCCTCCCATCTGCAACCCAGCAATTCCCCCAAACCCCAGTGTGAATATTCCCATGTTCTCATGCATGTATTGTGCAGCATCATTCGACTGATGGGGTGAAATTTCAGCTGGGACCTGGGATAAGACTGTATGCATTTCCGCCCTCAGTTGTGAATAGTCTTCAAGGGTTACTGTCTCCAAGATATGTATCATTTAGTGCTTTTTCTCAGTCGTGATATTTCACTTATTCCCAAGCTGGATGATGTTGTTGTTGAATATTCATTATAACGATTCTGTTTCGCATTATCATCGAAGGCATAATTCTTTGAAAATTTGCGTGATTGAATAAATATTTATTTTCACAACTGGGTTGTGTTTTGCACTGGACTTGAACCTCCAAGAATAGGACCACAGAAAAAAATGATTTTGTACCAAGTTCAGCATCTTCAGTTCATTACAGAAATAACACTGATCATATTTTGTTGTGCCAGACATGAACACGAATGCGGAGAATGCATCAAGATTACCAAATCTGTGTCCAAAAGCATCCCTCTGTGGAGTAGTGTTGTTTTGGCGGCTTTCTCACACTTCTTTTCTTCTGTTGAAGATTGTAATTTTCCCGAATGCGCCATAAAAAATGAGTTTTCGTCTGGCAATTGATCAATATCTGTAAGTTATCAATAAGATGTCTGGTGATTACTAGTCCTGGTCGTTTCGCTTTGCTCTCTGAGTTACCCGTCAAAGTGGATAGTATTCGCCTATGATCTACACTGTTTGCAAGCAGAAATCCCTCCTAAGGTCACTCTCTTCGCGCCCTCAAAAAAATTCAATTCCCTCATCAAATCAGTGCCAGATTTGTCTATTTCAAATCATGTTCATTTCGTTGTGCATTTCACAGCTTGTGAAATGCCTTCCCCAATGGCAGTCACTTGTGCTGTATCACCATTAGCTAACTGATGAATCTAGCAGCAACCAGAAGCAATTAAGTCATGGTATTTGCTTGATAACCATGGCCATGTTGCCTACCTTGAAAAACATTCTTGAGCATTATTTTTCTTTTCTTTCTTCAATATTATCAGTGATTTATTGCAACGGTTATGTGTCTGAGCATCTTGTGAAACAACTTCATCAAATATTTATGACACATTTTCATCAAGTACGTGCACATGGGCTATTTTGTAGTTATTAATTCATGCAAACTCATCACATAGGTCTCTAAGACTCATTAAATAGGAATAAAAAAATACCTTTTCATAAAGGCTGTTAAACAGATCTGTGACCCTGCACAAGACAACCTGATGAATGTATAGATGTGATGACCCATTAAGCTTCATGGCTTTTACATCACATTATTGCTTTTAGCAATAATTCTTGATATCTGCACTTCTTAAAAATGTAAAAGTCTGCCACAGCCTGATCCACCTACATTTAAGCATTGTTAATTACAATCTCAACCACATGTCAAGAATGACACTTTGTAAGCGAACAATATAGTGCAATCAGCATCACCTACACAACAAGGTATTAAAACTAACCATCAATACGACGCAATCCATATCTAAATTTACATTCCTGTGTTTCATAAGCTACAGCTGAACTGTTTTTGGAGAGAAGGAATCCGTCCCATCTTGGCGTGACTGTAGATAAGCACCGAGCACTTGGAGCACAAATCTCCCAGTAGGCACCTCCACACGTACACAGATTCTGTCTCTCACAATCATCATGACCAGGAATTCAACTTCCTTATTCTGGCCAAGTTCCGATCCCCAAGTAATGCTTCAATGTAGCGAGGAGTAGCCATTGTTCTTGTTTAATTACCCAGACCTCTTCCAGGCCCCTCTCACAGTCATATCCTCAGCAGCTGACAAACAGCTGACGAGAATTAAAATCTTGCTATTAGGCATTTTTTAATTCACTGGCAAGTCTTAGCCTGTCTGATAATGGCTTGAGATTTCAGAAGAAGAGTTAGTTGTCCATCCATCTCCCAGTTAATTTGTTGTGTGTTGGTATTAAAGGAAATGCGTTTGGCAAAGTTAACAATTGACCAGGCCTTGAAAGTATAAAGAAATGTATCAGATATTCTTCGTGTTTTCTACCTATGAAATCGGCTCATCACGGTACACATTTGAATTGAGTCCTTCTACGATTTACTTGTGCAATATCTGATAGAACATCTTTGGTATCAAATGTTAGCAAAAGTCAACAGAAAAAATTAATATGGCGACCATGACAAAAATAGAAACCTTTTTTTTCCCCTGATCAGAAAGCTTCTAATATGGGGTTGCTAATGATCATGTATTTTTGTGTCGACTTAAGCCAGGTTTTTTGCAAAGAAGGCTTAATTCTTCAAAGCACAAGTGACAGGCTGAAACACCTCCAAAGTTGCCAAAATCTTCTCCTCCAATTGCATATTCTCATTCTGAGCTGTGGTCAGCGGCGATAGTAAGCTGTGTAGTACCAAGCAAGCTCCTTACCGCCCAAAATCCCTGCTACGACAAACCTCGCAGTGGAATAAATCCCCTCTCCTCTCAGTGAGTTCATTAAAGGTATTTTCAACAGAGATTGATTGATTTTTGCAACACAAATGCTGGGGGAAATCCCAAGTTGGCGCTAAGACACCTGAATGCGGTACGCAGCAGCGTAACTCCGGAATACGAAAAATGCTGTGTTTCTCATTTGGCGAGGGTTTCACTACAAGAGCATACAGAGAACAGAGGAGGCAAGACACAAATACCATCTGATGCACTTTTTTTTCCTTCTACATAATGAAATTAGTTGGGTTAATTAATATGTCGTGGTACCAAACATGAAATTTATCTGCTAATCTCATGGGAAAAACAAGACAGGATTAATGGCTTTTCTTAAAACATTATAAGGTTTATAGGGATTGAGGTATTTTTTTTCTTTTTTCCTTAGAGATGCTGTTTGATAATTATCTTGATGTGTGTCCTTGAAATGGCCCCCTGACAAGGAACCATTAGAAGATACCCTGAAACCTTCACTTGCACATTTCATTAATTGAAGTGATCATGAAATCTACAAACACGTATATTTCGGATATTGTGAAATGGACAAGGAATGCACTTCAGCAAGACATTCTTAAGCTGTGATGGCATCCTTAGTTATTCTTTTGATCTGGAACAGGTGGCCTTAGGAATGGAGAAAGACATTATTTATTTTAATTGACGCAGAAAATAGCATTATGTCACTCATTTAGTGGGCTGCCATTGTGTTGCGTTGCGTCATGACAATGTATCATTAGCGGGGCAAACATGGAAATTGTTGAGGAATCTGTGTAGAAAATTAATGAGTTTCCTATGATGTAATGTGTGTGTTTGAGATGGCTGCATTCAGGTGCAGAGTATGTACATCCTGCTACTGGCCAAAGACAATGGGGCTACACTTGAACCCTATGTTTATTGATTGCTGTCTTTGTTTCTACTTGCCTGTCTCATAATCGAGTACTAGAGGATTACTCTGCCATAAATCACATCAGAGCACAGGTTATCTCTTCCCTGTTGTCTATTTCACTGGCTAGTTATGGACATGCAATAGATCACCCATGGCAGGCGATTTGCCGTTCATTCATACACACTGCATTCATCCCTCCATTGATTCCCTCTTCCCTGCACACCAACATGTTGCATTGTTTTCTAAAGCCTGCTAGTAAAATTTTCCTCAACTCTCAACATAAATGGACAAAATCAATGAGACCCATTGATAAACCGCTGCTTGTTTCTAGTCTAGCCTCTGCACAGAAAGTGTACTTCTCAAGTTCATTCAACGAGAAATAAAACTCACATTCGACGATATAAGGCATGTTGGGAAATCCATTCTGTGGTACATTTCATGCATCGGTGAAACTATGGATCTATAAAAGAGAATATAATCGGAATCCCACCGGCACTGTAAGCTTGGAATTAAGTCTGACAGCGAAAATAGATAAAACATTAACTGCATTTCCTGGTTTGCTAACCTTTTGTTTTGTTGGTGAAATTTACATGAAATTTACGTATGCAGATTACATGTTTTTTGCGGAGCGCAGTTAAAGTGCTGCAAGGCCACCTGGGTAGAAGCTTGTTCAATTCATTCCCAACAGCTATACCTGTACAAACATGGCAGAGCCTGTCAATTTTATGATCACGTCTATTGCGATTTTATCATCCTTCCAGTGTCGTCAAATCGGCAAGACACCAAATAAAGCACCAGGTTATCTCTCATAATAATCCAGTAGTTTGCAGACAATGTTTTTGACATTCTATCAAATCACAACCACATTATAGACCTGGGTTTTATGACTTGAGCACATGTTGCATTTGATATTGACCAGTCAGCGTCTATTTCCACGTCAGATTACCTGCGCCAAGGGCAGGTTATCTGTCCATCAGCAAAAACTCCGCAGCGTTTTAATTGCAGCAATCAGTCGATGACTTGTGCGTACATTCAATACGCTAACAGGGATACCTCTCTTTGCATAGTTTCAAGTGGAAAAATGTGTTACGGATCTAAATTTCAGCCAGTGTCTGTACTGAGGTCATTATACACCAATAGAAAATTGCGTATAACAAAGACATGAAAATTTGCCAAATGTTATATCAATACTAGTTTGAGGCCATAAATGTCATTTCTGACAGGTGCCCATTTGCAAGGGATCACAAAAGACCTGGCAAGCCGAAACAGGCCTTTGTGTTTTTGCTCAGTTGAGTGGAAAAATTCTATCGCAGATCTCAAACAGTATTCTCTAGATGCCTGTGTAATCAATAGATAAAAGTGACTGAAAAAAATCTGATCGTACAAGCTCACCCTTCCCAGGAAAAAAATCTAACTTAATTTATTGAGAGTGAAAACAACTATCACACATTTGGAAGGCATTGCATCAGCCTGCTTGGGGAGTCAAATATTAGTCTTATAGATTGTATGTGTTATTGATAATCAATAAAGACCATAAGATTCTCCTTTACATGAATTTCCATAATAAAACGTAGCTTCAGACCTTCTACTCCAGAGACTATGGATTTTTCTCTCTGTTTCGGCCGATTCTTTCAATATACTTGTGAATTGCAGGGAGCGTGTTTCCTTGTTAGAAATTCCGAACACGTGGGAGAGATGCATAGTTTCACTTTTCCAGAATTTAATGTGCACCTTTTTATACCGATTCAATATTTGAATTGCAATATTTTTTTACAGCATTTTGATTTTTCTCAGCAGTGGGTCTAAATCTCCATTGTGATGCTATGAAGTAGGAAACCTTACCTTGCTATAGAAAATAGAAATAAGATAGAAATAGAAACTTGATTTGCAATATTGTCCAAATTTTACACACTTGTTTTTTTACATATACTTTTAACCACAAACTAGGGATGGTGACACACAAAGAATGCTTGTCAAGAGAGTTTTTTCAACAGTATGTTGTATGACATTTTTTTGCAAATAAATGACAAAGTATGAAAGGAGGTGGTGGAAATGGTTGTTTTGCTTATAATGGCTCTTGAATTTTGAACCTTATCATGTGAAAAGCTGTCAGTAGAGCTATGAAATGAAATGAAAAGGGGAGCACTGAACCATATTACCCGTATTGGTGAATTCATTGGGTCATATAATAATTATTGTGCATTGATAGTTTACTTGAATAACGAGCATAAAACTTGCACGTCCCATACATTCAGTGAATTATATAACACTAAACTCTCACTTGGGTAGGTGTGTTGAATTAAACAGTCCAACTTGTGTCTTGTATCTGCTGGCTAATGTCTGGTAAAGACTTTCCGTTTGATGTTTTTTCAATAGAGAGGTATGCATCCACATGGCTGGGATAGGGCTTCATTGACAATTTGCACGCCATAAATCACATGCTAGGATCGAGTTTATACACTTGCGTACCAATTTAGTCCTAGTTAAAAGGCAAACTTTACACAATCAATTATATTCGTATTGTGAATTCGTCCAATGGGCTGTTCATCCAGGCATTTAATGTGTAGCTTTTCATTTTTTGGGGCGCACGGATATTTATCTATGTGTATTAAGAAGCGAGGCTTTATCACAAATTAATACAGCGAATTGATAGGTGCATTACAGCAGGTAATCCCGCAGGGCTGTCGTAAACACGACCAACAGAGAATAATGGGGCCCAGTGGAAGGATGAGAAAGCACCTATTAATCACAGCGTTTACTGGTCGCACTAGACCTAATGTTATACATACAAACCTTGAACCAGTGGAAATATACATGATTTATCATTACCCCTTCTTGACACAAACCCTGCCTCATGCAGAAACACGGGCAAATAAGGAGATAGATTTGACAGACCCAGTAAAGAGGCAAAGCTTGGCTCCCTGTTTCTGTATTGAAGGAATACGCCGGGGATTTCAATTTTTCTAGCCTAAAGGTAGTCTGCATATGTGTCTGTCATATGCACGGGGCTCACTCTATAAATCCTCTTCACAAGTGTTTTAGCCCCAGGACTTGTGATGGTAGCTACCCCTCCCATATATTAACTTTGACAAATTTCATCTTGGGACTAAGTAGAGAGAACTGTCAAATGGCTTAGACTGCTTGGAAAATCCTGTAAGTGATCTCTTCCTCAGGGCAACTGACAATCTGGTCATAGATTGCAATAGTGGTTACATTCACTTCCACTCCATTCACATTTCTCCAGCTTTATTCTTCTCAATTGTCACTGGTACTCCAGCTTCCTTTCAAGAAATGCAAGAGGTAAGATTCGTTTTCATTTGCAATGAAATATACCAGGACATATGTCGCTAATCTAAGCACATTGACTTTTTCTTGACAAACTTAACTCGGCTTAGACAACTGAATGCACTGTGAAATTTCTTCCTTTCAAATTCAGGGGAAGTTTAGTTCATTTGTGGGTAATTTATTTCACTGATATGAACCGTTTATTTGACAGTTGCTAAGGCAAATATGTTATTTCCAGATAATTTATTGATTAACAAATCTTAATCGAACAAATCTTGTTTTCCTGTCCTATATTTGCTATCCACAAGCTGGGGAAAATGTCACAGTGCTGACCCAGATGACGCCTGTTATCACATATCAGTGGCACTCACCTGCTGAAATATCCCTGACCCTCACAAGAGGGAGATATTAGTTCAGGTATCCAGTTTAGGCCTTACCGGGCACTTCAGGAATGTACTCCTACAGTTCGCTACACGTGGACTTGTACCAAGACGTTACAAAAGCACAAAATAGCAACAAAACTATGAGATAATGTCTCGAGGAAAATATGGTACGATAAAGTTTAAAACCTGTCATCAGTGCTTAGCTTATGAACTTGCATCTTTGTGAACATTACAGGCAAAGGGTAAACCTGGTTTAAGGGGATGTATAGGCTTTGGTGTGTGTGCTTGGAAGGTTTGACCCTGTGTGCTTCCATATTGACAAATGTATATTTCAAGCTTAAGATCCACTAATATCTTTTCACAGATATGAATCATAAGAAAGCCAGGCATGATTTGATAAATAGCAACTTGTAACTCGATTTTCTCATGACCTTTTGTACATGTCATTCACCCAAATATCCAGAAACTTCTCTTGAAATATTTTTAAAAAATCAAGTCAATTTCATTTGTGTCTTTTGGAGAGATTTATTCCCTAATGTTTGACCAAAAACATATTTTTCTTTCTCTTTCCTTTTTACCAAAGAGCATTTGATGTTAGTGTGTCAAATAATTTTCAATTACTGTTGATTTATCAAACAATTTTATGTTACATTTTACATTGAATTTATTATAGCTTTCAGCTCAATTGGAATCAGTTGTTAATTTCTCTCTGAAATGGGTTCTTGTTAATTTCTGTAGTATGTGATAGTTCATAAAACCTAGCCCACACCTGTTAATTGATATACAATTACAGCAGGTAGGCAGTTTCAACCTTTGAGTGTAGCTTATCACAGATCCATCTTTACCTGAGGGATCATTCATTATCTGTGAATGTCTGCCTGTCACCTGCCTCTATTGAGTACTTAGTAGGGCTTTGTTTAACTGATTCCTCCCTTGATCAGAGATTTTTCCAGATGTCCCAAGGCCACTCAATCTAGTTTTTGTTAATCAATGGCTTCAGAAATGCGTCATTACATTTAAGCTCAAGGATAGAGAAATGATAAACTTGTAAACATACTTAGACAACTGGATTAGTCCAAAATACAAGAAGACAAAATCCATTCAAATTTCGTTTTTTAAAATAATTATTATTTTCTTATGAAAAAAAAAATATTAAAAATATATTTGAACTTTATGGAAGTCCCTATATTTGGAGTGATTGTCTGATATTGATATTTGTTGGGGGGTTTCAATTTTATTTATGAAAATCAGCCAAGCTGCCCCATTTGCAAAACATGTCTGCTCAGACCGGATCTGCGATGTTTATCTGCAGAGGTGAAGTGATTAGGAGTGTTTACTTGGGTGTAATATGTCATGAAGAGTGTTGGTCAGTGAGTGGGTCAGTCTTTGACCCTGGTCACTGTCGAGATTAGGACAGGTGGGAGTGGATAATGACAGAATCTCCAGTGGGTTTACTTGACCATTAGCATAAGCTCTAGGGCTTGTCTCACAAATAAAAGTGTCAATTTAGTTTAGAAGTAGGTAAATTTATTATAATCATGATAAGGAATGCTAGTTATCATCACACAAGCATGTACATTGATATGATATCCAGAAAAAATATTAGGCTTTGAATAAGAAATTGTGACAATAATTTTGGCAAAATCCAAATTTTGGTTATGTCAAACATAGTTTGATATTTTGTTTGTGTTTACTTATTTTACAAATTTTGATTTATTTTCATACGAAGCACTTAGACATTTGAACATGGGGACTCGGAAAGCCTGTTAAAGCTATGAAACGTCTCACATACTTTATTGTACTAGATGTCATATATGGGTGAATTGGACGTGCTGATATCTACCATGTCATTCTAAACATATCATGAAATCGAATCTTTGCCGATCCCTCTAACTCCAGCAAATATCTGTTTGTTTTCCTTGTGCCATGTTGCTTATTTGTTTGATTTTCAATTCTATACCATGATGTACCTGATAGACCTGTGAGGTCTCCCCACTCGACCCTTGCACCTAACAACTGGCCCTTGTGTTCATTGCACGCCGAATAAAAAGAACCTCAGATAATAGGAAATGTAAACAAATCAAAACCCCAGTGCCACGAGATCAATTTCTTACTTACAGGAGCTCAAGTATTTTGAATTCATTCACAAAGCCATGGCAGTTAAACTGCAATCGATCACTGTCGCTTTCGCTTGACAGATGGCGGACTGACAATAACGTACATTTCCCAATTTATTGACAAAGATGGCCTGAATAAGAAAACACATTTTGTTATATTTGTGCTGGCGTGGGAAATTAGGATATTGTGATATACAGAAGGCTAATGATTTTTGGACCCACCGGCATTTAAAATACAATTACAATGAATAAGTGGCCATGTGTGGCAAATTCTAGATAAACTGGTTGATTCTATAGTGACGGATAGATATTGATAAGGTTGTTGGCTGCAGATGTCTGTTTCATAGTATGGATATTTTCCTGACTGCCACATGAAGTCTAGTTCTGATAGCTGCTACTGGCAATAAATATAAAAGGTCATTTTGCAGCTAGTTGATCCTACTAATATTTGGGTTGTAACTAACATGGTATAATGTTGGACTTTATCACATACATTTCTTCCTGGCATGGAATATTTTATCATGAACAAAATATTCCACATTCCTCCTTTAATGTATAAACGACAATTAGTACATACTTACACGTTGTGATTGATGAGCTATGTGATAATGCTGTCAATTGAAATATAGCATCACTTGATTGAGTAGAAAATGTGATAGAAACAACTTATCCTTTTATAAAATATGAACATTTCCAAAGTGGGTTTATTACAATACATACATGTTCTGTTTTTGTTAATAAAACTTCATTGGCAGATCTAACCCACTTCCTACTATTTCTATTAGTCATTGGTGCAGCAGTTTGTACAGGAAACCTGTGTGGGGCTGGCCATGGAACGACACACCTTATCAAAATGAGTCATGGGAAATCCAAATTACTGTTCATGTACCACATATGACCTCTGACCTTACACGTAGCAAGAAAAAAGTTGCCTTTTTGAAAGTAGGAAAAAAAGTTATCCATAATCTAGGTTTTTATGTAGTAATCAGTAGTTTGGTTGAAGAAACAATCATGATACGACAGTTAATGATAAACAATATTCCCATGTTAAACATCTCTGCCCATGTTTTAAATTTCACATGAATAATCTACTCTCATTTTTGAAAGTACAAGGGATCAGCAATTAAAATATAAGTTTCAATCGCTTGTTATTTTAAGTACATATTTATAGTGTAATATAATAATGCCATGCAGTATCTGATGAGGGGGAAATACTTCAACAAGCCATTTTTGTTAAACTTATCTTGCTGAATGCTTTAACATCACATTAATCTCCACTGAAGTCAACACAACTGATCCACTTAGTGAAAATACCCCGTCACTTAATTGTCATTAGCAGAACAGGTGATTTTAAGATGTTAATCAAGGTGAAATGTATCTGTTCAGCTGATAGTGTATATCTAGAGAAGCGATTCAGCATTGATAAGCCTATGGTCTAATGAGGCAGCGCCATGGCGCTATCAAATCTAAGGTAATAGGTAGCAGCTATGATACATATCTACCGTCGCTATAGGTGGCAGTCTGGATCCGTCACCCTGCGTTGTCCCTACCTGTCGGTAGGGGTGTCGGGTGTGTCGTCGCGACGACGCAAGTCAGGAGCAGACGCTAGTCGTGCATGAACCTTGGGCCATGTACTCTCGATCAGATGACACTGGCCTGCTATATAAGGTGCAGCTATCACAGACAAGTGCTTCTTGTTCTTAAATTGACCGAAATAAACATTGTAAGATACACCTGCTTGTCTATTTCACTGTCAAGTTATAACTTTCATAATTTATGTTTCAGTTGGAGTTCTTAGAGGTTTATAAACTTTTTACTGAAAATGAGACCTTCAAATTTATTTCATATTTTTAAAATGTTTTGTTGTTTTTTCAATTACATTATTTGACAGGATTGTTAGGACATTTTTACCCATAATTCTGTATATATCTGTTGAGGTCAAATTATTTCCTTTTTCTTTCATCAGTACACACTTGAATGAAACCAACTGATGATACTGTCTGTTTGTACTTGTGTAATGTGTGGTGGATGAGTCAGATTTAGTGTCACAAATGAATACACACACATGGTGGCAACCTACACCAAGTACATAATTCACACCCCGAGCATTGTCTTTGTGTGTCCACTGCTCTGAACATTTCTGTTACCACTGCCACTGAATCACATACAGTTAAGAAAACAATTATGCTGAGCAATGGTTTAGCTCATGTTGTTGCAGGAGTAGATCTGACCATCAGAAATTACCCAAGGGGAGGTAGACAAAGTCAATGTGCCAACAGCACCATGCAAATTTTTCTGCATTTAGCACTGTGAATGCTATCAGGCTATCTGAGCCACGGTGACTTTAAGATCATTCAGATCACCAGCGTTGATTTCAGTCTTTTATATAGTGGAAGTATTTGATAATTACAGAGAACCGCGGACACTCCAGGATTGTATGGGATAGGTAGGGCTTTTTACAATTGTCAACAATGCACAGCTTTATCGTAGACAGATAAAGTTCTTTCTAACCCTGTGTGTCAAGGAAGTCATTGTGGGACATTCTTGCGCTTTGCAAACTTTAACAGACTTGCTATTGAGGTCTCGTCACAAATGAGATTTCAACAGTGTTAAAGACACACACACGATACTACCAAGTCCACCACATTCACCAGTCTAGGGCGAGTAAACGGCTTTTTTCTTCTCACGAGTTTGAGAGCTTCAGAAAATAAATCCATCCATTTCATATCTGTATGAATAAAAATATAATCTTGCCTGCCTTATACAGTGTCGCTAACCCAAAGACATTCAGCCATGAATAGAAACCTAGTTAGCTCAAGACCAGGAGCGCAAGTGTTAGTAAAAGTGTCTAAAACCTCCTTTCAAGGACCTCAATATGAGATTATCGCTAGAATAGATTTGGCAGGAGTGGTCGAATGTAAGAAAAACTAGAGAAAGCCTACTCCATGGGCCTCTATGGTAAAAGCGGTCCCTTTCTCTGGAGTATTTTGTTCGCGGCGTCCTAGCTCAAACTAGCAAACATTGTGTGTGTACGAGCAAAACTCATTATGTATATGGTATCCTGAGACTAAGAGGTGACTTTGTATACAGGCCGCTGTAAACCCCCCTCGTTACCCTGCCTCGTTGACCCCAGTTGAGGAATATCACCTGAAACATGCAAATAAATCCCCCTGTCAATCAAATGGGAAATGTATCGCACAAAATTAACAACATTGACACAACCTTTCCTCATTAAATTGAAAAAAAATAATGTTTTGATGCAGTAAATTTGCAACTTTCTACTAGGGTGGTCATATGAAATGAAATTTATGAAAAAAATATGTTTTATTGGATTTCAAAATGTTTCTATTTGCAGTGAAATGTGCTTTAAAGTTTATATGTACATGGTGCTGATGTTTGTTTTTGCAGAGGCCGCCATCACAAAGTTTGAATTACAGCCAAGCCGATGATACACAGTCCTCGCGGTCTGGGGATACACCCGTGCCATCTAGTCAGCCAAATACTAATTCCTCACACAATGCAGAAAACAACAGCGAGTCAGGTAAAAAAAACACCTTTTATTTCATCCATACCAACTTTTTACGTCTATTTCATGAAATTGACATTTTTTATGTCAATCATAAAAATGATACAGGATCTTCATATGGACCTAAATTTCATGCACCTAAAAACAAAATGAAAACTTTGAAAAAATATCTTTTTCAAACTTCAAGCTTCTCTTTGATTATTTTGTTTGAATTTTAGATTTATTCTCTGAGAAATAAATATCTGTAGTAATGAGAGAAAATCAGGAGAACTTTGAGCCCATTACAAATCTAGACTTTAATATTCAAAATGAGAAATGTGAATATCAATTCAAGTTAAAAGCTTAATTCTGTTGAAATTTTCAAAGTTTAGAACTAAAAGGAGTTGCAAGTTCTTTTCTGTGCGACTCAAGATCTCGTCAAGTTAGCCGAGGAAGAGCGGGTTCACTCACTCTATTGAAAAATGATGCACTACATTCTTTTGAAACATTGCATCTGGCCACAGTGCTTGTTAACCTTCTCACCTCCATTTCCCCCTTCGGTGGCCATGAAATCAAATTTCAAAGAATAATGTCTTGGAAAACAGGGTTAAAAATTTAGAGGCTTTTATTTGAAGTTTATAGAAGCATAGTTTTAGATAACTTACAGAAAGTCTTTGGCAGTTTGAGTCTTAAACATCAACACCAGGACTGAACCGTCCCATCTCGTATCTCTCATCTTTGATGGTAACATTCCAAAATTTGCTTCTTGGGGCTTGGGAAGGGGGGGAATTTCATGATAAAAGTGGTTTTTTTTAAAAAAAACATTGAGGTAATTGATTGCCAAGATGTCAGTCATCATAATTTGACAGGTTTTGAGTTTCGGAATTGATCAAGTTTTTAGCAAGGAAATATGCAGTTGTTTCGACCAGTGGATAAGAAAACATTGCAATGTGAGCCTTGCAAGTGTGGTAGAATGTTGGCCAAGTTGTCTATTTCGGGGAGAACGATATGTACATGTGTATATAACAAGGAGGAAAGAACAAGAAGACTCACAGACAAGCACCCCAATTAGATTGTAACAGAAACACAACTTCTTCCCCTCTTCATGGACAAGTTTATTGTTTAGTTTCAATGAAACTGCAATGTCTTACTGTTTAAGTGGTTGATGTCGGCTATACCTAGGAAGTGTGTTCTGTACTAAATCAGTCTAACTATGTATCTGTGATTTCAATCATGCAGTAGATGTGAAGCGAAAGTGATGCTCGTTTGTTTCAACCCTCGTCCCATGTATTCTTCTCCCTAATCTGTGGCCTAAACAGCCACAAGTTTGGAGAGAGGTGATTTTCAAGGGAACTGATCCAGAAAATAAAACGAAAGGAGATTTCTCACCCCCCTGAATCCCTCCCCCTCCATCTTCCCCCCAAAGCAGCCATTCGAACAGGCACTGGATATATCAGAAAAGAAATCCAATATTGCGTTTTTCTCTTTAGGTCCGAGGTTTAGTCATGTGCACAAGTCTTTGACTCTGTTGGCCTTCCTCTTCATGCCTGAATACCGTGCTGATGGAAAACTTGTTATCCTTGCAAGAAGGGATTGTTTTGAGAAGGCGGAAGGGGCTGTATAAGCACTAACACACTGGTATATGGCCAAACAAATTCAACATCCAGTAATGAAAAAGCTGCAAAAATAAAATATTTATTACGGAAAGGGCATGATCTGTTTCCCCTGCTCTGGACGACCAAGACATATGTCATCAAATTATGAGAAAAACTTGTGGGGAAGTCCCATTTCATCACTAACCACACTGATTTCATATTTGATTAACAGTATCAACATACTTGTGTTTGTTGATTTCTACCCCCCAAGCCACCTTCCGGTTTAGTGCAAATCAGCAAACGTTGGTAGTTATTTAGGTATCTAAGTTTGGTTTGGCTGACTTTAGTTTATTTCTACCCTCAAAACACAGTTGTGGCATAGCTGACATTCATTACTGTCAATAATATAGAAGGATGTTAATTTCAAGTTGAAATGTGCATGACATAGACAATGAATGTGTGTGTCAAATGACTATTGTGTATCTCTATCCATCAAATCAATAGGACAGCAGGAATAAGAGAAATATCATTTACGTGTGGCAGTAAGCTAATACTTGTCATACATGTCAGTGCACACTTTCTAAGTGATATTGTCCATTACTATGTGCAGGAGATATCTGCCCATCTCCAATTTCTTCTAATGCCATTTCTAATTGCTTTCATGAACTATACAGATCTGTTAAATTTTGATTGATGTCTGAATTGATACTTAATGAAAGTAAAATTCATAATTTTCTATTCAGTTTGTTTTTTAATCTAATTTCACGGTTTAAACTTGATATCACAAGCTTAATTCTGGTTACTGTTCCTATGTTCGGTTCTGATTGTGACTGTGGAGTGAGAATAATATACATTTGTTACATGGGGGGCAAAAAATGTTTTCAGAAACATAATGATGCTCTTTTATGAGTATAAACTAGACATGTAATCATAATGTTGCTCTTAAAAAAAGCATTGACATTTTTATGTCCTTGTTTGGCTATGGCTATGATATTAAGTTTGTATTTTTCATAGCATTCATTAAAAAGCAGTTAGATTATATGGGGAAGCTTGCAACACATGATTTTAAATCAATATTTTTACAGTCAATTGCTGCAAAAGTTTTATGAGAAAGACATTCTTCCCAGACAATTTTTAATTCCAATTTTTCAAATGAACCACCATTGATATTTTATCAGTTTCGATATGAGTTTAGTCTCTTCATAATTGCAAAGAGTTACTTCCAAATCAGCAAACATGTCAAAAAGGGTGACCCAAATTTAATAATTTTGAGATATTCTGTACATATTTCTGATTTAGGACGACTTAATAACTACTGGCCAGAAATTGGCGAAGAAAGAGTTGTCATCATAATTTGGATGAAATAAACGTTAGCTCGTCACCTAGTCTTCCTGTCACCAACTTGAAATTTCATTCAGTTTACGGTCAGATTTTATGCTTTCTTGGGAGTTGCCGACACAATTGCAACTGTCAGTGGAATAACAAATTAGGCAGATTTAATAAAGTGTCTTCTCATAAAGTTGGAGAAGAACACGGTTTTTGTATGTTGTCTGAAAACGACCGGTTCAAAAGGGTGTCAGTTGCTGGCTATTGATTCCAGGCTTCCGATGATCTTTTTACTGTCCTATTTATGATGATGGGACATAAATGTCCCAACCGTTAATCTCTTGTCTTTACATCAACCTATCTGTGACCATACAGACACACACAAGACGTGTCACACGTTGACTTAAGAATCTCACGTAGAGGTTTCATGTTTAGAAGATGAGAAATCAATTATTTTTATGATTTCAAAAATATTTCTGAATCTTTATTTTTGTGACCAGCTGTATACTTTTGCAAGAGCTGAAGTTTTATTTCTCTGTGCTGGGGGTAAAACCAATAATGTTTGCTCTTGATTATTTATGTTGGATAAAAAAAAATAAATTTAATAATTTTGCCTACTTGAGATATCTGCTTTGGGCCGTTGAGAATTGTTTTTATTCCAGCTTCACATGTTTGCATTCTTAACAACACGAACATTAACCTTTCCCGTTCTTGATGTGTTTTGGATTGCCACAAATCGAAAACGTGTGGGAATGAAATCTAAGTCCCTTCCCCTCTCAACCAGCCACCCTTCCCCCTCAGCGCCTTCCCTCCCCCTTCAGCACTCCCCCTTCGCTGTACAATCATGTGGCTTCACCTGGTCTGCACGGAGGATCTCATAAACTCATTTTCTAAATGTATTTCCTGCCATGTTCAAATGTTCCTCAGCCCTGTAGAAAGAAAGCTTGATCATTGTCAGTGATAGGCGGTTAATACTGGTCGGAGATTGCCGAAAAATTTCTGAAAACACTCGAAACCCCTTAAAAACATCTTCCTTGGGGTCACATTTGATACGCCATTCCTGAGCCACTTGGGATGGATACACTCAAGGCAAGGAAATGCTAAACAGCTGTGCCAGGGAACAATTGGGCAGGCCAAACAGCCTCCAAAACAAACCCAAGAGAATAATAGTTTGGTGTAGAGATTGATAAGGCTGCAAGGTATGGAGAGAGAGAGAAATGAACGGATCCCAGCAACATGAGAAAAGCCTTGAGCCCCCTAGTTTGTGTAGATAGAGCGCAATGCAGACCGCTTGAGTAGATTTCCTTCACCATAGTCCTGAAAGGAACGACCGATCGGCAAGATATTAATTCCTACATAGGGCACCCTGGGTTAGATTCTAAGATCACCCCATAGTTGAGAGGTAGCTGTTATCGATTGTTAGGTATGAAGCTTTTGAAAGTCCCGTTCCGACCGCCCCAGTCTTTATCATAGTGCATTATGGTTTTATCAACGTGGGTTTGGGGAGCACGGCGAGTTTGACCAGGTAGTCACTTGTGATCGCTGTTGGTACGCCAGAACGGTGGGCATTGTCACCCACTGATAGGAAACACGGCTATTGAGAGACACAGTGCACTGGCATTTGATTTCATTTCACGGCTCTTTTAATACCCCATTCACAGGGTTTAGCAGCTGCGAAGCTGTACAGTGAAAAAAGACTGCCTACTATTCAATGTCCACACAAATCGCAACAAAACGTTTAGTCAACTCTCTGAAAAGGGCTGTAGAGTTTAAGCTAAGGAAACCACGATCCTATAACACAAGTAACATTACCTAAAAGGAATTAATGTTGGAAGGGCTGGGCTATCATTTGTACTGGACAATGGACCTAATGGTCCTTGACTGGTCAATGAGGCCTAAGACCATGTGATTTGATGCCCAGTTGGGATAGGTAAAAGATGAAATTATTACGAGGGATAAATGTCCCATAAAAATCAAATAGACTGTTCCGCCTAGTTAGGACAGTGAGGACAGTTTACACAATTTCATACTAAGTTTTTTCGGGGATTTTCTATCCGCTTCATATTCAACCCAGTCCTCCTCCGAGAGTATTTTGATAAAAATGAATGAAAAGCAGGCCCCCCCTCAGCTCCCCAAATTCTATCAGCAAGCCTAATGTGAAAATAATGGCATAATTCTTTAGCCTCTGCCCCCAGAGTCATACATCTAAAGAAACGAATCCGGGTTGGCAGAGGCAAAAAAGAAGCAATTCCTCTGTGTTTACAAACATATTCTTTCCACTATTCACAGGATACTTGTGCCGGGGTGAAGCTTGGACAATTAGCGTTTTCACCTTGGTATGATTTCGGTCGACCCAGGTTCCAGGTAGAAAGATGGTTCAAAGTGAGGTAGAGATCACTATGCACTTTGATGTATGCTCACCGGAACACATGGCCGGCAACGGCTTCTAACCCTCCTCGAATATTCTTAATAATCTATTCCTTGGCATACTCTACAGGGAGATGGGAGTGAGCGGAGAATTATTTCGAATCCACAGATGTGGGTGGCTCAAATTTCATCTGGCACAGCCAAGTTAAAAACAATTTCCAGCGTATCCCGAGGAATCGGTAATTAAATCGTGCATTCATCTACATACAACAGTGGTGGGGTAAGCTCGGGTCCCAGGGGCCACCGTCCAAAGTGATATTCCATCAAACCATTCTCAGTGTCCCACAACCCACACCTGGGCTCGCTTGTCGCAATGCTAATGAACATTGATTGGATATTATATTATGAGGATAATGGACTGTTTATCCAGGTAGATTTCATTACAGGTAATGTAGCAGTCGATTTCTTTAATGGGAGGTATGCAGAGGGTGGGGGAAAGTAGGTCAGGGGGTGGGGGGTAGTTATTGAGGGGTGGGGATCTAGCAAGGTAGGACAGGAGGATGGCTACAAATGGAGAAGTAGGTCTTGGGCAGAAAGTGATGTAAACCTGGGAAAAGATTTTATGATGATTGTACTGAGATATTTGTTCGAAATTGATTTTTATGGCAATGAAATAAACATGACGATGTTGATATGTATATATATATATATACATATATACATACATATACATATATATGTCGCTGGTGTTTGACCTGGTAAGGTGGAACAGGGATGAGTGTAGAGGAAGTGGAGTTTATAAACACTTCAAACTGATATGCATTTCGTATTAGATGAAATAAACATCACGACTGACCATCATCACAATTAATTAAGATTATTTATGATATGTGAAGAGGAATCGGTACACATTACCAAGCTGTTAGCTTAGGGCTAGCCATGGCCTGAGCCTGACTGGACATTAGGTGGCCGCAGGGCAAAATTAACGGAAGTGGCCAACGATTGAGGAAGTGAATAAAGGAAATATACATGCAAGAGGGTCAAGCATTTGGCTACTGCTGATGGCCAGTTGGACTGTGTCAGATAGGGGATGGGGGAAAGAGAAGGGGGTATCACTTTCAAATTAATGACATTGTTTTGAGTTTAAGCATTCTTTGAGATAGCAAGGTCCAGCTGTGGCCTGTTGTCAGGGACAAGCTTGGTCAGTTTTGAAGGGTCATTTAGCTGACCAACACCAGGAATTTTTCTGAGACTGAATTGCAGGAGTGGCATGGTGAAACTATTTTAATTGGCTGTGAGAGGACTGAGAAGGGAATTTGGGCACAGCTAATGACGCCATATGAAGAATTTATTACCCTTGGATGATATTTAATGTCAGTTTGAATCCTTGGTGATAATCATGCTTGACTATACAATAATATGCCTCTGGCAAATAAATTACAAAGTTCTAGACCCTAGGAAATTTCTCAATTTGTAAGAAAAAATGTCTGAAAGATTTACAAAATCATTATGCCAAATATGCCAAAACAATTTTCCAAAAATTAATAGTAGCTGTCAAAAACAGGAATGATTGAAAATAGTAAAAATAAAAATGATAGGTCAAAATTCATTTTTGTTAAAAATCCCATTGTCCTAAGCACCATGTTGTTAATGAATTGCCTTTCAATTCAGGAATTAAAATGTCTCCACCCACTTAGTCGAAGCCCTTTATTTCACAAGGTCAGGCTTCAAATGGGGATTCTAATCCGCCTCCCTCCTGGTTTCTGAGACAATGTTACAGTGATGATACCAGGGATTAGGTGTCCCATGGAGACAAAGTGTGTTGGATGGGGGACACAGGAGAGGGAGGGGAGGGGATTAGGAGCAGGGGGAGGCAGGGTGTTTCAGTTGCCAATGAGAGGCTTGTATTTCACATCAGCTGACTCCACCCCCAACAAACCAGGCATGTCTTATCAGTGTGGATTTAAACTTTGACCTGGGGCCTAGAAAACTTGGCTGATGGCAGTTTTACCCTATGATTTTGAAAAATTACCACTTACAGTTTGAACCATTTTTTTTGGTGAGTGAGTACTTGTTAAAAACTATTTTGTCTTGAGAAACTGAATCTGAAATATATTGTCGATCCTGCATATGACATGGTAGAATAATGCTTTATTTCCATATTGAAATGATTCAGAAAGTTAAATTTTTGTGTAAAGTGTGTCTAACATCCTAGTTACAGGCAGGGGGCTGAGTCAAATAGTTTCTTTCTTCAAATAGATGTAAATGATCTTCTAGAATGTTTTTTGTTTGCATAAAAAGTGGATTTTTATCCCTTGTTGTCAATTTCATGTTTAAGATTTGATAACCCCTCATGGTTTTATGCCGTGATTGACACTTTGACTGACAAGCCAAACAAACAGCCTTCGGAATTGAACACATTTGAATGACATTGTTTTCTTAGCAGGAGAAAGTAGTCCTGTTTTCATTTGGCTGTAAGATATACATGTGAATATTTGGATAGAAAATATGGCAATACCTTTAATCTTTAATTGCCAGTAGCTTCTGTTCCGTTAGAAAAACTTGGACTTGTTTGTTTTGAGTAACCGGAATTCTGCCTAAAGGCGAGGTATACATTTCAGTAATGTACATTGCAAATACATGACACCCTTCTTATGTTCATTGGTAAGAAACGTGACGTGGTCTTACATTTTGAATAACCCTGACTCCTGAAACAGACAAAGTTTCCGTCTTGCAGTTGTTGGATACTATATTGCCAAGATGGACAGAACTTGGAAACAACTCATACATTCAGGAAATAAACAAAATTCAAGTTGCCGGGAAGATATTAGGTGAAATCAAATGCCTTGTTCATTTCAATTTCATGAATTGATTTTCAATGAAATAGACATTAGGACATTTTTCTTGGGGTTAAAATAGATAATTTGTTGGTTGTACATATTTATTTTCCTATGATGAAATCGACACTTTGTCAGCAAGCGTTGATATCAAAGCAATCAGTTATTTGTTGGGACAGTCAGTGCAACATTGATACTCATTTCAGTTTGTTATTGTGCATTTCACTATCTGATAGTTAGTTCCTTGTTTGCAACGTACCCATGTTGATGCCGTACATTTTTACGATCCTGAGAGATAGAGCATGAGCCAAGCGAGGGTGTCGACAGAATGAAAACGAGAATTATCATTGAAGCACCCGCCACCTGAAACAATAGCTAGGTTTGTTGCTACATGTCCTTTGCTAACCTCTGCAGTGGGAACCCTGGGTTAGTGCAGTGCTCACTGACAGGTTCCCACAAGATAAACACATGAAAGAATTTCACAATTGGTTTGGAAAACATTTCCTTAATTCGATCTGTAATGTGATCACATGTAAAACACTTGTTTCACATTCGCCACTGTCACCAGCTACTATACCAACAGACCTTCATTTCATGGTGCTTGAAATGAACATATCGAAAATTCTCTGATATGATACATAGCAGTAGCTTTATCTGAAGTGTTTCTTCTGAATCAGTAACCTTAATTTCACCAAGTCCTAAAACTGCCATCCATCAGTTACATCCATATGACACATACACACATGTTGAGTTTTGTGTTTTTCTACTAGGCTTGTTCTTGGTAAATAGAGGTACCGGTATTCTGGAACATATGGAAATACACCATGGTCTTGGAAAGAGAACACACCCATGACTAGCTGGCTGGATCACCAGACTTTTTATACAGTGCCAAGTCACCTGTATACATGTTCATCCCACCAGTCTCCTGTAGAACCTCATATCACTGGCATTTGTAAAGGCCAAACTAATAATTAAAGTGAAAAGACATCTACCTCTTTCTGCATGTACGCAATGTTACACCAACAACACCCAATGAACTTGAATACCAACAAAGAATCCATAAATAGATTAAGCATGTATACTGCAAACCAAAATAGGAAAGAAAAGCATTAGGTTTACTTGGATATATACTTTGAATATGCTAACAGCTTAGATTTCTGAAAAAATACTTTCAATTACATGTACAAGGCTGATTACGTAAGATATATAGGTTTGTGGTAAGGAAGAATGTTTTAAGTTGTAACTGGTTGTGAGTCCTATGTTGCCTTCACTGGAGAAGGAAATGGATCTAGCTCTGATGGAACGAGCCTGTGGGTACTTCCCTACCGGGCTGATAAGTTGACTAGTTAAGTAAGTAAACCACCACAGCATGACTGTGGACAGTGCTGAGAGGGTCTGATATTAAACTGAGATCTTGTTGACACAGACCACAGGGGTCTTCAGCATCAGCCTCAGAGAACCTTCACTTTCTCAACAGCAGCCAGAGAAATAAAACAAAGAAATATGTGCGTCTGGAGATACACAAATAGATATTTTCTGTAGCTTGAGATGTAATTGGTTATAACTGCAATGAAATTTGAAAGAAACGAATGTGAATTATGTGATTGAAATGAACACGCCGCAATGGATTACATACATGTCGAAATGTATGTGCGTCCATTTTGTTCAACATCTTTCAAGTCTATAATAAGTTTTAAGGGTTATTTTAGAGTTGTTTAGATTTTAAAAAGCTGTAAAATTCCGATGAAGTATTGTAGTAGAAAAGACACAAATATTGAATGTCAACATCCTCCAAATAGCTCAGTGAGCCCTGCTTCTTGCGAGTAGCAGAAATGAGGGCAACATTCCTGGAACTAGAACTATCTCATTTCGCTATCAGGGACTCCATTTCCTTCTATCAGCTTGCAGCAGAAAGTTGGCCTGCCAAAAGTAATGTGGCTTCCTAATATATCTCAAAACTTCACACGCTTTCCACTCCCCCATTCCCCTCTAGATTAAATCTCAGCCTCCCAAAACAATTTTTTGCTCAGTCTTCAGAAAAAAACTTTGGGTTGATAAATGTTGTTTTTGCCTTTTTGGCATTGCAAAGAAGTTTTCTGAAAACTGTATTACTTTTTGCTATTGATTTTAAAATCTGACTTTAAATATACTTCTATTTTTTTTTAATGTTATGCAAAAAAGATGACGCCTCTATGAGAAATACAGAATTTTGCTTCCATTTGTATGGATCATGTTGGTATAGCATGTTCAGCATCATAGTATGTGTTTTTTTATTTTTTGGTTCCGGCACCATATCAGCGAGCTAGTGGATTTTACCAACATTAGGATTGAAGTCTGCAGAAATAAACAAATATGAAAGATTTTAATAGTAAATCAATTCTTCAAGACGGTTGTTGGCACAGTTTTCTGAAATATTTTCTTCCTCATGATATTTCTTTTTAATGGTTAGAGATGACTTGGTCACGTTCTTCCTACAGGGGGAGAACAGGAAAAGTCCATTTCTTGACATTGAGGCTTTTGAGGTTTTGTCGAACTTAAAAGTGGTCAGAAGCATTTTTGCCTGTGGGAACTATAAGAGGAAGATCGTCTGATGCAAATCCCATGTTTGCACAGAAAATTAAGGCAGTGTTGCCGTTAAGTTTGTTTAGAAGTTACTTCACCTCGTTGGCTGACTTTTGACTTGGGAGGACTATTGATAACCCAAGTCCTCGATTGGACCAAATGAAGAAAATCAATGAAAGTTTGGGACTTTAATTAGATTGGATCGGGGAAGCCTTCCCAATTATGTTTGCCCAAAACTTGGGGAGAAAGCTGGAGATATTGTTTGCAATTAGCTTGTGCCATTCACCAATGATTTTTCCATAGTTTGGACTTGAGATCAGAAAAGTTACTATCAAATCTAGCCAATCTCAGCATTTTTATCACTCATTTCCAAATTTCGGCCATATTACCAAAGATTTCGTCTCCAAAAGCAGTGCCATTTTCCAACCTTATTGATTCTATCTTAGTAACCAATAAGCAAAGCTCCCAATACCCCCAGAGTGTCAGATTTGCCGTAATGAACGCCAGAAATCAATGCGTCAATGTTCATTTCAAGATTTTGTCGAATAATTACTTCTGTGCTCCACGACAGACCGAAGACAACTTTGGCATATATTCATATCTCTTTGTTTTATGGCGCTAGCCATGGATAGATGGAAGCTATATTGTCTCTTTCAGTCATACCTTCATTTGTTTATGTACATTACAAACTCATTGAGACATTTGTCAATTTTCGTTTAATTATTGTGTTTCATCTATTACATTGCGTCGTATGATGTTGCCAGTAAAAGTACTCCTTGGGAATATTTATTCATTCATTCTCTCCTTCTGCATCTATTCATTTATGACCAAGGACAATAGATCAGCAGTTATTATTTTCTCATCAAGATATTTCCCTCGTTAATTACTGCCAGTGCATGGCCTGTGAGCTGAGATTGACAGCGGTGGCAATAAGCATGACAGGAGGCATGTAAAGCTGTTTATAAGTCAAAGTCTTCATTCATTTAAACAGATTTAGAAATTTAATTTAGCAGAGCAATCGGTGCATATTTCAAGCCTTTTGAAGTTGCTATGGGTCACAACTGGTGAAATTTTCAATAGCAAACAGATTGGACAGCCAGTCAAAAATTGAGGGATCCTTGATGAATGAATTGAAGTATTGGAGGTCTGTGGAAAATCATTGGAAAATGTGGGGTTGTGCAGCGATTGGTCGGATGCTTGTGTAGTTAATTGCGATATCGGTGAGTGCAAATTTCAGGGCCAGGGCCTTAGAGAAGATAATAGCTTGACTACTGGCAGTCTACATTTATATGTGACAGTTTCCTCACTTCTCCACCATGCTCTGTATCAGACACAGCTAGAATTAGCCAGATTATTTGTTAACCTCTGACATCCCTCCGACAGGGTCTGTTTGATGCCAGAATGAGGGTCCTGATTAGACAAACAAAAAGTTCATTACATGCGGGGCAAGTCCGCAAATGACCCCTGACGCACCCCGCGATCCTTTTCACGCATTTTCTCCAACAATATGCCATATTAAATTGCGAATCATATTTTTTTCCCTTCCACTACATGACTAATAGAAGTGCTTATCTTGTTGTTAAGGGAATTGTAAAATGCTAAGACTCGGTAGGCTTGTGGTAGTTAGTGAGTGGTTAGCTTGTCACGGTCAGGGATGGAACCCTCATATTAGGTTATATTGGCCTGGATCGATAACTTGCCCTCGGTAATGTCTATGATATTGCCCGAAATGATATGTAATCTTCCAGCTTGAGGTTTGCACCACCGATTTGATGGAATATTTGCATCCTGTCATCTTGTTCAAATTCAGACAGCATTCCATCACACCAAGTCGACCGAGGGTTTTCTAAATTGCTGTATTATTTCCTCTCATTTCCATGGCAACCAAAACATACATGTGAACAAAACAAAAAATGTGAAGTGGCTTTGTTGAAAAATTGCTTATCGTTGTCAGGGTACGAAAAAATTATTTCTTTGGCTGTCTGCAAAATTTGGTTCCCGAATCCCACAAAAAACAAGCAAGGCACAGCGCTAACAGAGGCAGGTAGAGTTACATCAGGAGGCAGTGGGCTTGAAATATCATGGAATCTGTTACAAACAGTCCCATGTTTTTTGTTACAGTCAGACTTTTTTAGTACAATTAGTAAATGCCAGGGTTGTCACATGAAATTTGATATCTGACTTGCAAAAAGTCATCCTGCAACTGACAGTGTAGAAAATATGGAACATGATCATAAAGATCAGCTAGATGAAAAAGCATCTTAAGTGTCAGTTTCACTGCTTTTGTGCAGTACATTTCACACATTTACTTGGCCTTCGTTCCTCATTGCCATTCATAGACACAGCGCTGCAATGAATAGAATGAATATTTTATTGTTTCGTGGACCAAAATACTTTACAATTGCTCTTTTATGTTTGTAAGTCCTCTCAAATTTTCACCTGAATTTTGAAATTTTGATAAGATTAATAGCCCAGTGTGTTTGGAATGAGGATACTAGTATTTATGCCGGGAAGAGTGATGTTCATTGCAGTGTCTATATACTGGATCCCGTTACAAGGGGAGGCATATTTCACTATGTTGATTGTGCTGTTAGTGATTAATGCCTTCTCTCAACCTATGAAAAACAGTTTTTGTTCATGTTGGTTTTTCCGTTTGCTAATTCATCAAGCCATGTTATTGACTACTATGAGGTCAGTTGGCTGTCACTGGGATACTTTTAGTAAATAATTGTGCAATGAAGCGTCATAACTCTCAGTGCTAGGCTTTTAGCCTGCTTGCCAATGGCATTTTTTCAGACTGTTCATATCTAACTGACAAGAATAAAGGGAGCTTACTGGCTTTTATCCCCTGGAAGATTTTAATCGTTTTTGTGAATGATCTACGAGTTCAGTAAGCATGTGTGAGAGGTTGGGGTCTGGAAATACGTATAATTGACCAGGAGACAGCACGGACTACATCCAACATTGGACTTGGATGCTTGATAACCGCACAGGGACACAGCCAGGGTACCGAGAGTCATATTTTTGATTCGATAAAATCATGAATTATGCATTTCTTCACCGGTAGTACGAGGGTAGGGAGGAGTGTAGGGTCCACGGAGAGAGTCGGCCTGGAACCAGGTGATGATCCAGGCTCTGCTAGCAAGTCTGGCGTTGAGAAAAACGATACTCCCATTGGGGCTAGTTCTCTCTTTTATCACCAGAGGGCATTGTTGTTGAGAGTTGCAGTCTGTAGGACTCCAGCGGGTCGGTGGGCAGCATCAGTTCTGTTTCGTGGCCACATCCCGGGGTGTTGGAAATGGTGTTGCCAATACCAGGCCACTCAAACCAGTGCGCAATTGACGACAAAACGACATAGCCGGGGAGATAGTTTCAGCTGTCAAACGCACACCTTCTTCCGCCATCACTGCTATAAATGAGGCTATTGTTGGTTTTTCGGTACAATTGTTCGAGCAATAAATATATGGAGGACAGTGTTGTCAGGCCCAGGCCAGCGACCTCCTGGCAAGGAGCAGTTAGCAAATCGGGTGCTGGTAGTCGACATTGTCCCACATGTAACAAGCCGACATTGGGTGCACGTCGCCGCGTCTGTCTCTTGGTGATAGTAACGAGATTGAATTCTGTGGATTAGGGCAAATTGGTAAGGTAATTTGATCCTTGTGAAAGGCCCCTTCTAATGGTTTCATATTAGATACAATGCTCAAAAATACAAATACAGATCTAATTTCCATGGACAGACAAATGGTAATATGCATCAATGATGTTGTAAATGCGTACATTTTGTTGGTGAAATCGACGATCTTGTAATCTGTATGAGGTGATTACTTCAAGGATCAGGTCAGCACCTCTGTCAAATTTCTATTTCCTATGGAAAAATGAAATTTGAATGTAGTTGTACTTGTATATTATACAGAGGAGTGAAATATGCTCACATGAATAGGTTGGGGACTACATTAATTCCTCATAAAGCGTTTAGCCTACCGAGAGGTAAATTACATAATGTCTCCGCTCTACTATGCTTTTCTGGGTCCTGGCCACATGAAAGATCACATTTTACCCTGAGTAGACGACTTTAAAAAAAAATTAAGTACTGCATTAAAAATCCATTTTGAACCATATGTCTTGCAGTCTTTCGCAAGTAGTAAATCAAACCTAATGTGCAGCACAATTTGGGGCAAAAAATCCTGTTAACATGGTTGAGAAAATAGTAAATCTAATTTGCAAACATCATATCAATTTTGGATCGTGGATTTTCCTATCGAGTGAGTCTCTTTACTTTGACCTCTGCATGTCTTTGTGTTAGTATTTGATGTTCTACGGGAACGCCAGTGGGGTAGATGACCAAATTAGTGTGGAATTTCATAATTTCATAATACAAATATTCCATCTTCATAAACGTCCATGGCTGGTGTGTCAATGCAGTTGTTCCTTTTTGCCCATCACTGATCATCAGTCAGAAGAAGTCTGCATGCAATATACATGAAACATGTCAATGACTGTCACAATAATGATTGATGGGCTCAAATTGATTAGAAAATTCATTTCAGAAATTGAATTTAAAACGATATTTAAAAAAAAGGATACCAATATTTAAAAATGCATAAATTTGAAAAAAAAGGAAGTTATTGAGATTTATTATGAGTGGCTGATTCAAAGACATTCCTCTTGACATGAGCTGTAATATACGTCTGACGTTAATTTCACTTGGGATCTGTCAATATCCTACGAGGTTTCCCATGCTTTTTGATGTGCCTTTCTACCTGTATTACATTTGAGTTTACCTATGTGGGAATTTCCTGTGAGGCTTGTTAGGCAAGTTGGTACAAAGAATCGTGACACTAACGGAAGATGACGGAAGGGAAGATGGATGGAGATTTAAACTGGAAGTGACAGATAGTTTCATTTGACTCTTTCTTAGGTAGACCAAGAAATACCTAATGAATTTTATCTGCGGTATCCAGCATCCATCCTGCTATAAGCATGGAGTATCTGGAAACTACTTCTGGATGCTGATGGTTCTCGCAGCTAACGAGTGCCAGGATAGTTTTCCCATTATTTATATGTGTCAGTAACATATTCCCTTTATCAATGCACAGTAGGTTTTGTGGCTTGTCACTTATTTCTCATAGACATGAAGATTATATTTTTAGAACTTATGCATTTAATTTTGAAAAAAGGGATTTTACGAATATCACTTTTTCTAAGTAATGATTTTTGTTTGTGAAGAATATCTTTTTATGTCATTTCAGTTCATTTTTTAATTAATTATTACTGCTTCATTTAAGCTGTTGAAAATTGTATTTACTTTGGCATATCTTTTCACACATGCATTATTTACAAAATGCTTTTAATGTTGTTTACTCTCTCTTCAAAATCTCATCATCAAGAAGAACAAAGTTTCTTAGCAGAGGGTGAAACAGTTTCGAAGTTTTCATTACGTTCAGGAAAATACATCTTAACACAGAGAATTCTCTCTTTCAGCATTTCATCTTTTCAAATCATAATTAAGTTTTCAAAGCAGAGATTGGGGGCTGTGTAGCCTGGGCCCTCGTGTGGCTGAAAACCCTCCTCATCCCCGTAACGATGTGCGGATATTGAAATTGTGTGCTTCCAAAGTGACACAATTGCGTCTACATGCAACGATCGCGTGATTTATATGCTTTGGTGATCTAGTGGAAAGGCTTTCGGCCAGGCTCAGCTCCCGCAGCCTGCAGGAGGCCGCCAACCTTTCCTCCCTAAATTGATTGCTTGTTTGGGCTTCCAACTGCACTCGGGGGTACTGGTCAATTCCTTGAAAATATAGACTGGATATGAAAACATTCATCTCACTGTATATGCAATCGGAACAAATGAAATTGACCAATAGTCATATATTTCCTCGCTGTGACTCTGATTGTGTTGTGATGTGAATTTGAATATATTTTCATTCACATTTTTAAACCTGAAAACTTTTAACATGATTTTGACATGGTGAATTTGGTATTGGTATTGTTGAAGTGTAACATCTTAAACTTGTGAGTAAGTTTTAGAAAGTAATAGGAATTTTGAAAATATTCAAAAATGATGCCCCATGACAGAGTACCTGAACCTTTTGAGTGATATGGATTGGGTTGAAAAGTTGTTAAAAACGCCCCAACAGATAAAATAGAACTTATTCATATGATTGTTCCTAAAAACTGCTGATGTCAACATTACTGAATGAATAGACCTTGATTAATGATTTTAGAAATAACAAATTTTATAGGCAGAAAAAAATGAAGGTAAATGTAGGGTCAACTTTTTTCCCCTGTGTCATGGATTCAAGAAAACTGAAGAAGTCCCTGGACTGGTCCAGTGATTGGAATCGAATGGTTTAGTTTTCCCAATTCAACAAAGTTTGTTCGGAGGATACAAAAGAAACAAATTGACGAGCAAGCTAGTCGGATTACCCATGATTCCTTTCAATCAGTTCGCCAATGTTGTTTGTTGCCACTGCTTAACGTTACTAAACCGTGACTTCAGTAAACACACTTGCTCGAGAGTTGCGTCATATGAAACTCTCTCGGCCATGGATTATTTGTGGAAGAAATTAAATTTGTCAGATCTCCCTCAATGGAGGTTCGCTCTTTGGCAGAATTTTCCCTCTAGCTCTTTTCGCAAGCGATCAGGCTGTAGCTTTTCAGGAAACGGAGATTGTTTTCACAATTTGTGGAAAGTAAATGCCCTATTTGTCAGTGAGAAAAGCCCTGACCTCTAAAGAAAACCCTGCAACAATAACGCTTCCTTGCAACAATGGATGCAAAAGGCTTAAGAATCATTCAGTCAACTGGTTCATGTTTAGATTGGCATGAAAAGTACACATGGTTGGAGAAAGTGTCATTTATTAAATGCCCTCAAGTTTGTATCTAAGATTAGATTGTTTGAACGCATCTGTCGCATTGTGTATTGGCAATCAGGAGGTACTTACAACACTAAACGTAATGACTGTTGGCGACTAAACATGTCAATTTCGATATGAAATTGACAACATTTGCATCTGTCAAGGAGAAATGTTTATCAAACAATTATCATTTATTATTTTTAAGACTTTATTGCCGCCAGAAATTAGTTGTCAATGGTCATGGTTTAGTTCAAGGTTACAAGTGTGCATTTTAGGCCTGTGGTGATGTGTCTGCTGCCCTGCTATATTGTATTACTTACATAATCGTTGATATCGAACACGTAACATGTTACCACAGACAATGTCCCAGCATTACATGCCGTCACATATCATGTGTCAACTACATAGATTTGGTGCTTATTTCACTGGTGTGATCAACATGTGTATGTATATTTCAAATGTTTAATGTTTGTTGTGACAGGTGATGGCCTTGACAATAGCGTAGGGTCCGCAGAAGGAACAGATTGCGAGGACGATGGAACAGGAGACAGTCGGTCAGCAAAACGCCAAAAGAAACGTGGAATTTTCCCCAAAGTTGCAACTAACATCATGAGGGCATGGCTATTTCAGCATCTTTCAGTAAGTGAAAAAATACAGCCCAAATAATGTCACTTTCATTGCAACTGCGAGCCACTTTGAAACTATTTGCGAACTTATTATGAAACATAATTCAGGCATTCCCAAAAAATTTACTTGAACGACATTCAGCTGAAAAGGTTTATGTAGTAGCGATAAATTTCTCATGGTCAGGGATAATAGAATTAGCCATGATGAGACAATTGCTGATCGAATGTGAAAATAATCCTATCTCAAGTCCAGTTTAGTAGCTATAACTTTTCCTTGGGTGTCGGTGCAGTGTAACCGGTGAAAAGTATTAGCTTTGAGGGGTAATGATAGATTGTTTTTATTTCACCAGTGTCAAAGAGAATGGCGTTGCGATGATGACATTACGATATCTACCTTCTAAAATCACACTTAAAATGCCAGGAGTGTTGATTTTATGCCTTGGTATGCTTAGCAGGATTTGTGGCATTAATGGCTGCAGGGAGAAGGACGATGGTCCTCCATTGCTTCCATTTATTATAAATTTCAGTCACTTAGGGCTCCCGTTCAATATCTCATTGTTCATAATGGCAGCATTAACCAAACGCGCCTATAATCCAACGCAATACCTAAACCCACACTTTCGCCAGCGACTTTGCCAGTTGTGCAATAAAAAAACAGCCTGATTCAATGTGAAAAAAATCTCTGGTAGGGGGAACATGGGAGTATCCTTTTGGGCCATCTTATGGAGTTGATATTTTTCTATTAACATTCATGACTTTAGGATGACTAAATTTGCCGAGTGGCTGTAATAGAAAATCCGATGATTATCATTTTTGGGCTGTCGATGATTGAACAGCAGATAGGGCTGATTTCGCACCCGCCAACTTTGTGATAATTCCCTACCTAGGAAGGTGCAAGAATTAGAGAGCGTATTAAAAGACTTCGGCAGTTAATGAGAAATCGGCGACTGAGTGACAGCTTGGGATGCAAGCCTAGACCCTGTGTTAGTTTTGGGGCTTTATCAGCCGAATTTGTTCGGCTCAAAGGATTTAGATGACAGGCAAATGACCAGTAGAAAGAAGATAGGGAAGTGTAATAGGGTCCACAGGATCGCAATTGCCGCCTTCGTCGATTTCACTAGCGCCTATTTCACTATCGTCGATTTTGGAACAAGTTTCACTGTCCAAGTATTGCCTCTCCTTGCCCCCTTTTCCAATTTTCCTGACTTGAAGAAGCCACGCTCCATGACTATTTGTTGAGAGTAATTCTTATTTGATTGACCAGCGGTCAAGTTATATGTCCAGATGAGAGTTTGATTATGAGGCTGCATCGGTCAACATGCCACATACTCCACTGCTGGGTGAAGAGAGGCCTATGCCATATATTCTCCATGGCACTATGAAAAACACTATCATTCTTCTTCCGGTTACAGCGCACAGCTGTGGGTAGTATGAACATATCATTTAGAAATACGAGCTAAAGTCAAAGTTAAAAGTGAAAAGTTCATGGCCAAATCAGCTAGGTTTGTGTTGTAGTGTAACTTGTCAGATGACGGGCTTGACAATAATTGAATACCACTACTGTAGTTGGCATTGGTGATTTTCTTTAACTTTCTGCTTAATTTCCAACACTTTTAATTTCTTAGTAATGAGAATTTTGTCGGTCAACAACTCTGGAGAAAATGAGGAAGAAATTGCTGATTTTCTTTTGTTTAATCTAAACTTAATTTTCTTTATCTTTTTGATTCAGGGGCGCGTCTTTTGTGAGAGCGTGTGAGTCATGCCGACCGCTCATGATAAGAGCAGGGATGCCCCTTTCAGACCCCGCTTTGAACAATTTCTAATTAAGGAACCTTTCTTTTGAGGTGTCCAGAGCTTGATTAATGAGAATATGGTCGTTAGTATATTGCATATTATGTAATTAGGTACTAGGAAAGTCACAACTTCCGCCATCAAAAGTTTGCTCCAGGAAGCAGGATGTTTTTGACGGATAGCGACAACACACAAAGACTAGGTTAAGCAACATGTATTTTTCATTAAACAATTAAATGCTCATTATTTGACAGAAGACTCCAATTGCACAGATTTTGTTTGAATAGCTGGAAGTGTTTGGAGGGGCGAGAACAATCTGCAATATTCCTGGGGAATACTTTGTAGAAATATTGTGACATAAGAAATAAAGAGTAATTCTTAAGGGTTTTAATGTCCAAAAATATGTTCAGAAAACTTTCAATTGTATTGCAATGGGTATAATTGCTAAAATTCTGTATTATGTTTCAAGTTTCTTGACTCAGTCGTTAATTGCAACATATCCAAATGTGCTTTGATTTCCTGTGTCCCTGGCTCGACTTACGAACATGAGATTGTTGATATCATACAAAAGGCAGCAACTTAAAACACAGTATCGTTGTTCCACACTTTTACTTTCGATAAACGATAGAAACAAAGTTACCCAAGAATAGACAACTTGAAAGAAGTTTGTTGAGCAGAGGGAAAAAAATCTAAAACGGAAAAGACAGCGTCTAACGTCGAGCTATCTTGTTAATGTCGTCGGGCTGACTCAATTACGCTCGGCTGCCATCTTGCTTGTAGGCGAACCTTCGTAAGACCTCATTTCCGAACTAATGTGGAACTCAAAGAAAAGATGCCCTTTAATAATCTGAAGGCAGGTCGAAGTTCGTATAGATTCTTTAATTAATGGGCAGGTAAATCTAATTACTGCCTTTTTCAATCACGCGCACTGGCCAGCTGACTTAAATGAATCTGGGAAATCAGCAAAAGAATTCCTTTTATTTTGTTCGCGTCACAATGTTGCCGGCAAAGTTACCAATCAGTGACTATTGAATTGTTGTATTTTCCAACTGTGAAAAAATATTGGGGTATTTATCTGTAGTAAACAGAGCATTGCTTGCAAAACCTTTTACCTCAGAAGAGGCAGAGCATAGGAAATATTTCATTACTTTTTATTGCATGTTTAATTTAAATTTTCATATTTAAGAAGCATCCTCAAATCTGATTGTGTTTATTTCAGTTTGCCAAGAAAAAGATAAATTTAATTATTGAGCTCGAACGAAATAGTGTAGGAATGAAATCAATGTCTAGTAATGGTATCAACTAGTAATGTTGGTTTTTTTGTCGTCTACAAGATGGAGACTACTCACTTTGCCAATAAAATTGATGGAAATTAAGGCAGTTTTCTCCAGTAGATTCCATATTTATGGTTTGTATTGCCAATGTGAGATGCAAGAATGTTATCACAATATTTCCAAATCTTTTGGTACTTTTTCTCAACAATTGCATTACACATTTGCCTTTAAACAACTTGCAGGAATTTTTAAAAAGTTAGATAGCTTCATTTTATCTCCTACAAGGCAATGGTGAAATCACAAGCCTTAAGGAAAAATCATTTTGTGCTTGAGTTCCCTTAATGGCAAGCGAAATCTGTTTAAAACTTTCCCTACACTCATTTGATTAAAGTTGAAGAGTGATCGCACAAAATAAGATATTTATGAGTACTTCAAAGCTAGTAAGCGTGACAATTATATTTTCTTTTTATTTATGCCCAATGATCCGTGGAAGCTGTTGGATTAATCTGGTAATGTTTCAATTAAGCGGATATTTTTTCCTAGTTTACCAAACCCTACGATAGAGTTATTTTCTCTCTCATTTAAAAGGCTTTCAGGCAAACAATGAAAACACAATAATATTGGCTTTAAAAGCTGGGAGAGCTGACAAGGGGGTCTACGGGTGGTCGTTCATTCTGCTCTGTTCACTGAAAAATTAGTGACCATGTCCGATTTGTGGGAATTCCGATAATCTGTTAGCCAAAATGAGTCATTTCTATGCTGAGATATGCAAATCAAATATACATGATGAAAATAAGCAGCCTTTTCGCTGTCTTTCTCCAAAGTATTTACAGTCATTTGTTTGAGAAATTTCAGATAAACAATCTACTTAGAGTTGAGAGTGTGAGGCCAGTTAATCCCATTTTGACATTGGGGTGCTTACGATTCCCTTAACTGGATAGGGCGACCCTGCACTGATAACAGGCAATTCAATTTGCAGAAGAGCATGCATAATGCAAACGCTTCTGTTATAGCCTGTTTGTACAATTACTTTTAGACCTACACACCAGAGTCTTGGCATTGTATTCTAGTAGGTATATCACTTTGATTAGGAGAAAATGAATCGGGGGGAAACTTACCAAGAAAGCATATGAGGAGAAATTAAGTTTCCATCAATTTGTCGGTACTAAACGCTAATTTCATTGCCATTCAAATGACTTGAGAATATTGGTATTGGTAAATGGGTCGTATCAGGTCTTTAACACTGTATAATAAAGTTTTTCATATTCTGAGCTTGAGGCGATACGGTATACGTTTCACACCAACAGTATTTGGTTGCAGTGATTCTTTTAATAATAATCCTAATGACAAGGCTTTGCAGCAGTTGTCTCTGTGGTTGTTTTGATGTCGGTAGATATGAAATGGATCTGGGAAACTGATTGGAAACATGGATTTCTTCATCTGAGAAGTCTTTGAAATATTTTACGACATCATCGCAAGGTAATCATAAAAAAAGAAACATTTTGGTAGCTGCAAGCGGCAACTTGTTAGTTGAAACATTAATTGTTTTAAGACTGGTCCTTTGAAAACAACAATTTGTTTAAGAAGCGTAACTAATTTCAGACAATGGCATAATTGCTCGGATGTGCACCATTTTTTCTGCCACTAGCCGGATGGACAAGGAAATGAGAATGTAGTCAACGATGTAGGAATATAGACTCGCTTAAGTCCTTAAATTGCAAAGCTGTTACCAAATGTTTTCCATCATGTTTTCTCGATAATCAAGAAAAGAGGACCTGGTATTGTTGCTTGCATAAATAAATCAATACATAATTTCACAACTAGGCTTCAAGTTATACTGTAGTATTACTGTTAATTATTGTTATATCATCCGTGTAGGTCCAGAACAACAAAACACTCAAGTTTGGCTTTTCGCAGCATAGATGTAGCTTGTAAATGGATCCCTGTGTTTGGTGAATTGTTGATGTATAGATCGTCATTATCTATTGTGTCACTGGCTTGTCTTTGATGCTTGGATTTCAACTGCATCGTGCTTTTAATTACACTATCAATGCATCCTTTGATAAATGTAAAAGGCCTGGCCAAATTACTGATTCTGTGATCAAGTTAGATGAAAAAAGTCTTTTATGATGAAAAAACTTACAAGCATGTGTTTGATTGGCTTGATATATGGTGTAAACGACTCGGGCAACAAGATGAGACCCAACTCTACACAGTATTTTGAAAATTTCAAAGCCAGTTTTAATTTTGTGGAAAAATGACACAACAAGTTAAAAGGCATGCTTGCCACGAGACAGGTAATGTGTTTGGAATGCTTTTTGAGAACAACGTATACCATTAATTGACAATTTGTACCTGACTTAAATGATTTGATGGACAAGAGAGATACTCATTTCAGTGAAATGGACAAGTTTTGACATTTTTTATGAAACTAACATGTCAACGGCAGATACATCACTATCAAAAATTGAAAAGTGCAAGTTGTAAATTTCAATTAACCCTTTTAGATGATGATGTAAATGGAGTCTTTCCTTGAGTAGTTCTTACATTGTGTAATCCCAAATCAAACAGCCTTGTCGTAAATTTCAGGTGTCACAAAGCCAAATGTGTGACAGAACATGGGATGCCATCGACTCAGCCTTATTACATGCAACATAAACCCTAATCAGGAATTGTCCCGCACCCTCTCCAGCCCATCTTTATGACATCAATAATGTACTGACAAGCTGACCGCCACTGACCGTCAAAACAAACACAGTTACCCGTACAATACCCGCCATTTAGCCACCTAGGGTAAATGTAGTGGACTGTGGCTACCCAGTGTCCACTAGTGTGTCCACTCAATACAAGTGTCATCCCTTTGTCCCCCTCAGTGCTCCCTAATTGATGACCAGCCACCCGCCCCTATTGTCCACTCGCTGGACACTGGGCAGCCGATCATCGGATCACTATCCTACAATTACACTTCACAGGCTATGAAAGGAGAAACTGCAATTTTCTAGATCTAATTTCAAATCTAGGTTGTGTTTGGAATTAAATATGCAGATTGAATGTGACTGATTGACATATGAAGACAATGATGCCAGTTAGCTGTGCTATATTGAATTTGGAATTGGTTTCAATAGCTAGATGACCTTCTTTTTTGTCTATGAGAAATCTAATCAGGTTAGAAACAAATCTTGCATCAATCTAGTATTTATCCTTTGTTTTAATAATTTTCATATTATTAAATCATACCCAGACTTTGCGTCAATTTTGTGTAACCTATTTCAAGATGCTGTCTGTTTCGTTGATCAAGTACTCAAACAGACTATATCAACGAGAGACCACATCCACAGCCTAGGAAGGGGAATCTCTAAAGTAGCTAGCCCCCAGTGGGCCAGGGGCTGGGGGTGGATCCGACTGATTACAGGGGTGGCAAGTACATTGTGTCCTGGGGGGGCTCAGCTGGGGGTTGTGTCCCAGTAGCTGTTGTGTCAGTCACTCACCACCCCAAGTGTCCATGTCCATCTCCCCTGACCAAACAAACATCCCTTCCTTCAGCTGGGGAACACACTCATTGTTTGGACAGATGCAATGAGACCATCTCCTCCTAAGAGAGACTTTCGGTAATTGTGGTTCATTTCAATAATTATTTAATGCTTAATGTTGTTCAATCGCTAGTGGTCAACCTATGTCACTTTCTGAATCAAGTTTGAACATGGAGACCCAGATACCTGGCTTGTCAGTAGTTCTTTGATGGAGGTAAATATGTGAATGCCATCGCCCTAATTGATGAGATGTCATTATGGCAGATCATTTCTATTTTGGTTCATGACAGTTTTGATATAACATTACTATCTACAGTCTCCAAGATCCTTTAATTATATTTCAAATAAACGTAAATGCTCGTCTCCATAGCTTCACAGTTGTACATATAAGTGATATTTCTCAATGGCTTAAAAACATCCCTTTAATTCCGTCTACTGTTTAATACCCCACTGAGTAGCATGATGAGCTGAGATGGGTCTTGGCACCAGTTATTTTCTACAGCTCACAGCTCAGTTTGAAAACTGTGGCAATGACCTAGAAATTCGGCTGAAAATAAACAGACTTAACTCTTTTAAAAAAAGGAAACATTTTTATTTCATCGTACCTTCTATCTGATTTAAGGAAGTATTTTAGGAGGGATTTAGATAGATAATGTTTTATGTTACTGCAAATACTATTTTCAGACATATTGTGTTTTTTGTGTAGCTGTTAAAACAACTCTGAAATATAGCCGGAGTATATTGGATTTGTGCGAGCGTGGAAACAATGGCGGCTGAATTGTGTTAGGTGATGTAGATTAAACACTAGGTATCATCAGACTCACCTCTGGAATGTTGTTAATTGCTAATTGACAAGAAATTGACACTCGTAACCAAAACATTTTTCAAACCCTGTCATGTTTCAATAATAAATGTATGCATGCTCGGGAAAATAACCCTATATTATTTTGAGAAAGTGATATCTGCTAATTTCCCAACACCTGTTTGTTAGCTCGGGGAAATTTTTCGTTTCTACAATTATGTTAGGTGGCTTTTTTTTATTTTAAATATTTTGAACAAATGTTACAATTTGATTTTTCTACAGGTTAGCCGTCCAAGATAATTAGTTTAGTTTTTCTACTCCCAACATCAGTATGTTAGGTTGCAAGTACTTTCTATTGTCTGTTCCTGGCTGTTTTTCAGATAAGCTTGATTCAGTGGTTTTAACATGTACTTGGCCAACTTAATTTAACTCTATTTACATTATGCTGAAGGAAAACCTTAGTTGTCTGTAATGAAGAGAAATGGTTGTCCAGCGTTGTCTCTTGCGGATTTCTGGAGTGAAGGAAAATTGTTCTCTGCCAAAATGTATTTTTAGCCAGAGATCCAAATATACAAAGGTGCCAGGGTAGATTATAGAGATGATATATGATGTAGGGTATTTTTAGGCTGTTTTCTTTGTTTATAAGTGTTATACTTTGCACATATTTTGAAAGTTTGTGACTAGATGTAAATGTCATGTTAATTTGGGTGGTGCTAGTTTCACTATTGTGTGACAGCTTATATTAAGGAGAGACTAGATCACTTCTTTCCCATGATAAGAGGTTTGGTCACAACCCAGAAAGATAAACACACATATAATATTGCCAAATTACTAAAAATAAATAATATTCCCAGACATCATAATTATCACGAATAAACAAAATTTGTCTAGGCCATCTTAGACACATAATATGACAATAATATTATCAGTGATCTTGACAGGCACAAGTGAGATTAGAAACATACATCACTTCCTTGAATATTTTCTGTCAGGTTATGCTCCAATCACTAATCAAATTGCTTAGGTTTTTACTATTTAGTCAGACAATCATGAAATACACAAGTAACATTTATCATTTTAAGATACAGAATTATTGCATTAATTTGAGATTATTCATAATGCTTTTTAGTAAAGTGAGAAGTCTACAGAAGTATCAACTCAATGTTACAAAGGAAATAAGATCTCAGTAATCCTCAGTGCATAAGCAGATCTCAGGCTCCCCTATCGTGGGCGATGTTTGCCTTAGTTGGCAAAGTACACAATGCAACTGACTTTGTGATTGGGCGGTCCCGCCTCTATAAATTGTCAAAACATGGGGTATTTACCCTTTGTGTGCATAGTAGGGTCAATGTCGCCGAGGTAACTGAATTAGGAAAGTACCACAATGAAAGTTGAATAGCCATGTTTTGCAGAATTGTGCTCAGTGTGGTCTAAGTATACAGAAAATCAGCAAATCTGTATCCAGTTTCCAACGATGTTTGGATAAAAACCAACTTGTTTACCATTCTGTATTTGTTATTTTTTAAATCCAGACTATTTTCTTTAATGTTTGAATAACATTTATTTAGTTTCACAGCCTTTTTTGAAAACTTTCCAAAAATATTTTTTGATATTGAATGTTTTAGTGGAAACATATTTTGTAAGGTCATAGCTTTAGCTGTGTCGCTGCAGTTTGGGGGGATTCAATATGGAAATGATAATCATGTTATGATAATCGTTTTCTCAAACATAGAATAACGAATATGCAAAAGAGAAAAATTGTGAATTGATTATGATGGTCTTGACCTCCTTCTCGGTTGTAATGAGCAAAAAAATCTGATTGGAAATCATGTCACTCCCAAAATCCCGCGAGACTTGATCATTTCTGTCAGCTAGGCTTGATCTGACTGGCCGACAAAACTTTGGCGAAAATTGAGGTCTCAAGTCATCACAACAATGGAAGTCTGACCCTGAGTCAGAGCAAGATACTGCATTGTTTTCATCTTTAAAATGTTTAACGAGATGGGAGTAAAAAGGGACGTGACATTTGGCCACCCCCCTCGCCACCCCCCCTATCTCCCAAATCAACCCCATAGAGTCCCTGTGTTTCCTGTCCAGGGTTGCTGGAAGTGCTTGATGGCCCGTGGTTGTAATTTTAGCAAACTGCCACATGACCTTTCACTGCTATTACGACTTGGTCCATAATCACGTTGGTATATTGTTTGTGCACCATCACACCCCACTGGCATTTAACACCTTATTGTAGGACAGTTTCAAGGATATACGAAATGGCCATTCTTAATGAGTTGACATTACACCCAAATTGTAAAAATATTTTACATGGTATCCTAATGTCACTATATGGCAAGAAATTGGATCCAGTTTTGAAATGCTTGAATCAGTTTATAGGTTATTTTTCAGCTTTTGTGCAACTGTAAATGTTGTCAAGTTTTGTTTGTGAATCATGTAATAAAGCATCATCTAACAGTATGCGTCTTCAGTGTAGTTAAATGCCATTAAGTAGATGTTAACATTTCAGTAGAGTTTTATGATATTATATGTGTATTTATTCAAGCATATTTATTGCATTATGTGAGTGCAATGAAATCTAAATCCTGTTTATTCGCTGTATATTCTGAGATAGAGTATTTCAATATTTCCAGTAACATGAGGTCACAAAATGAACAAAGATGTATCATTCCTCAGTCCCCTTTTTGTCTACAATTGAAAATATAATCTATAAATATATTCCAGATGGTCCAGCCCTGATAGAGCCTGAACATATTACTTATCTTGAGTTTAGTCGGCTTGTGGTCCACACTGAAATATATCCTTTCTAAACACATTTTGTTATGTGAACTCACTCCCAAGGAAGATTTCAGTTCACAGTTTAAGAGCCTTCCCCAAATCAAACAAATATTTTCCGAGGTACAAGAACGTTACTCAATTAAATAGCAAGTGGGTAAACGCAGGTTTATTTTGACTGCGTTAATGACGTGGCATCTTTTGGTTGCAGCATCCCTACCCTTCAGAAGAACAGAAGAAGCAGCTAGCTCAAGACACTGGTCTGACGATACTACAAGTAAACAATTGGTAAGTGCCCTCAAAGCGACCTTCCCCAGACTTCCCTCAACTTTAAGACCATTCTTGGAGATTCTTTGGGGCACGGAAAAGCTACGAGCCCCTCCAAATCATCTCAATGATGTCACCACTGCAAGGTGAAGCCCCACTAATGAGGTGGACGACTATATTCTCCCCGCTAGACGAACTACTTGAGAGAGAGGCCAAGTCTGTGGCTCCATTTGTCTAATTAGAGTTACGCAGTTTTACAATCCACCAAGATAATGGACATATAAAAATGGATGCTGGTTTACTGGCTTGTCATATCTTCCTGCAGGAATTTGAGACCATGTCTGCTACATGACCGCCTCAACTGATTAAGGGGGATGTTTTTAAGAGGGACTTTTTCAGTCCAACTTTGTCTTTTTGAGGAAAAAATGTGGAACCTTTACTAGTTATCTCCCCTGTCCCTACTGTTCCCCCAAAATTAAGTTACAAACTTACATTCTCGTAATCCTCTTGGGGAAATATGTAGTGGCTTCCTTGTGTTTGTGTAGCAGGTATATTTGTGCTTGTTGATCGGTGATTGGGTGGTGGTATTTTATGAGGATATAAAATATTACAACGTCTCGTAACCAATCGGCTTAATATGCCCAACATTTGGGATTTATAATTTACAGATGGGTTTTCGACAAGTCCATTTAATATCAGGTACATGATGAGGGGTAAAGAGGAATGGGGGGAGCTTTTAAGTCAAGATGGTCATGTGATCAGTTCCCGAGCTGACCTTGGAATAAGAGGGTTAATTGTTCCTGCAAAAGTAGCTCAACATTGCATTATGATAGCTTTGTAAGATTGCCATTAGTTTTGACTTGCCAGCTTGCAAATATTTTATCACTGCATATATCAAATTAGGATATTATTTATACACAAGCAGGTTATTGTTCTACTCAAACTTATTTGTCCATGATCTAAATTCCACCAAGGCTTTTGTTGTACTGTGAGGGTCTAATCAGTTTGGTAAGGCTCAAAGGTTAATTCAGGAAGGTGCTTAGGGTCAAAGGTAAATATAATTACAGTTTGAAATATTTCCCAGTGATAAAAGCAAGATACAATTTGAGCAAGGAGCATGCTTTCTATATAAGCAAGCAATACAAATACTGTTTGTACACAATAACATGCCCCGGACGAGATTATGCAGGTGTAGATTTCTTAAATCTTGTCAAGTGATATTTTATCACAAATGTGTTGATAGGTGACTTGGCGGGGGAGCAAGGACATCCCTCTTGCCCACAATACTCAGGAAATGATAAACGCCATCAAGTACGATTGGTACTCGGGTTATCACGAAATCCTCACGAGCACAAATCTGTGTTACACAATGACTGCACACGCGATACTGTGCTCTAATTTGACTAGGTAGTATCTCCAATGGAAATTCAGGTAAGCAGAGGTCAAGCCAGAGTGACACATGTTGAAAGGTACAAAGGTTGACGTGGTTGACAGCGATTAGGTACACGTAACTTGCGATGTGGAGGACCAAGCACGGTGCTTTAATGTGCTACATGTCAGGTTCTGGAACTCCTGGTTCATTTAGTACATAATTTCAAAGATGTGGGATGTCACTTTGAGGCCTGTTCATTTCATGGTTTGAGATGTCAGTTTCAGGAAGTTGTCAATTTCATAAATTAGAATGTATATTTCACATCAGCATGTGTTAATTTGGCTTATTAAGATGGTTTAGTTGTAGGATTTGATTAATTTGTGCAGTATGATGGCAAGCGCCAGTGTGTAGGAGATGGCTGTAGTTCTGTTTCAGTGGAGATCCAGGGATACCTTGTCAGGCTTATCGGGATCACCCAGATTTACTGTGATATATTTGATGTAGGTAGCTGTCAATCACTCTCGCTAGGGATCAGGGTTAATTGTCACCAATGCTCTTACCATGGATTGCAGTGTTTGCTTTGTAGGACTGAAATGAGACTTACTGGCCAGTTTGACAAATCATTTCTATCTAGTTGAAACATATTTCTAAATGATGCATCAGTTAATGATCTCAGTAGCAGGTTATAACAACAGCATGGTCTAGATTTAGTCATCATTTCAAGTAAAACAGACACTAAGTTTTTAGAGGCATAATGAAAATCTCCAATAAATAACATGCCAGTATTAATTTGGGGGAATTAAGCTAGAAGGAAAAACTAGTTGGAAGGTGTGTTTCTTGGGATTGTTATCTACAGGGTAATTATTGCCAATGCTTCGTACACGTGGCAGTTAAGTTGGCGAGGCTCCCATATGAGAGCAAGCCAATTGAGATTTGTGTTGAATACTGCCTGCTCAAGTCTGTCGTTCATGTCTTTGGCTTTCTGGAGAAATACCCCTTGAGCATTTCTTCCACAGTGCAATTGACAAGGTCAAAATATTTTGGCATAACTCTTTTAACTGTGTAGCCACTGGAACCCCACCGGGTTTGTTAGTCTTTGAACCAAACCTGGCGCAGGGAATTTTCCTTGCTGCAAATCATTGGTCTAACATTTCAATTACAGCCAATCTTCTAAGGATTGTTTATTGCACTGTAGATTCTCCTTGCAAGGGAGCAGTACAAGTGTGTTACGGTATATTTACATTGTCAATTTCACACATACACTTTTGTTGTTATGATGCACATTTCTCGAAATTGATTCTGAAATTGACATCTCTGTATATGACAGAAGTTATCAGGAAATATTAATCTACGAGATTTATGAAAAAAATAATGAATTACTTTTTGTTTTTGATAAAATCAGAGTTTATTGCATGTAATGAAATAATTTGTGGAAATATTGGTTGTATGTAAACAGGGGTCTGTCTACATTATCTCTAGGAAACAGTGAGTTCTTTTACTGTGGAATTTCAGGAATGTTTATGGTGTATCTGAAGAGGGGGAAATTATCTTACTGGCTACAGTGGCCATTATGATTTTGGCACTCTTTGTTGGCATTTACTCTCGTCGACTAACAGGCCAAGAGATTGCATTCAAGGGAGACAAATTATGCGAGATGAGGTATACTTGACTTAAGGGGAATTTCAAATGTAGCAAAAAAATGGTTCATGTTCAGTTTCAAGTTTTATATTGTCCTTGAATTTTGATATCATCAGTCCATGTAAATTTCACTTGAAATTGACATCACTGCACCGACATGCAGTGTCGCCCGTCATTTGCATGTTATACATGTTAGTGATGATGTATGTTTCAGCCTTGTCTGTCACAATGCTGATAGCTGTTAACTGATAAGAATCTCCATTTCGAGTTATGTAGCTGGACAAAAGAATCATCTTGTGTGTAGAGGGACTTTTAAAAGTTTTAAAATTGAGGTTCTTACAAGAAAAGAAAGCAGGCTAACCAAGCAATTTTGACCCTTCACATAGACCAGCACTCTTTTCTGCTTGGCTCGCCACCGTGTAAGCATGGCATAGGGAGGTGAATATGAAGACTATCTTAGCTTATATCTGCGATCCCTGTATCTTCTAATAGTGCCCCACCATCGGAGCAGCAAGCTCGCTCTCTCAAATGAGGAACACTCACAATGGATGACGGCAAAATCACAAAAAAAAGAGCATCAGCCAGTTTAGGCTTTGTTAGCTGTGAATTCATTGAAGGAACTAACAATGCTGCGCGCCCGGGTGGAAAGATTGCTTCGGGCTTCGTCTTTTGTGAGCATCTGGGTAGCCCGTTGCCAATTCGGAGGGGTCCTCTATCAAAATGCATCTTTTCGCCAAAACGGAATCATTTAGATAAAGCTGGTCTCAAGGAATGTATGTCAATTTCGCTGGAAGGGTTGTATTTCCCCAGTATATCTTTGTCGATATCAGCACTGTTTTTTGGTACATATCTCCAGGCGATTGGGTCAGTTTCACATTCCTCTACAATTTGTGTGTCCATTAGGGTCTTGACCTATTTATTCATGAGTTGATACCTCAATTATTTTCATGTAGGACCCCACCCTTCACACCCTTCCACCCCATCACCTAGCCACCCACCCTGATGCACAGTTCATTTCTATTACATGTATCAAGTCAAAATCATCCAGTTACTTTCTCTGCCATTTATCACAAATCCTTCATTCTAAGTCTCACTTTATTCATTTAACTGTATTTTAATGGACTTTCAAACATTGCTGTGAAATGTCAACTAACAGACAGTCATGGAAATGGCACTATCATGTCTCCACAGCTAACAGCATGGCCACAACATGCTTTATTGAATTTAAGGAGGAAACTCTCCTTTACACACTAATATACATGATATGTTTTAAAGGTCATAAAAGTTATCGTCAGTTCTCCCAGCAACCACTCCTAAATTTCATTTATTGAATCGTGAAAACTTAAAATGCAGTTTATGAGCTAGTTTCTCTACCCCAGATAAAGCCCTGTCCTTCAACTCATGTGATGAAATGTTGGCTGGCCCGGACTGGCCGGCACGCTGCTAGGTGGCAAAGCTCTGCGTTTACTTATCTTATCTTATCACCATGCATTATGGGGAGCAGGCCTGGTAAAGGCTCCAATAAGCAGTTAGATTGATTCGATTTTCGTTTCACATGCAACCTCACAACACCCTGTGGATTTTGAAAACTCTTGGAGTGTTAAGACTGTCTGCGTGGCTGGAACAAGAGGGGCTAATTCTTCCTGATCAAGGGGGTTAAGTACAAGTGAGAGGTCCAACTTGCAACTGGGTGAAAGACAATTAAATCTCCTCTAGAGAATCGTTTGTCACAGACTTACAATTTTTCCTCAGGAGGTCCTCCTGTACCTCGCCCTTGCTTAAACTAATGGTGTGGGGAAGCCATGCTGACTTACATATATTTATTTCAATTATGGCCTACCCATCACTTCTCCCTGCCTGTAGTGCTTAAAAGACACATAGGTAACTCCAAGTGGAGAGCTCATTGCTGCTATCGAGGAGTTAATTACTGGTAAGATAGTTTCCAAATGTTTATCACCAGTTCTTACCTTAAATGACATCACATTAGATTAGAATAGGCAGCATAAGTAAGAAAGTGTTTACAATTATGACTTGGAACCAAACTACACACCTTGGAGAAGTTCTAGAAAAAGGGCAACATCTGGTGAGCCAAAAATTAGCCTTCATATTTTGGGTTAAAGGGTCATTATTAATGGGCTCCCATCTCTCTCAGGATTTGGGATATTTTTACCCCTCTGCCCCATTTTTCGCACCATCCTTGTCAATCTTTGGCTGATTATTAACAAGAGAAGCTGCTCATGTTTCATATCGGCTAAGGAAGAATGTCTTGGTGTATAGAATATTGCTGTGAAATGAAGCAGATAATAAATTCAATAATTACATGGGGAACAAAAATGGTTTATCGAAAAGAGCTGGGTTTTTTGACCACGGCTGAGAGGTCTCATCTTCTGTGGGCACCTTTGTGTGAAATAACGCATTAACTGGAGCCAACTGCAAGCATATCGCTTCACTGAGAAATAATTGGGAGTCTAGACAAGCGATTCGGAATACAGTCCCCTCCTCTCGCCTCCCTCCTCTACCTCCTCTACCTTTCTGGGTAGGTACGGCAGCATCTGGGGATTTACCATCATCATTTTCATCATCTTCAGTTGGTGTCTTTACTTGCAAACAAAAACTAGTCTGTTGCGGATATTGCAGAAATGAGTGACTTTTGACAGTTTACATGTCTATAGGGGTTGCACATTTAATCTCAACAGATTCACACCAAATGTTGCAAACTAGAAATGTTGCCTGTATCACATGGACCCTTGTACACTTCCCTGGTTGCCTGTATCACGTGGACCCTTGTACATTTCCTTGATTGCCTGTATCACGTGGACCCTTGTACATTTCCTTGATTGCCTGTATCACTTGGACCCTTGTACATTTCCTTGATTGCCTGTTCACGTGGACCCTTGTACATTTCCCTGGTTGCCTGTATCACGTGGACCCTTGTACACTTCCCTGGTTGCCTGTATCACGTGGACCCTTGTACATTTCCCTGGTTGCCTGTATCAAGTGGACCCTTGTACATTTCCTTGATTGCCTGTATCACATGGACCCTTGTACACTTCCCTGGTTGCCTGTACCACATGGACTCATGGACATGTCTGTGGCTGCCTGTATCACATGGATCCATGGACATGTCTGTGGTTCCTGTACCACATGGACTCAGGGACATGTCTGTGGCTGCCTGCATCACATGGATCCATGGACATGTCTGTGGTTCCTGTACCACATGGACTCAGGGACATGTCTGTGGTTCCTGTATCACATGGATCCATGGACATGTCTGTGGCTGCCTGTACCACATGGACTCATGGACATGTCTGTGGCTGCCTGTATCACATGGATCCATGGACATGTCTGTGGCTGCCTGTATCACATGGACTCATGGACATGTCTGTGGTTCCTGTATCACATTGACACATGGACATGTCTGTGGCTGCCTGTATCACATGGACCCATGGACATGTCTGTGGCTGCCTGTATCACATGGATCCATGGACATGTCTGTGGTTCCTGTATCACATGGACATGTCTGTGGCTGCCTGTATCATATGGATCCATGGACATGTCTGTGGCTGCCTGTATCATATGGATCCATGGACATGTCTGTGGCTGCCTGTATCACGTGGATCCATGGACATGTCTGTGGCTGCCTGTACCACATGGATCCATGGACATGTCTGTGGCTGCCTGTATCACATGGATCCATGGACATGTCTGTGGCTGCCTGTATCACATGGATCCATGGACATGTCTGTGGCTGCCTGTACCACATGGACTCATGGACATGTCTGTGGCTGCCTGTACCACATGGACCCATGGACATGTCTGTGGTTCCTGTATCACATGGACCCATGGACATGTCTGTGGTTCCTGTATCACATGGATCCATGGACATGTCTGTGGCTGCCTGTATCACATGGACCCATGGACATGTCTGTGGCTCCTGTATCACATGGATCCATGGACATGTCTGTGGTTCCTGCATACTTCTGAGTACATGTACTTGGTGCAGAGAGCTGGTATGTATAGCCTGCACAGAGATGTACATTCCGCAGGTTGCCAGATCACAGTCTGTGCCGGTGTAGATATCTGGCAGATAGGTGACCAGTGTTTGTTTACATTCAGGACGGGGATGATTCACCTTGCCATAACACTCACTATCGCAGTTTACCTGAAGAATTAAATCCTTGTGGAGACTGTGCCGTGATTTACAGCCTCCCAAAGGAGCCTTTTTATGGTAATTGTGATGGCTCTTCACCTACAGCTTCCAGTTTCACCACAACTATAAATGTGTCTGCGCCATATCGCAATTGTCAAATATTTACCAAAAAGCACAGCTGGTTTTAAGGAGTCAAGGGTAAAGTTTTCAGACGGGATACACAAATTTGTAACATTCTAAAATCTAGCAATCCAATTATTACGTCATTTCAGCCTAAACATAATCCTTTTCATAAAATCTTGCAATGTGTTTTACCTACTTAAAAAGTTTTCTGTTTCTACAAGAAACATTGTCTTTTAACTTTCTGTTCAGTTAGATAATTTAAGCACACACAAAATTGCAAATAACATACGACTCTTAAAAAGACCCTAGTTATCTTTCATGATTATCAATCCTCCCACAAGTAAGTCATATAAACAATAAGGAGTAGATACAAGGTATTACTATGGTTTTCTCTGTGTGTCGTGTACACAGTTGCCTTGCCATCTCACAAGCAGACGGCAAAGAGCTGCCCCACAATATAATGGAGGCTGCAGTCCTTGCTTACATGCCTCAGGCTCGCTATTAAGCTAATTTTCTTAAGTTGTGCTTGTGACAAGAAAGAATACTCGGAGGCAGAAAGCAAGTATTACTCTAGTTGTGTTCAAGGATGCTATTGATAATCAGAGTATTATAAAAGATATCATCTTTATATCAGAGCTTCCTTGAGGTAGTTTAGGCTTTCAGTCCAAGCTGATATTAGTGATTGTCTTTTATCAAATCACACAAAATTGACACAACGATCCCAAGCTAGTATTTAAGTTATCTCCGTTGGTTTACGTCCTTGTTATTGAGTAATAGTGATCATGCTGATTGAAAAACAGTCCCATTAGTTCGTTTCAATGGCGTGTGTCGCTAACATGCCTGGGAGGAGAAAGACAGTGGGGATCGGCGTAGAAATAGACGTTTTATGGTACTCAGGCGTCGTCGATAGCACTAACCCTACAGCTTGTTGCAGCATTTCAGTCTGGATCATACCCAGCCATTTAATAGAACTTTATACTCAATATATACTTGCTGTATATCCACTGTTGGCTAATTGTAGTGATCTGTTTGTCATGGTTTATTAAAGTATTTTAGGCAGTGTTAATTATCTTATTTATGTTTGATGAGGAATATTTAAGTAATCTGCTTGTTTAGGGTTCTTTGAGCAAATCATTTTCAAATATTGTTTCTAGGTCGTTGATTTCATGTTGAGTGTTGAATATTCCATAACACTTCAATTCTGTCAATATGTGTTGCACATTTCAGTAAATTTTCATAAATGGGTAATTTGAATTCTTTTGACTCCAACCATGAGTTACATGCTTGAAGCGTGTGACAAATGAAAGTCAAGTAAAGTAAATAGATAAGGCAATGTCAACAGCAGAGTTGAGTGTTGTCAATTACAACACTATGACATAGCAGATCCTTAATGGGCCACTGCCACACTGTAGTAAATGGCAGCGATTTCAACGTGCCAATTTCACTCATCATGTGCTGATTTCACTGATTAATTTTCCGTGAAGTGAAATGCTAATTATTGCCCCCTCCACGGGAGGGTATATTTTCATGTTTATTTCAATGTTCTTGTCATAGATTTTTCCCCCGTTATGCGGTTTGATGAATAGACAAGATTATACAAAGAATTACCAAGTCTATGTTTAGAAGAGAAGATTTATATTATAAGCAATCTGCTTTGCTGTTTGTTTACACGAGCAGCTTATCACATGATCACGCTTTATTTAAATAGGCTAGTTCATACTGCGACTTCATAGTGGGTTCAAAAGGCAGCACTTTTTTCAACACCACTAAATGTTTGACTGTGTGGTAGATTTCGCAATGACACTAGTTCCATTATGTGGGCAATTGTGCTTACAATTCCACTCCAGAAAACTTGTGTCACAATGTCAAGCAAATTTGCAAAGAAAATTTTCCATGGTTGGTTGGCGCCTCTGGGACATAAACTGGGCTATTGATGTGTGTGAACTGCATGTATAGTGGTATCTCATTGATAGATAGCTAATGTGCCAGATCCCGCTATGCCAATCAGGGGTGTATTTGACCCAATGCAGAACACAGGCCTAGTTGTTCGCCTTATCAAACAGAAAACACCATGTGTCACTGGTTAAAAAAAATCTCAATATTTTTCTTCTCTATTATTTTGAGCCTTTATATGGTAATTAGACTAGTTAGGGAGATGCGTGTTGAATGCTCTTTGAAATACGGCAATAAATTCTTCTTCCCGCCTCTAGCTAGCTCCTCTGCAAATATTTACTTTCTAATCCGTACGAGCTATTAGCTCGCCGCTCTAAAGTAGAAGAACCCTTATGCATTATGTATCAGCATCGCATGTCGGCTAGCGGACCACTGTGCCATATACTCACACTTCATTGACAAAAAAACAGAATAGCGAGACTGTGTAGGGAAATTGATTACTTGATTTGGGCCTGCATGGTCCACGGATTGCGACCAGCCGACCGACCGACCACACACCACCTGAGCAATACAGGCCCACGGCAGGACTATTCATCTGTCTCCACAGTCAACCTCTCTCCTGGACGGCCTCCATTTTATCTGCATTTGTTTTTGTATCATATTTACGTTTTCTGCATACTGGCCGGCGAATCGGCATGGAGATTCGGGTCGAACTAAATTGAAATTGTCTAGGCTATTGAGACGGGTTGGAGCATGACGCTGGCCTCATTGAAGACTTGGAATCAACATATATCCGATTACAATTATGGATTTGATATTATGAGCTAATGGTGGAAAATTGTGGTGAATCTTTCCCTGTCTGGAGATTGAAGTCGGCCTGGAGGCAGTATGATAAGAGAGTGTATCAAACCCAGGTTTAGCTACCATGCTGCTTCAGGTTTTGTCGTTACTCCTTTTTCCATGTTCTTCCGCACTTTGGTATTCAGTCGTTGTCTCCTTGTCGACTCTGTGTGAATACATTTCCCGATTATATGCCAGTGTTGTCAAGAAAAGTGCACATTTGCTGCGACGGTTCCGCTAGCCTAGATGACACTGTAGCTTTAATACCATTACGAACACTAGAACAGAATTTCAGAATATAACTGTACCAACTGTCTAATGTGATACCTTCTTTGTTTGAAGCGTACAGGGCGCAATCCCGCTCCATCTAATGAGATTTCCGTATTAAGCCATTCGCCACACAAGCCGCTGATCAGACAATGGTACTTTATCGGACCCATTATGGCGGCATGTTTGGGACGGAGAAGTTAGACAATTAGCATTTGGCCACAGATTTCAAGACGGCCCCTTTGCATTTTCGCCCATTATCTTCTAATCCGTAGCTAAGCTGTCTATTCCTTGGATACAATGCCTAATGATAGTTTGGGATGGACGCCCCAGTTAAGAGCTATAACCAGTCCCTACATCGCAAGATAAGACCTGTTTAATACACAATTGTATATTAGCCCCTCATATTGCCACATTATTCTACATACATGATCACTGATATCGGGCAAGTGTGGCTTATTTTCTCCTCCCTTTTCCTCCCCGATTTGAATTTCATGTGCTGTTCATCCAGCCTGAGATGACAGTAAACCAGGAAATGGATAATATCAGTAATTGGGACAGACAGAAATTTTGCAGATTTTCCCGAAAGTCGTATCTGTATCCGGCATTAGCTTTGCTAAATATATGTAACCGATTCGGACACCCAATTATGAATTTTCATGGAGTACGAATCATATTTTGAGCATTATGTGATAAGATGGTCAATCTAAGAAGAAAAAACTCATTGTGCTAAATGGATTATTATCGTTAGAGATGTGAAAATTTTGCTACAGTAATTGGACTCATAATTTGATTATTACAATGTGCTCCAACCAAGATGTCGCCTGGATTTTTTTAAAGGATATAATGAGTACAGTAAGAACGGATCATTTCAAATCTGAGTAAGAAATGTGTAATTGAAGAAAAATGTGATTTTGCACTACATGACCTTTGGTCTGAGAAATCCATCACATGTCCTCTTGTACATTTCAATATGAATCAATATAGAAGTAGTTCATATGATGTTTTGTCCGGATTCAAAGATGATGAAACGTCATAGAAACTTTACCAGCCAAAAGAAGGAATATTGTATGCAGTTCAGTAATTTCATTTTGTGGTGACTTTTCAAAAATAACATTTAATAACTTATCATTCTGTGTAAATCGGGGGATTTGTTTGTTTTAATTCCAGGTTTGTAATAAAAAAAAATGTTTAAAAATCCTAAATCGAACCAGCAATCATAGGGAGCGAGCAACTGTTATTATTTGAAATCATATTACCACATATTCGTCATGCTTATTTTCTTTTATGACAGGAAAGATACCAAGGGCTGACCCAATGTGTTTGAAATCTCATTTTAAGGAGGCAAATCGCATCTTGGTACGAAACAGTGCCGACGAGTTGTTCATCCCTTCGCTTCCCACGAATTGATTAATCCATTCATTTGGCTAAGTCTTAGACTTGTAGTCTCCTATGTTTTGAAAAATTGATGATATTGAATTAAAGGGAGTCATGAAAATTCTGAAACATAATCAATAGACGTACATTTCATATCGCCAGGCAACAGTTCCGATTACAAGGAAATTTTTTTTCAAATTTACCAAAAAGCAATTTTCACTGGCAACAGATGTGGAAAAATGGGTAATTGAGAATTGTTCTTTTGAATAAACGATAATTTTTCCAGTTAAAAAAGGGCGTGAAATTGTATGCTCAATATCTAATCTCTCATTACATACAGCTGTGACAGGAGAAACAGCCCAGATTAATATCTGATCATTTACAATTGTGATTATATGTTTCTAAAGTCGCTCCGGTGTACTGCTTTAAATCGGACATGTCATCATACATACTGTTATAGGTATTCTGCATCAGTTCCTTGGATTCTGTGTAAACACTACATTATATTGTCTTCATGCACAAGATGCTCGAAAGAAAATATGACTCGTGACCTCTTTTAAGCTTTTTATATTGATGGAAGTATATTCATTTAGTTGAAAACTTAGTGTAAAGGGAGCACTTAGAGGTGACATGAACAAGTCATCATAAATATACTTTTGGGGAGGGGGGGGGGGGGGGGGGGTACCATTTCTGTGTGTTGCTATTACAGCCTAGATGTTGTATTCTGAAAAAAGCAAAGTATTGTCATTATGTTTATTAAAAAACGCTTCTAAATATAGAGCCCAAATAGGAAGACATGTCATGTGTTGTTGCCTTCATGACCTTTTGCAACAAATATCATTTTAAAAGTCGGCATGAGATTAAATTTTACATACGGCTCACTGATCCATTTCTGTGGGTGAAATGGCCAGGGGAGTTCTCTGACCCCCGGAAGGGGCTTCGAATAATGGAAAATGAGGAAAATTAAATAATCCTTACTTTATGAAAGAAGTAATTTGTTAAGGGGATCTTAGGTGAAAGGGTTTATGGTATGGAAGTGGGGTGTAATGTACCCAGTGCAGTGTTTGTCCTACACCACTGGCCAGCAGTAGGGCTTGTGCACAGCTCGTTTGCCACAAGATTTGATGCTGGAGAATACTTGGTCATTGTACTGGGTGTTTTGGACAAATAGGATTGGTCAAGAAATGAAAAGTAAATCTTTGGTCTTGATTTGAAAGGTCCATAGAGGTTGCCTCATCTGTTCCTAGGACAATTGAGAAAAATGGCTTTAAGAAATGGGTCTCCTTTGTTGAAGCATTTATGTTGCGATGAGGATTATTGAAGATGAGGGGCCTTACCTAGATTGGACAGGATCAGGAAATTTCCTAAGGGGCACTCGAGCGGAGAGAGGCAGTCAGGCTGTGTATGATGGCTTGCAGGAGGCCTTATCGATAAAGGAAATTCTTTCATTTAACTTCTATATTCGACTGTTTGGCTTCATGCACAACTCGGCCAATTATCCTAATACTTGAAAGCTGGTCGCAGCAAATGCTACCTCTGTTTTCGGCCAAGCCCAGGTCAGCCTGGGTAATTTTCACACAGCATTGAAGCAATTGCTGTAGAAATCTCCTCATTGGAAGGAGGAAAAAAATAGAGGTCGAGGGTCAACATGATGTGTATTTTTGTCTGATCGTAGAGAATCACGCGAATCTGTCATTAAGCAACACATTTTCTAGAGAATTTGGGTGCCAGTACTGTTGAACGGCCTGGCGTCTCTTGTTAGGAAAACAGGTAGCAATTTTCCCCCTGACTGGGTCCTGCGTTGTGTCACTGGGGAAGCCGCAAGGTAGAGTGTGACCAATGGGTCACTGATGTGAGGTATATTACAAGGAACAGCCGGACACTCCTTAGCATGATGGGAATTTATCCTCATCTCTTCAGATAAAATGTAGCATTTATTCAGTCAATCAGTTGAAAGCTTAAAGATGTTCTGCCAACTCAAGGCCATTATGGTAGCCTTGTGGCCATTATTTCACAATGTTTTCTACCACTTGAGAAGCAGATTGAATGCACTTTGATTATTAAAATTGTGCTCGAGGGGAATTCTAACGTGCTAAAGTTAATGAAAAAATATTGGTTTTAATTTTGCTAATTAGCTTCGCTCCATGCGTGCCATACCGTTAAAAATTTATGAATATAAACTTTGTGATTATTTTGACATTTTGAAGGTCGGTGATACATAAGATTGTTTCTATTCTGTTTCAAACTGCCACCCTCTGTCCTATCCATTTCACATTAATTTAGCAAATTTATGGAAATAACAAGGGTTTTTTTGGAACGGCGACTATGCAGTGTTGTGGAGTGTGATGGCTACTCTAATCTTTGTTGTATTCCCAGACTGCTAGAGAGTTAGCTGCCCCCAGCTGAGAAACAGGAATAAAACCAGTTGTATACTCATTTGACCAGACTCGGACAAATCATGCAAGAAATTTTAATGTCTTCCAACATGCTTTCATGAAAGGCCCACCACGGGGATAATGGCATGTATTTCAACCCTGTTAAGTGATCAACAGCAATGAGACGGCTTGTTAAAGCCGAAAACCTTAAACAAGTATAGTGGACAAAGATGACACAGTTAGTGATATTACCAATGTATACGAGGCAGCCTAGGCAATAGAACGTGTTACTTATTCTCACATAACGAAGGCGTATAAATCTCCTGTAGTTCAGTGGGGTGTGAAATATGGCTGCTATCTAGAACCAGTGGTGCGGAACACTTCAGCATGGCAAAAACACTGATCATTGTCAAGAGCACCATCTCTTCAGACTGTCTTGTTTACGATCCTATTGGAATTTGCAACATTGTAGCTGTTGTGCTGGTTTAGTGTAGAGACGTTGATTTCGCGTGAATTCTGCTTCCAACAGTCACGTGAGCGATAAAAATGACAGTAAATTAATTGTTGTTATGGATCTGTGATCCGAAATACATCACAAGAAACATGTCGACGCCCTGTGATTCATAAACGTTCAACCTTACCAGACCTACGTGAATGATTATGCATATGCAGATCCTATTTTGATGCGCGACCAATTAAGCATGAGGCAAGTGCACTCATGTATGTAATTTGGCCAGAATTAATCTTGTATTAAATTTTGGCCAAAAAATTGGGCATTTTTCATAATTCCCTATTTCAGTGTTCAATTTGGCTATGGAGTTTTATGGTGATTTTATTAGAGTTATCCCACTCTGAATATAATCATTTTACGATGATTTCAACAAGGATATAATTCACCTAGTTTTTCCTTGTGTTGATGGTAAGGCATGAATGAATATCTGTAGGTGGAGAAAAATTGATATTTTCTGTTTGAGAGACAAAGTTTGATTACTCTGAGGTGATTGTGTCATGGAATGTTTAGACTCTTTGTTTTGCCAACTCTTTGATGTTGAAAGAAGATCAAGATGTGAAAATCTTAATCGCTAATCAATTTTTGCTGCACAGCTGGATTAAATATTCAAGAGGTATACCCAGAGGACAATGAAACCAAAGAAATCTCCTGAGTAGCTAAACAATACAAATTTAATATTTTAATGCTCTCAAACACTTTCTTAATCGTTATCAGTAATTATCCTTCTTTAGTTATCTCTAGAAACTGGGGAAAAGAGATACTGCCTCTAAAAGATTCTATTTTCAAAGTTTGAATTTCAAAACTGACATTTTGGAAAATAATTAAATTCTTATCTATTGGAATGATCCGATCAGTTGGAGACACCACAATGGAGGTTTCTGAATAAATACATTAGTTTACAAAGTATTGGTTCAGATTCAACTCCCAAGATAATCACATGATACAGGGTTGATTTATGTATGGGGCTGTATTGGAAAATTTGGATTATGATTAACTCAATCTTAGGGAGTCTAATGCAAAGATGGTCATTCGACACTGACAATAGTCATCTAAGACTCCTCTTGTTAAGCCATTTAGTGAGGCCACTTCAGTCTAGGCCTATCCTCTTCTTGGAGACAGAGTTGTAATTTTCTCGTGGAAGGTGCGGGTTTGGACCATCTTGGAGCCACCTTGGTAGCCAGTTAGTTATTATCCCATGTATCCAAGACGTTAAAGATGGCCGTAATAATATCATCAATGTGGAGAGAATCTCATTATGGGAATTTGATGATGGTACGGTTTCTGCGGGAACTGCACAGAATCTATTGGATTGTTGGGAGCAATTTGTGCCCTGATGGTACCTACAGTAGTCACTGGACAAAGACTGCAATCTCAGACGTCCCACTCTCAATCCTTTTAGATATTGTTCACATGTGAGGGGTTTTAACATTGGTCATTAGAATATTGCTTGGTCAGATACAACAACAATGGGAAGCAGGCATGCTAAAAACCATGACTTAGGAGAATGTTTTGTGTGAATTATATTGCTTTTGAATGAAGAGTAAAAAGGGTTGCCGGATGAAAAGCTGTGTCCAGCATAAGGGCTTAAGTACTTCCCTTTCATTGTTATGCAGACATTTGAGTCCAGGTTTTGCTCAACAGGAATTCCTTGAATGGTGGACTAAACGTGTGAGTTTGTGAATGGAAGCAGGGCGGGTAAATTTAGGTATCCATTCTATAGGGGGCGCTGCAACATTGTCCTCTTCCTGCCACACTGTGAGGCTTTGTATAAAGGCCATATGCCCTTATTAAGGGTAGCCATGTTGACCGGTGTTGTATCTAATGGGTCAGAAGTAACATGGTGGTCAAGCTGACCACTGTTGCAACCCACCCCCTAATCATTTGTCATCTGTCAAACCCAATAACACGCTCAAGCCCTTCTATTCTCCCTAATAGCCTTTCTTCCATTGAGCTTCAGCCACCCCTTTGAGTCCCCTCTGTTCCCACATCCCAATACCAGTCTTTGCTTATGGAAGCATCTCTGATTTTCTCTTCCCTAAACTGTATTTAATTGAAACCATTTGAAATTGGTCGTCTATGGAGGCTTTTTCTGCCACTCCGATCTGCTTTCCTCATCGGAAAACATTATTGAAGTATAGGACGAAAGAGAAGAATCTCTTTTTCACAGGCGACTTCGACACAAGATATCATCTTTGATGCAAGGCACACTGCCAAAGTCCTCAAAAGCTAGTGAAATACTCATAAAAGAATTGTGTGGTCACTATCCGTGGTCAAGGTGTCCAGAGTGGCTGCACACTGGCCCCTTTGCCACATTTGGCCAAGCCTAATGGGGTTTTAATGACAGGAGTTTAGAAAATCAAGAAGCTAGGGTTACCCCCTTTCCTTGGCCTTGTGTGTTGATGGTTCACCTTCACTTGAGCCAAGTGAATAGATATCTTTCTTCATCTTCTACATAGGGCAGCCTTTACATCATAGGCCCCAGGCAACAGAACATGTGGCTTCCATCCTCCTCCCTTCTCTCTCCTGCTGTACTTCCCCTTGTATTTGTATTTTCCTTGTGTTCCCTGAAGCTGTTCCAAGCCCTGTTCTAATGTTCTAAAGAGAAAATAATGCAGAGCTTTTGCGCGTGGCTATTATCATACAAGAATTTATCCAAATATCACTCCTTTATCAATAAATATTTTGAAAGCTTATACCAAAGCTTTGCCTTAAAGTAGAAACACATTGAAATGTTATAATGTGAAAAGAAAATTGTTTTTCTTGTGCATCCATTCTCATTTTGTGTTCATATTTGTATGCAAGCATCATAATTATGCCATTGTTTCAAAGATGACATTATGTTTTTTACAAAACAAGTTGCAGCTACTATCTAATTGCATTTAATATTAGTATGTCAAACCAGAGAAAAGTGATAATGTCAATGACAATTAAATATTATTTCCAGAATGACATCCTGGCATTGACTGTAGTTTCTTTGTGATATTAGATTGTAGCTTAGTCAGTGATGCTCTGCAGTGAAAAAGAAAATGTGTTTTTTTCTGAGTCCCTCCTCTACCATCATCAATCAAATATATCACGTCTGTCATACTTGTAATAGACCAAGACAAATTGTTGCGAGCAAGACACTGGCTCAGAAAGGAAAAAAAACAGTTTATGTGGTATCACACTGCTTTAATTTAAGGACTCGTCAGCCGTAATGAAACTTGCCTCATTTTGACCTGTGACTGAAACAAATATGCTGAACAGAAAATGAATAAGGAGTTTTGATTTTTTCTGGCAGGTAATGAGAATTTTGTGAGATCTGCTTTTTTTTAACAAAAATATAAATAAGATAAAATACACATCCATCAGTTTAAGAAGCTGAGAGCCCTAAATGTATCTTATTCTGGTACTGGCATTCCTGTGTCTGGTCCCCTCAAAGTCCTAAGTGGGACCCCTAAGGGCTGACACCAACAAGGGTGCTCATCTCTCACCTCTGACCCTCTTGCCAAGGGGGGACGGTGGTGGAGGGAGACGGAGCTGCGTGCTGCTACTGTGAAGCATAGCATGGGATGATTATAGTTTTTTGGGGAGCAGGGTAATTTTCACAGTCTTATCCAGCACACATCTCGCATTACATTTTAATGTTGTTTTCTATCCCTTATCAGAATTTTAATTTGTGTTGCCATGGTGACAGAATGGAAGGAAGCTGGAAGGGGGAATAATTTATGAGAGGGGGACAGGGAGTTTAACTATGTCTCCGTTCCAGCCACCCACCTCTCTTTTCACATAAAACAAACTCCCAATGCGCTGGCTAAGTCAGAAAGTACCTCCATGGCTTGGGACCATTTCATAAACTATTCTCAAATTACTTGTCTCTTCCATTTTGTTTAAATTGAATTATTTGTGATATTCTTTTTCTTCAAATTTTGAATTTTGAATAAAAATTGGGGGCCATAAATTCAGAAATTGAGTGTGAAGATTTGAAATCAGGTCAGGATCATAATTCAAAAATATATTTTTTTAACATCCTTAACTTGAGTGATTTAATATTTGAAAAAAAAAGTATGAACTAATAATAAGAAGAGAAAAATACTATATGCCAGCCGGCTCAGTTGAGAACAATCCAACACAAGGAATATCATTCCAGGAAATTTTATTCAAGGAAGATTTGAATACACCAAGAAAGACAAATAGCTAGAGACTGTAATGAGAAATGCGAGATGTGGCTTCCTTCTCTTTATGGCTTGTCTTCCTAGACCTGATGAGGGACGTAGCCATCCATCACTGCCCGGACAGTAGTGTCATATCGGGGTCTGCCAGGGCCAGATAGGGCCCTTCATACAGGCCTGGCCAACAAACTGAAAAATTGTGGCTTCAGTCTTATCAGGAGAGACCCATCATCCTGGATAGGCGCGCAGAGAACCCACTGGTGCTAATTAGGGGCAAAAATTGGGAGTTTGGCCATTTCTAGTATAGATTGATGTATCGGTCTGAAATTATGTCAAGAAATATGGATTTGAAGATTAGTGTCTTTTTTCACTGCCATTAATAGATTTTGTTGTTTGTAAAAATAATTCTTTGTATTATTCAACTGGATTTGAAGTTTGAAAGAATAATGCATGAATTTTAAGTATTGTTTTTTATACATTGTTTTTGTGTGGTAATCTAATAAGTCCAAATGCATTTCATACATTTTACTAATTGAGTTGCCGATGTGAATTGCATCGTTGCGGTTTAATAATCATATATGTCAAATTTACATTTCTACAGTCTGTTTTCATCAAAAGGTCCATTTATCAGAGATGTCATGTTGGGGAATTTAAATTTATGCCAAATGCCAGAAATGCGTGGAGCTGGTTACCCAGAGAGTATGGAGAGTGTACAGAATATGCCATGATAGCCACAAACCACACACATCATATTTACACCGCTTTTCAAATTCATCACCACGACAGGGACCAAATAGACAGAGGTTGAAATATGCAAAGGTACTGAGAGCGTTCATGATGTAATATGTCAGAAACACTGAAAGCATGCTGACTTCACGGCAGGTGCCCTGTCAAACCCACCTTTCCTTGCTCAGCCTCAGTGTATTAGAGATGGAGATTTGGAACCTGCACTTCCAAATACTGATAATAAGCCTGTCTGGTTTTAGTTGTTAATGGTCTTTGCTTGGTTGGCTCATACATCATCCTCAGCAAGCAAACTGATTTCAGAATAACCCTGCATGAATTTCAGGGTTTATTTCAAGCCGAGATGGACGCTCATGCCACATTTGCTAAGCTCATTATCTCCAATCAGATAAAAAGAAGCATAATTTCGCCAGTGGTGTCACAGTTTTTCCAACTGGTGTTTACTTACCAGTATATATACCAGTAGATGCCAGTAAAGATGAGCACTAATAGCCTGATAAGAACTGGGGCAAAAATTGCTTCATTATATCGACTCAATGACATGAGGCCAACATTACGATTTAATAGCTTTTCAAACTGCCACTTTGGACTGAGATGTACATGGATGCCCAGTTACCCTACTGAATATTAAACTTGCCGGCCCTCCTGAGCAGACACGCGCATTCTGGCACACTCGTAAAACTTTTACAGGGGGCAGTAAAGCTCCTCGTGAAAACATATCTGCAGGCTTTTTACATGTATCTTGCTGGTACCGTGCAGAGGAAACGCCATTAAACTTCCATACATCTTGTGGCATTTTCAATACGCTGTCTGCACAGTAATCTTGCTGTTTTATGAGAAAAGTTTCAATTTGTATGTTGGTATATGGTGCAAGGTTGACTCGGAGAACTGTTGTGATGCGTAATTAGCCATTTTAAGATTGTGTTCTCTTCATCTATTTACATAGCGATCATCAGGAGCATTACTTGTACATTGATAAATGTTCTCTTTTACATCTGGGTCCTCACTGAGAATTCCCACTGAAAACATCTCAACTTCATTAACAAGACATTGCACCATTAAGGGGGATAACTCATACTTGCCATTTGAATCTTCAGAAACATATTTGAAATGATTTGTAGCGATTGTCAAAATGGAATAGAAAAAAATATAATCATTTCTTTTCCTGAGTTAAAGGAAGCATTTACTTGCCAAGTGCGTGGTCGACTTTTGTGAATTTCACAAGTATGTAGGCAGGTGTGCTTGAAAGTTGTTAAATAGTCATAAAACGCCGTATTTATATTCACTATAAATCTCCCGAATCTATTCTTAGGGACGTAAAGGACGACAGCCATTAATGATAAGCACTGGGAAACTCACAATTACATCTTATAAGTTTTTATGACCGAATTCCCAGGTTACGTTTATTGTACCGTTTACAGTCACACTTGTGCCTATGTTGTTATGACACTATTCATGCTGTCAAAATTAAATTGCTAAAATTTCTGAATCATTATTCAAAGCATATGCATGTTTCTATGTACACATCACAGTGATGAATGTAGCCTATGAATAATACTATATTTCGCCTGCTTCATCAGCTGTCCATCAGCGTATGTAATCCCTGGCCTACATTCCCATTGTGTGTCTATAAATGTATGTTATGATGTTAATATCCACTACCTCTCAACTGACGCGAGTCACAGTGTCTATGACTGGTATCTAACCACTTTAATGCGATAGCTTAGTGCCCTTTTTGCAAAATTATCGCTAATATCCCTACCTCCCTGCTGTTTATGACATTTTGTTTTCATGGATGATGAACGAGACATTTGCTCCGTGGGTGATTGGTGTTTGTGCTGGCCCCCTATTATAAGTAACCGCACATCGCGTTTGTGCTGCATTAAGTGTCAATCTCTCGTAATTGACAAATTAAGAATTACAATCAGCAAATTATGTGTTAACCTGGGTAATATCCTGGAAAAGAACAGGTCAACCTCAGGGTGTGGCTACCCACTCCTACTATTTTCTACACCCATATTTCTGGATTCATTTATAGATAATGACATCTGTGAAGTTCAACCACAAACATTTGTAGATGTTCCTTGCATTGTAGACATGTACATAGCAGTGTGTTGCTGCTGACTGACAGTGATGAAATGTATGCCTCATGATTGATAGCTTGACAGCTCCGAGATGACAGTCACCCATTAATACTGCTTCTGTTTTAATGAATAGAGGCAATGCTATGTTGCTAACAGTGGAGTCCTACATGATAGTTAAGATGGGAAGGTAATAGGTCAAATGGTGATGTGAATTTCATACTTTGTAAGGATGTATGATAAATGGATTTTATTACGGGTATCTAACTGATGTTCATTTCAAGTGGCTTTATGAAAATTTTAGTACTTAATGAAAGATATTTTTTGTCAAAGTTTTCCAATTGAAAAGTTTAAAAATTTCATGACTTGGTGACAATTTTTTATTTTAAGATGTGGAAGGAGGTAAATTTTAATTCAAATTGTAAACATCAAGAAAGACGTGACTTGTCATCGTCCCAAACAGTCATGTCTCTTTGGGAAGCTCACAGGCAATAAAGTATTCATCACACGATCCTTCAAATTCCTACAAATCAAAGTTTATCGTGGGAGATAAACTGTGGAGGAAATGATACCAAAAAACGGCAAAAGGATGTTTATTTAGATACAAAAATCCCATCAGTGCACATTACATCGGCAGTAAAGTGGGGATGAAATTAACGAGTTAAGTACATACTATCAGCTGGCACATGGCTTTCACTAGAGACGCTGATTGCGTCGTGTTATGAGCACTGATACAACTGGTGAAAATCACCAGGAAATGAGACTTTTCTAAACCTGTTTATTAGTGCTATTTTGTGCACGGTCTCATTTCAGCCCTTTACGGACTAGCAGAAAATTGCCATCGCCTCAAACGAGCACTGAAGTACAACTGATGCAATCGACACAGAATTGAGTTTATTGTAGGATTAAAAGAAATGCACAACCCCGAAACAAATGTCATTTTCGTGAAACTTAAAGGTATAGAAATAGCATTTTGTTGTGGCATCCTTGGTCAGCGATGGGGCAGGTGGTTGGAGTGGAACTGCCTGTGTTCCAGGCTTGCTTGTGATTGCTGTAGAATGTGTTCACTAAGTCTCTTGTAGCACTGACATGACGACCATCTCAAGCATGTGCATCTTTCTGTATTATTTCATGTCCTCATCTCGGATAGCCAGGGGCAGTATTATAAATAATCGATGCCATGGCCACCTTCAGATACAATGAAGCCATAAGGATGGTTTGGTGTCTTCTACTTGTCTAAAGGATGAGACTTCGGAAGGTGAAAGTTGTTAATTTCCTGAGTGTAAAAATGAACACATGGCAATTAGTGAAAATAAAAGGAGGTTATCTGGGTGTCATATCCTGTAGATGTGCTGGAAGAGGCCTTAAAAGACTTTGTTATTACTGGGCTGCAATGATAATTAGAAGCTTATGTCAAATTTGTCCGTTTCACCAACATCGCAGTCATATGTTGTGATACCAGCGGGGGAGAAATAAGTATATTATCTCATTATTCTAAACAAATTCATTAAGAAATATGAGCAGTGCATGAGAAACCACAAAAGAAGAAATTGTGGTCATTAATACCAAGTAATACGTTACAGAAAATTAGGTCTGATGAAATGTAGAAAAAGCTACCTTGAGTTGAAATGAACAAGAATTGATCCAGTCAGTGCGAAATCGATTGATAAGCAGTGAAATGATTAATCACAATTCTCATAGAGAAGTGAGAGAATAGGCTATAGTTAGAAATCCGTTTTTCTGTGCAGGCTATATGGTAACAGGGCACCTCAGTTAATCAGGAATATCAAGAGATCCGCTATAGTAATTTTTGGAAAATGGGGTTTTTATTCAGGGCGCTTCTCCCCTAATTTTCCTATTGAAAAGTGCTACCTTTGTAGAACTCTCTCGGGAAAGGGGAGGCCTGGAATGGCGGCATAGATGTGGAGTGCGGAGACTCAGGGTAGAGATGATCAGCAGCTTACGTGAGGTACAAGGCTCGTAAATATCACTTATGGTTTATATTTCCTGGACAGATAAGTTTCACACTCAAGTGAATGTCAATTAGGGCTTGGTAATTGTGCTTTATTGCACTATATTTATGGAGCATGTACATGTCAGATAAACCACGATACCCCCAGCCAACTTGCATTAATCATACCTTTGTTTATGTCATAGGGAAAAACATCATGTACATTTCAATAATCATATTCTTGTCTAACAATCATCACAAGAATTTTCTCCCTCGTTTCCTGAAACCGAATCTGTGTGTTTGTGAAATATGTTCCCTCTCCGAGGCTGCATGGTCGTTGACTTCGATGTTCAGTTCACAAAGCGCACAACACGTAAATTTCACTAATCATGTCCATGCTCTGCAATCAACACAAGAATTGCTTTTTCATTTCACTCAAGATGAGTCTAGCAGCTTAATCAAATTCCTAGCAAAATATTCAATTTATAAAAATCAGATCAGTTTCAAAAATACAATTTTAAAGTCTATAATCTAATAAAATTTCCACCTTTTGTGAAGATGGTAAATTCATTACTGACACATGTCTCCCGTTTGACTAGCTGTGATGCTCAGTGTGCCATGTGAGGACTAATGATTCAGTAAGTGGTGGTCCATGGCACTTGTAGAACATGTGTAATCTGTGCACAGAGTGGTCCCTGGCCCCTCAATGGCCCCTGCAGGGCGCCAGGAAGATGCACATGGTGCAAGGCTTGTCACTGCTAACCCACTCGGACTCCACGCAGCCAAGCGCAGGCAGTGACACTTCCCTAACCCCCTTGGGGGGACTGTGGCCAGGTGGGACAGCCCTCACAGCTCACATCAGGAACTGTACATGATAGTGCTTACATCTGTTTCACATTGACAAGTACTGCCGATATTCCAATAAGAAGTGAAAATTGTAATGCCGATATCCATCATGAAATGTACATTATAATGCCAATATCCATCATGAAATGAACATTATTATGACAATATCCTTTCATGAAATGTACATTATAATGCTGATATCCTTTCATGAAATGTGCATTATAATGCTGATATCCTTTCATGAAATGTACATTATAATGCTGATATCCTTTCATGAAATGTGCATTATAATGCTGATATCCTTTCATGAAATGTGCATTATAATTCCGATATCCTAGCATGAAATGTACATTGTAATGCCGATATCCTTTCATGAAATGTACATTATTATGCTGATATTCTTTCCTTCTAATGTGCATTATATTGCTGATATCCTTTCATGAAATGTGCATTATAATGCCGATATCCTATCATGAAATGTACATTATAATGCCGATATCCTTTCATGAAATGTACATTATAATGCTGATATCCTTTCATGAAATGTGCATTATAATGCTGATATCCTTTCATGAAATGTGCATTATAATGCTGATATCCTTTCATGAAATGTGCATTATAATGCCAATATCCTAGCATGAAATGTACATTATAATGCCAATATCCTAGCATGAAATGTACATTATTATGCTGATATCCCAGTGAGAATTGGACATTAGTATGCTGATATCCCAATAAGAAGTGAACATTAAAGTGCTGATATCCATCATGAAATGAGTATTATTATGACAATATCTTAATATGAAATGGACATAATAATGCCGATGTTCCATCATGAAATATATATGATATTAATGTTATTATCATGCAACAGTATGATTTTTGTTTGAAAATTGTTTTGATCGTGTTAAGTTTTAGACTATCATCTTTACGTACAATCCCAATATTTACATGTCCAGAACTGTGTGGAGTCAAATGGGACGCATACCTTTCATCAACATGACCATATTGTTGCAGGTATTAAATCTGAATCAGTGTTTCAATCAGGATCTTTCCGTCTCCATCATCGGATACTCACTGAGAATGTTTTCACTAGATTATTATGCATTTGTAATTCTAGAAGCCATCTGAGACATTTTGTTTGTAGTTCAATTATTGACAAGCTAAAGATGATTTTCCTTAAAAACTCTACTTGACTCGTATGGATCCGGAAAGATAACATCATCTCCACAGCCCTAATTGATCATAGCAATACCTCTACTTAGACCTATAAATATCAGCCGGAATATAAACTGATTGATAAATGGGCCCTCGTTTCATCCATAAACAGCAACTTTTTCATATTTAGAAAGAAAACACCATATCCTCTCCTCTCTAGGAAACACAGCCTCTCGGATGCAGCATTTCCTATAAGGGAACAGGGAAAAAGAAGGTCATAATAGCTCAGAAAGGGCGAAGGAAGTCGAAAATTGGATGTGTAGTCGGAGAAAGCAGAAAATGATAGTAATACAAAACGAGGCAAGGAAGTTAGACATCCTTGATGCGAAGTTCTTACGATCAGTGCCACCTGTCCACCATTAGATGGAGGTCGGCTCATTATAAGTCGAAATAATTGCTATATCCCTATTAACTGGGGCTAGACCCCCACATGGTGATAAGGGGGTACACGAGAGCAGGCGAGTTTTCTCCACACCATCTACAGCTTCAGGATTTCATTGGGGGGGGGAGGCTGAAAATCATGTGTGCATACTTTGATAAAACAAGTCATTTGTCTTGTGCGATAAGTGTACAGTCCTTATCCACTGCTGTGTGGGATTCAAGTCTGTAGCATTTATGCAATTTCATTTCAATTTTCGGTCAGTTTTGAATTAAATTGAATTGTTGTGTCTGGTAGAATTTCATACTCTCATATAGATTTGACAATCTTGAAGAAAAATCACAATTACTAGATTTTTGAATGATGAGTATTTTTTTCAACTCGGGGGAATTTCAACTCATTTCCGACTAGGGCAATTCATTATTTTATGACAGTTTAAGCAAGTATGGATAGATGACAAGCTGATAATGTTGACAGGTTTAAGAGGAAAGAAATCCTAATGTAGGTTCTAAGATTCTAGATGTCAGAGCAGGTAATGAAGAAAGGGTTCTCAGGTTCTAACCCTCATAGTCATACATATTTTACTTCTTTAGTTTCCTTTACAGTTTCATATAATTTTATATCAGTTGATTTTAAATTTGTGAACTTTCTAAATCGAATGTTCACACTTTTCGAAATAGTAGAGAAATGTGCACAATTTGTGAATGCTTTGCTATAGTCGCCTTTCATGAGCCAGATTCATGGCAATATAGAAACACCCGCTACAGAGAATTAAAATTTTGGAACCGAAGACAGGGAAATGGAACTGCTTTCGACTTGATCAGAATTGACTAAAAGAGCCATCAGTGGAGTCGCCCATATCCTTCAATATCAAAATGTCGTCAGGAAAAACTCGCATGGAAAATGGCCCTCCAAATCCCGTGGGAAAGCAGTAATTTCTTCAGTAGATTATTGGCGGATGATTGGTACACTGGAGGTCGAGGAGGGCCTGCCCCAGCCCTGATGACCAAACGAGACGACCTTGACAGAATGAGGGATCCTGCAGGGTTAATATTGCTCAGGAACCTGGCAGGATAGGTCAGTGCGGTTATGAAACTGTCACGATGCCATCAAATATTTCATCCAACGTACCCAGTCCAATATAATTGCCAGTGAGCATTTCTCTTGTGTCTCTGCATTCAGTGAGGTAACCCAAACAATCTTGGCATATTAACCCAACCTCGTATCGATTTGTAGGATTCGAACACCTTGAAAGAAGCAGTTGCATTTCAATTATGGTGAAGAATCGAAATGATTTAAAATGTTTTTAAAAGTCCTTTAATTTAAGGTTTTATTCTCTAAAAACAAAAAAATCTTCTTCTTTTTTTTTACTGAAGATTTAGTTTTAAATTTCGAAAATACAGAACTGCTTGGGGCATTTGAAAGATAACGTAAGGGAAGTAACTCCTTCCACCTCTGCTGGCTCTGTCATGGACAATATGTCACATCTCCCTTCACCCTGCAGACATAATACAAACTTATTTCAATTGGTTGAATTTGAAATATGTGACTGGAGAAATGGGTAAAGTTTGTTAATGTTATAAGCCATCTGTTCACATGGAAAGGTTATAAAAACTCTCATCCAATGACAATAATGATGTCCCACAGTTTGTGAAATACAACAAGAAATGATACCTTGCATCACATCCTTACTGGACCAAAACTCAACTTTGCATAGAAAGTTGTCTGTATTTTTTTGCCTATCAATCAAGGCGGACAAGCTCAATTGAAATTTGCACCATTTAGCATAACTGGAGAACGCTTTCACTAATGAGCATTCAGGAGGGAGAAAAATTTATTTGCACAAATTGTTGAGCCAGTGTTATGTCAAAGCCAATATTGTAGCTTATGGGTCATGTAGCTTACATTAACAAGGGATAATGTGCTCATTAGTGCCATCAATGGTACCACCAACCCAAGGCTTTATTTCAATTATCAGTTGGGCTCAGTCAGAGAATTTCCAACAGCTCAGGACGTCCTCGGGGAGGCTTTGATTAGAGTTGGAATTTATCGTAGATGGGACGTTGCCTGCCCGTAACTGCCATTTCTTGTGATCCTGGCATTCTGAAGTGCAAATGAAAACGAGGGGAGAGTCATTTGTCGTGCAGTTTGGGCCAAGGCCCCCTGTGTTCCCCAACACCATGTGTTGGGGAGGGAGGGAGGTGTACAGGGCAGGCTACAGTGGGATGAGGATGGGGAGCAAGAGGGGGAGAGAATATCATCAAATCGTAACCCGATCGCAGCGGACCTGGCTAATGAGAATGAAGATGTAATTTGGACCAGTGGAGTCTTGGAAAGAATATGGCAGAGCCCCGGGATTCAGAGATCGCTTTCACCCCTTCCGCCATTAATCACCCGAAAAACGAAATTTTAATTTCAAAGAGTGTTTTTTGTCAGCCCCATTTCCCTAGCCTCTCTCTCCTCCTGGGCCTGTGGTGCAATTTGTGCAATTTCTTCGGAAACTATCTGTTCCAAATGGAGTCAGAAAGGTCATCCCCTGACCTCTTAATGAGAACGAGTCATCCCAAACCCAAACTGCCACAAATTGCCAAGCTAGGCAGGTTCGTCTTGGCGCCTCGATAGTGTATTCAGCAATTAATCATAAGGTACTCTGCAAACTACACAGTTCTCCACAAGGATTTGCCCACCACCAAAACTCTGTGGTAATTGTTCCGACTGGAAAACTGTCTAAGACAAATTTGACCGATCTGACATTGAGATTTTATTTACCCTCCCCACACAAATTATCCACGGCTTTTTCCAAGTTTAAACCAATGTCAGAAAATTATGCAATACAGCAAATTATTTGGAATGAAGATTGGGGATATGAATATTTCGAGAGGGTAATATGCAGGCCCAGTGGGACCCTATTATTTCAATTATTCAAATGTGCCTTGTCAGGCCTTCATTTCAATCCACATAGGAACTAGTCCGTAACTCAGAATTTCATTTGTGTCTGTAGTTGTTTCATCATTAGACTATGTGGCACATGTCAGGGTTTTTTTAGTATTAACCCATAAAATGTTCAATTTGTATTTAGCCAGAAAATGTTCTCTGATCTCAAAGAAAATATGATTTTGATAATTTTGGGTCTTTGAAAGCTTTGCTGTCCCCAGTTCTAGCTTCAGAGGAAAACTGATTAGATTTGATGCTATAGATTTTGTGTTAATGCAATCATTACAAAAGTTCACAATTTCATTTTTTGTCTAAGTTAATTTCTAAAACTTACAGATCAGCATGACATTTTTTGTTGTAAAAATACTTAAATCTAGAAATGTTCTTTGGATGGAGGAAATGACAATAAGACATATTTTGTTTTTGAACACTTGCCAGATAAAGGGCAGAGTAAGAATGGGTGTGACAACTGTATGCACTTGCTGTTATTGTCTGTGTCTATACCACAGGCCTTTTATTGCTTTGTACAAGGTACAGGCTTTGTTTATTGCAAATATGATAAAGCAAGTCAATGACAGCTAGAGACAAGTTCGTGACAGCTATAGACGTGGTAAAGAGTATTCTGTTCTCAACAACACTGTCTCCAACCTTCAAATAAAAATTAATAAGCTAAGTTTCAAATTTCAAATTTAAATTTTTGTAATCAATGCTTTGAGAAAATATGAAAAAATATGAAAGAGGGGCTGAAGAGAAATACTGCAGTATGAAATTAGCACCCAGTGTCAATATCACCCCTTGTTATTGGCAAGCCCACAGTTGTAGGAGAAACAAGGTGGGAAATCTGCATGCTTGTGATAGGACCCCCAAGCCAGCAAGCAAATTAAGTTCAACAAATAAAACGATTGGCATTGTGAATCAAAAACTTGCTCCGCCTAGAGTCTCAACATTGGTATTGTTGCTATTAGCCTATGCTAACAGGTTAGCGCCCTCTAGTGCCGCGATCTACTTCACCCGAATATGCCTTTGTAACTAAGCAAATAAAACAGATCCCAATTATCCCTAGTAGGTTTCTGTCAAGGAGCATTGGCATATTATTATTGAGGAATGAGAACTCGTTTGGAGAAGTTTGGAGATAGTTTTCAAACACTTTTGCTTCTCATTCTTACCTCGCTTGGCTAGTGGCTTTTATTTGTATTACTTGTATTGAAAATGTGCATAGAGAGTGTTTTTTCTTCCACACAATATCAAGTGGACCATTGTGCCTCTGACAGAATAAGAGTGCCTAGAAAATACAAATTGTGAAGAAATATTTGTGGAGGTTTCTGCTTATGATTATCACCCATACTTTCAATAGTAGTGGGCTACTTTAATGAAGCTCTAATAGCACTTGTCACTTCACGAGTGGTTTCAGCAAATTTCTGGTGTGAAAAGACTTTTCATTCTTGCTAGAATGCACTGATGGGAGAGCCAGGTACAAACCTTCCAATTACCCCCAGTTGCTGTGTGGCCATTCACGGTCGTGATTAGGGTGTCAAAAATTATTATTGAGCCTGTTAATTTTGGTGTATTATATGTTATTCCTTTGTTCGTTCAACTTTCATCACCATGGCAAACATGCTGCCTTGTAGAACAAAGGCGGGATAGGCTTAGCTTGATGCTTTACATGGTGTGTTGGATGTTTTAGGAAATACTTTTTTTTGCTTTCAGGTTTATCAATGCAAGACGAAGAATTGTTCAACCAATGATTGACCAATCAAATAGAGCAGGCAAGTCATCTCAGCTGGTAACTGTGTTCAAAAATCGGAGGCGTAAGTCGTCATCAGCTGAATCTCTCGGCCTCTCCCCAGGTAAAACTCGGACTTGTGGTCCGAAAAAGAGAGAGCACATAATTGCTCAAAACACAACTAGGAGAGAGTAGAGATCACTGGAGAGAGGGAACTGACCTGTGACCTTGACCTAAACTTGGTGAAGGTCACTATCCTGCCCCCCAAGCCCTTCCCCACCCCACCCACAAGAGATGATGACTTACCTTTCCAAGATATGTGCATGCGCTTGCAACATCTAGATCTAGTCTCTTTTTTTCTCTACTCTTTCTTCACCATTTTCCTATGTCTCTTTTTTCCAATTGTGGATGATACTCGAATACTCATAAATTGCATGCTGCACTTTGCACTGTACATTGACTATACTCCAAGTACAGCCTCTGACACATCAATCAAAAGACCTGTCAGAGATGAAATAACATTTTAATGGAATACCATGATCATCTGCTGTATATCAGTATTAAATGGACATATTTGTGTCGGTCTGATCACCCGGTAACATGATCACAGGTAATTAATATCCAACAATAATCACCACACAATGTGTTTTTTAAAAGCAAATATTATTTTCTTGTCTTATTTTATGATACCTGTTTAAATCATGCCTGACTTTTATCAGCATGTCATCAACTTCTTAAGGAAATGGACAACATAATCTGACAAGCGAAACGATTTCCATCTTTCGTCTCATTAGTAGGGATGCTATATAGGAATAGGAGTCTCACTCAAGATGTGGGAACTTATAATTCACAGATGAAACATGCTTGCGCATTGCACTAGCTGTCAATCACACATGCATGAAAGTGCAAATTTTCCAAATCTCCTGCCGAAATTGGCATGTACCTTTCTGTCGGCACTACCTACTCCTTGCTTTGTATGTACCCTCCTGCTGTTCCTGCTAATCTTTCTCTCTCGTTAGTGTGTAGACTTTTCTGTCATTGTTTAAGCTTGTACATTTCCTACTGACAATTCCGAGAACCACATGCTAGTAGGTCCCACTGACACTTGTACATATCACAACTGTCACAATATTTGCTATAATTACTCAATAAATCTTCTTTTAGTGGTGATGATTTTTATTCAATTGTTGCACTTAATTAGTCCAGTGGGAGTCCAACTCAAGCAAGTTTTTCTCGGAATGTGCGTCTGTTTCAACTTGATTATTTAATTATCCCAATCAGACTGTTTGATGTTTAATTCTCTGACTTTTTCAATGGTGGGGCAAATTACAATAATCAAATTTCCATTTCATGTGATGATATGGGCACTATGCCATCTACGACAAATCGTATGCACCATTAACGAAGATGTGAGGCCGATTTTTCAAATTTGTACATCACTGAGCTCTTACAGCCAAGCCGCCATACCAGTCTTTTAGCCAGTTTGTGAAAGAATTTTAAAATGTCATTTGAAAAACCAACATTAGCCAAGGTCTCCCTGGCTACCCTTCCGTCCCAACACAGTCGTCGTTATTGACAGAAATCAACGATCTGTGATTGATTCTGGAAAGTGTTTTGAGATGTTTTTTCATTGGCTTAAACAAGGGTACCTGCAGCTTGCCGATTCCTCAATCTGAGCAATTACTCACAAGCGTGCCCTCTACTACAGTCGACATGTTCACTTCCATTCACTCTCATCACGATAAACCATCATAGATCACTAGTCAAGCAGATAAGAATTGTCAGGAATCTGATTGGCTAAAAATTTTCGAATCCTCTGTGGCCTAAAATTCGGAAGCAGCATCGAAGGCTCAATTGAGCAGTTTTGCTTTGATTCCAGTAGCAGTTAATACGGGGCTATTTTATTTTCTCACCATCTTCACAGTTAATGTATAAATATTGGACAAGTGGAAATATTTTGAGAGTTATTTTTTAAATTGAATTGCACATTTAATTGATCAATAAGGCATGCCCACCTCACCTGCATGATGAAAAAGTTGTATATCTCTCAACCTTTGACCTGATGCTGTGTGTTTTCGTGGTTTCTTTCTGCATGATGTCAATCAGCTGTCAATCAAGATGCAATGTACAACCTCAATATGGCACCATAACAGTGTTCATTTCAACAATTAAAAAAACTGAGGCAATTCGATGAACAAAACTATTGGTATCTTTAACCTGTAACAAAATGAAACACTGTATATCTTATCTTGATTGACATTCTCTTTCCATTATGATAATACTGTTTTTGTGGCACTTTTTCAAATGCATGAACATCTTTATTTACAATTTGCCACTGAACAACATGCCTTCCCTGTACAAACATGGAATCATCCTTTCATTTGCTAATGGAAGAGTCCATCTTGTACAGGGGGATGTCAGAGGCACCTCTTCAGTTTCTAATGTCCGTTCTGCTGTTCTAGGTCCAGGAGCACATGCAGCATACAATCCGGAGGCAGGGATGGGTTACCTTGACAACCAACACATGCAGATGGGAAGTAAGTACATATGCATTGTGACCTCTATGGCTGTCCCCTGGACATGTGTGACCATCATCACTCAATCCAGAAATAGCTGTTTAATCAGAATACTAAATGTCTTTATCTATTTTATATGTAATGACTTAAATTGTTTAGATTATATAATTTTGCACCTACGAATACGTGATTTTGTCTGTGCTTGTTTTACATGTAGTTATTTTTTTGGTCCAATTTAATATTTCGAAAAGATTCATGAAGTAATTCTTGATGAATCTTAAGTTTGATCTTAAGTTTCTTAGTTTCTAAGTTTCAACAAGTGAAAGAAATTCTGATCTGATATAAGTTTTAACACTTCACACCCAATAATCTTAGAAGAGAACTTGACTAAGTGTTGTGTGTGTATTTCAGGGTTGCAAGGCATGCATGGAGCGGACATGTACGATCCTATGAAGGCAGGGTACTCCCACCTGGAAGGATCACAGCGCTACGATATGTTGGGGGTTCAGGGGATGCACCGGACTGATATGTATGCACCCCCTGTCAGCGGGTCCTATGCACAAATGTCCCAGTTCAGCCCCCCTGTGCACTCACAAGCAATGCTGATTCCTGGTCATCCACATCACATGATGATGGGGCACGGCGCCACGGGAATGGCTCACCATGGGATGTCCGCAACCCAAAGTCCTCCCCTTCACGCCAGCATGGACGGAATGGGACAGCATATACAAGACATTCACGCTGGATAAACGCTCAAACGGGTTCTGTCAAAAGTGTGACGATTCTTGTTGATCCTCGTTATATGTTCTGAAGAAGTGTTTTTTTTGGACAAAATTGCGAGGGATATTTGGCTGTGGCCGAGCGTCGCCAAACCGGCAGCTGTGCACGTGCTGTGCTTGATTATAAAACTCTGTAGTTGTAAACTACGGTGCAGCCACATGCATATGTCGTGACGCGACCAGTTCAACGGGTGGATGGATGAACGGAAGATCAGACTTCTGGGAATGTGGTGGTGGTGGTTCACAGCAGACGCTGCAAGGGAATAAGATTCCCACAATGCTTTAGTTGACATTTGCGGTGTGGAGTTTTGACTGGAGGAGTTCCCAGGAGCTGTGCTACAGTGTGTAAATTCTAACAGGACCTAGTCACAGAGGACATTGATCATAATGTCTTTTTGCCATTGTTAATTTCCTGCCCATGCCAACACGGTGACATGACCAAGATAAGACATGGCACCGCTGAAAAAAAATATTTTCATTCAAAAAAAAAATCATTCTTAGCTCCTGGTTTTGAGTTAAAAACTTTATTTTCTCTTGAGACAAATGATATTGTTAACTTTCCCCTTCCCAGGATATGATATGACTGTTATCACTCCCATTCCCACCCCTCCCCTGTCAAGTAGCAAGGAATGTGTATGTACAACATTTATAGACTCCGATACTGGTGACATGTTTGTCCTGCAACAGCTTTACAAAGACTCGAAATACCTCATTTCAATGTTTTAAGCTTCAAGAACTGTGTTAAGTTGGAACATAAAAATGTACTTGCATTCCAAATTAACTTATTGAAATTAACTGGAGCTGCAGAGCTGCGAGCAAAGAGGCACGGACGCTTTATGTCGCTCCAGATCTCCTGGAGGCTGAACAACGCCTCAGATGTAGCCCACATCAGGCAGGGCCTATGACCAAAGTATTTTTTAGTCTCTCTATCTGTCCTGATATGGACAGGTCCTAAGGTCTATAGTATTAGCCGGTTGTTATGTTAATGAAGAACCCAGTCATTGAACCAAAATGTTCATCTGGGTCACCATGACCTGTGCTAATTGGGTCACCCTGACCTCACTGTCCTTTTCAAATTTGTACATGTATCATAGAAAAATAAGCAAACTTTTGCTGTGTAAAACTTGGTGCAAAATTGTTGAGTATTTAGAATAAATGCTGTTGATTTGTGGAAGTTGCTGCATGGTAGAGATAAATGGTGAACATGTAGATGTCCACCGTAACAATCTGTATGTGACCGTATTATTCAACCAAGATTTGATGCCCACAGGAATAAAGAATCATTTTCAAACAATTGCTCATACCAAATGTTAGTATTTTGTTTGCTCGACATTTTTCTTTAAGTGTGTGACTAGGTATGTCATCTTTTCAAAGCATTTGAAATCAGTGAGTAATCTTCCCATGACATTGATCACAGATTTGGACATTTGACAAGAACAAGAGACCAGAAAGTACACTTCGGTTCTCTCTCTCTTGATATCAAAAACAGCGACGTTTGTTTGCATCAGGTGACAGATCTGTGATGAAAGATGCGTGGTGATAGGCATCACTTGATTTATGGCATGGCAAGTACAAAGTGTATTCTGTCAAAGTTTGCATTTACAAATCAGTCCTTCAAAAAGTTTTGGTAAGCTGAGACAAATTCATAAAAGAAACTAAATGATTTCTTCATGATATTATGTGATTTAGTCAGTGAACATAGAAACAAGTTTTAATTAAGTTTTGTCTTGGACAAATAAAAACTAGATATTGTCATTCACATAATAACTGTATAGAATAAATAATGCATTTTTGAACATAGATTATGAGAATATATTCAATTCTCAGTACCCAGAAGTCTAATATAGTGTCAGAAGTCACTGTTCATTATAAATAACAAAACCCATCTGAAAATATATATTCCATTATTCATAAGGCAGGTTGCTTGGTTGTTTCTCAACACTTTTCTGAAATCTTTCTTAAGAAGGCATAAGAATGTGTTATATTTCCTAAGAGGTTCAGAAAATATGAAAATAATAAAAGTTCTTTGTCATATTTACTCTCTTATGTCTTTAAAGTAGCCATTAATGATTCTCACACAAATATCCAAACTGCTTGAGCCGATGTCTGACCACATCACTCAGGTCTCCTACTAAATGTTTCTCTTTTAAACCACATATTTTGAACAAACTTTAACTATATGCAGAGTTAATGTTTCTGAAATGTATCTTTCCATCATGACAGAACAAAAACAAGTTTCCAAGTTTAAGAACTATCCCACTATACACCTCTTTTGGACAGCCAATATATCATACATTTTGTTTGGAAAACAATACTGAAAAATGAAAGTGCATAGATGTGTTAGAGAACTGTTGGACATATTAAAACAATACTGTCAAAATGGCAGTCAGAAATATCAAGGGAGACTACTCTCTAGACAAATCATCATGGGAGATAACTCTGTAATGCTAGCTGCTGCTCTTATGTTTGATGTCAAGCACAGGAAAGACAATCAGAGAGGGAAGATCAGGGTTTAACCAGATTTATAACATAAATAGCCGATAATATTTTTATTACAATGTACAGTTTTGTAGATACTGAACATACAAGTTCCTTCATGTTGTGGAAGATTCACAGGTCATTTGTTGTATAAATCTAACTCTGTTTATAGTGTTCATACCTGTCTGTATTTCGTGTATTAATGTCACTCTGCTTCAAGTCAACATTTTGGTGTAGCTCAAGCCCATCTTTGATGTTATTGTGAGAAAAAAGGGAAGTAACTGGGTTAGATATCATTGAACCTCGCTAGACTCTGTGTGACATATCAATTTGATATTTACGTGTAATGTGCAAGAGGTGCAAGTATTTATATTTCTGTTGAAGTGATGGTATGTATATATGTGGATTTTGTCTAATCACATTATGACGACATGCTTCCTGTGTATTAACTGAGTTCAACTTCATCATAATCGCCAAAGAACTTTCTTTTCCTCATTTTCCATATCTAGAGTATGATATTAGATTATTTCTGTTCAAGATATGCAAATTTTTATTTCACTGAAAATTGATAACTGTGTTTTCTATTTCTGTGATAATCATTCATCAATAAAAATCAAATTATTTGCCAAATTTTTATTTTCCATTGCCAAGCTTTAACTTTGCTGACTGTTGTTCAATACACTGATTACACCAAAGATTACTATTTATTTGCTTCAAATTGAATGCCACACAAAGTTTAAAAAACATGATCTGTAATTCATACACGGCAGGTTTAAATATTCATATTCCCTCCCTGTATTCCAAATGGACTCGTCCAAAGAAAATAGAATTTAAGGTCCATTATGGGAATACAAGGGAGAGAGAAACTCATTCAGCTGTACTCCACTTTCTTTAGCTTTCAAATAATTACAGACCAGATTTTTGGTTTTGCCATGAACTCTTGCAGAAATAAAAATATCTTTATTATGGAAATAAAATTTGTGTTGGTTATTTTTACTTGTTGATATTTGAAGACCTGTGTTACAGAGGAGTGACTATGGCATGGATTGTTCATAGTCCCCAAGTGGAATATGCCAGCTGCGTTATACACTTGGAACATGTGAAATAGACAGTTGTTTTGCTGGAAGTGATAGAATTTGTCATCATTTGGTTGGTTTGACTTTACCTGATTAATAAACAATTTAGCAGTGCAATGCAAATTGTGATGCCAGTAGCAGGCTGAACTGCCATGGATGCTGGACAATCTTCTTCAAGTCTTCAGTTGTGTGAGTCGTACCCTCCCAAAGGATTTGCCAATTGCATAATGGATATTTTCACAGGGGGTATAACATTAGCTGTTCTGTGCAGACGCCTGATTATGCAAACATGAATGTGGAGTGCTGTTGCTGTTGACAAGGACGATGATACCTGTCCCACGGGGGACTGGACAACGCAGGTGATGTGTTCTGTACCCCCAGGTTTAACAAGGAAACTGTATAAAAATAACATCCTTAACATCTTGTGTTAAAACTTGAAACCAGTATTGTAATGGAGGTGAATGTCTGTACATCTTCACCACAGACGCTCATAGGCCTTGTTGCCAGGTCATTCAGTCAGTGCCATTTCTTGAAATTGGCTTGATATTGCAGCTATATGTATTGGGGCATCCTGTATATATGTGTAAACTCTGCACCCATATCATACATGAGCTCCACAAACCTTGCACACATACTTAAAACACTCACCCACAACCTACACATATCCCCACTCACTCACCCTATACACACTTCCTCAAAACACACTCAACTCACATACTTCCTCAAAACACACTCGCCTCACACATAAACCCCAGTACCTTACATTCATGTCCCCCTCTCAGCTCATGTGAGTCTTCCACACACACCAACGCCTTCAACTTAAGTAAATTTCAATGCAGACATACCTTGTGCACATCACACACCACTCACATGCCCTCCTTCCCACATGTGACACAAACTCTCCACAATCTCCACACTACAACCTCATACTCATTTCATCTCCTACCCTTCACCAACCTCATGCCAGAACTCACAGAACAGACTACCACCTCACACACTCCGCTCATGTCACACAAACTCCGCTCATGTCACAAACTCCTTTCACATCACACACACTCCATACATCGAATATACCCTTAACCAACCTCACAAACAGCTTTCACACAACTCACACACACCCTCCACCTAACCCACACACCCTCCACACACCTAACATACACTTCACCAACCTCACAAACAGCTTTCACACAACTCACACACACCCTCCACCTACCTCACACACCCTCCATATACCTAACATACTCTTCACCAACCTCACAAACAGCTTTCACACAACTCACAAACACCCTCCACCTAACCCACACACCCTCCATATACCTAACATACTCTTCACCAACCTCACAAACAGCTTTCACACAACTCACACACACCCTCCACCTAACCCACACACCCTCCATATACCTAACATACTCTTCACCAACCTCAAAAACAGCTTTCACACAACTCACACACACCCTCCACCTAACCCACACACCCTCCACACACCTAACATACTCTTCACCAACCTCACACACATCCTTCACATAACCCAAACTGTCTTTGAAAGCACATCGCGAAGCCTGGCATATCCTTCTGACACATACACACACACTCCACACACCTCTCACATACCCTTCACACATCCACACAGAAATACTCCACCCGCCTCACACACCCTACACACACCCCACATACCCTTCACACATCCACACAGAAATACTCCACCCGCCTTACACACCCTACACACACCCCACATACCCTTCACACATCCACACAGAACTACTCCACCCGCCTCACACACCCTACACACACCCCACATACCCTTCACACATCCACACAGAAATACTCCACCCGCCTCACACACCCTACACACACCCCACATACCCTTCACACATCCACACAGAACTACTCCACCCGCCTTAAACACTCTACACACACCCCACATACCCTTCACACATCCACACAGAAATACTCCACCCGCCTCACACATCCTACACACACCCCACATACCCTTCACACATCCACACAGAACTACTCCACCCGCATTACACACCCTACACACACCCCACATACCCTTCACACATCCACACAGAACTACTCCACCCGCCTTAAACACTCTACACACACCCCACATACCCTTCACACATCCACACAGAAATACTCCACCCGCCTCACACACCCTCCACACACCCCTCACATACCCTTCACACATCCACACAGAACTACTCCACCCGCCATACACACCCTACACACACCCCACATACCCTTCACACATCCACAGAGGAATCCTCCACACTTCCCACACACACCCTACACATTCCTCACATACCCTTCACACATCCACACAGAAATACTCCACCCGCCTCACACACCCTCCACACACCCCTCACATACCCTTCACACATCCACACAGAAATACTTCACCCGCCTCACACACCCTACACACACACCCCACATACCCTTCAAACATCCACACAGAAATCCTCAACCCGCCTCACACACCCTCCACACACCCCTCACATACCCTTCACACATCCATAGAGGAATCCTCCACACTTCTCACACCCACCCTTCACACACCCCACATACCCTTCACACATCCACACAGAAATACTCCACCCGCCTCACAACACTACTTACGCACTCTCTATAAATTCGCTCTCGAAAATTCACATCAAACCTCCTCGCACCTTCACATCCCCTTTCACCTTCATTCCCACACACCTTGACATACACCTGCACTCACACCTTCACATTCATCCTTCTCACACCTTCACACCCACACACCCACACACCCACAACGCGTAGTCACACACTCACCACATACAGGCGCACATACCCACACAACACACACACACACACACACACACACACACACACACACACACACACACACACACACACACACACACACACACACACACACACACACACACACACACACACTCACACACACACACACACTCACACACTCACTCACTCACACACGCACTCACACACACTCACACTCACTCACTCACTCACACTCACTCACTCACACACACACACACTCACACACACACATACACTAACTTAAATATACACACACATACACACACTTACACACACCAACATATATACACACATACACTAACTTAGATATACACAAACATACAAACACACTTACGACCACATACACACACACACACGTACATGCACACACATACACACACTTCCATTTATACACATTTACACATAAAAACACTTCCACACAAATATACAAATACATACACAAGCATATAGGCCCACACATATACACACACCTTCACATACACCTTCAAACACACTCACCCCCACTCACTTCACATACACCATCACCCGCACCCCCACTCACTTCACATACACCTTCACACTCACCCCCACTCACTTCACATACACCTTCACACTCATCCCCACTCACTTCACATACACCTTCACCCGCACCCCCACTCACTTCACATACACCTTCACACTCACCCCCACTCACTTCACATACACCTTCACCCGCACCCCCACTCACTTCACATACACCTTCACACTCACCCCCACTCACTTCACATACACCATCACCCGCACCCCCACTCACTTCACATACACCTTCACACTCACCCCCACTCACTTCACATACACCTTCACCCGCACCCCCACTCACTTCACATACACCTTCACCCGCACCCCCACTCACTTCACATACACCTTCACACTCACCCCCACTCACTTCACATACACCTTCACCCGCACCCCCACTCACTTCACATACACCTTCACACTCACTTCACATACACCTTCACCCGCACCCCCACTCACTTCACATACACCTTCACCCGCACCCCCACTCACTTCACATACACCTTCACACTCACCCCCACTCACTTCACATACACCTTCACCCGCACCCCCACTCACTTCACATACACCTTCACACTCACTTCACATACACCTTCACACTCACTTCACATACACCTTCACCCGCACCCCCACTCACTTCACATACACCTTCACCCGCACCCCCACTCACTTCACATACACCTTCACACTCACCCCCACTCACTTCACATACACCTTCACACTCATCCCCACTCACTTCACATACACCTTCACAATCACTTCACATACACCTTCACACTCACCCCCACTCACTTCACATACACCTTCACCCGCACCCCCACTCACTTCACATACACCTTCACATTCACCCCCACTCACTTCACATACACCTTCACACTCATCCCCACTCACTTCACATACACCTTCACCCGCACCCCCACTCACTTCACATACACCTTCACCCGCACCCCCACTCACTTCACATACACCTTCACACTCACCCCCACTCACTTCACATACACCTTCACCCGCACCCCCACTCACTTCACATACACCTTCACACTCACCCACACTCACTTCACATACACCTTCACATTCACCCCCACTCACTTCACATACACCTTCACCCGCACCCCCACTCACTTCACATACACCATCACACTCACCCCCACTCACTTCACATACACCTTCACCCGCACCCCCACTCACTTCACATACACCTTCACCCGCACCCCCACTCACTTCACATACACCTTCACACTCACCCCCACTCACTTCACATACACCTTCACCCGCACCCCCACTCACTTCACATACACCTTCACACTCACCCACACTCACTTCACATACACCTTCACATTCACCCCCACTCACTTCACATACACCTTCACCCGCACCCCCACTCACTTCACATACACCTTCACACTCATCCCCACTCACTTCACATACACCTTCACCCGCACCCCCACTCACTTCACATACACCTTCACACTCACCCCCACTCACTTCACATACACCTTCACACTCACCCCCACTCACTTCACATACACCTTCACACTCACCCCCACTCACTTCACATACACCTTCACACTCACCCCCACTCACTTCACATACACCTTCACACTCACTTCACATACACCTTCACACTCACTTCACATTCACCCCCACTCACTTCACATACACCTTCACACTCACCCCCACTCACTTCACATACACCTTCACATTCACCCCCACTCACTTCACATACACCTTCACACTCACCCCCACTCACTTCACATACACCTTCACACTCATCCCCACTCACTTCACATACACCTTCACACTCACCCCCACTCACTTCACATACACCTTCACATTCACCCCCACTCACTTCACATACACCTTCACACTCACTTCACATACACCTTCACACTCACTTCACATTCACCCCCACTCACTTCACATACACCTTCACACTCACCCCCACTCACTTCACATACACCTTCACATTCACCCCCACTCACTTCACATACACCTTCACACTCACCCCCACTCACTTCACATACACCTTCACACTCATCCCCACTCACTTCACATACACCTTCACACTCACCCCCACTCACTTCACATACACCTTCACACTCACCCCCACTCACTTCACATACACCTTCACACTCACTTCACATACACCTTCACACTCACTTCACATTCACCCCCACTCACTTCACATACACCTTCACACTCACTTCACATACACCTTCACATTCACCCCCACTCACTTCACATACACCTTCACACTCACCCCCACTCACTTCACATACACCTTCACATTCACCCCCACTCACTTCACATACACCTTCACACTCACCCCCACTCACTTCACATACACCTTCACACTCACTTCACATACACCTTCACATTCACCCCCACTCACTTCACATACACCTTCACACTCACCCCCACTCACTTCACATACACCTTCACATTCACCCCCACTCACTTCACATACACCTTCACACTCACCCCCACTCACTTCACATACACCATCACACTCACCCCCACTCACTTCACATACACCTTCACCCGCACCCCCACTCACTTCACATACACCTTCACACTCACCCCCACTCACTTCACATACACCTTCACACTCACCCCCACTCACTTCACATACACCTTCACACTCACCCCCACTCACTTCACATACACCTTCACACTCACCCCCACTCACTTCACATACACCTTCACCCGCACCCCCACTCACTTCACATACACCTTCACATTCACCCCCACTCACTTCACATACACCTTCACACTCACTTCACATACACCTTCACACTCACCCCCACTCACTTCACATACACCTTCACACTCACCCCCACTCACTTCACATACACCTTCACATTCACCCCCACTCACTTCACATACACCTTCACATTCACCCCCACTCACTTCACATACACCTTCACCCGCACCCCCACTCACTTCACATACACCTTCACCCGCACCCCCACTCACTTCACATACACCATCACCCGCACACCCACTCACTTCACATACACCTTCACACTCACCCCCACTCACTTCACATACACCTTCACCCGCACCCCCACTCACTTCACATACACCTTCACACTCACCCCCACTCACTTCACATACACCTTCACACTCACCCCCACTCACTTCACATACACCTTCACATTCACCCCCACTCACTTCACATACACCTTCACATTCACCCCCACTCACTTCACATACACCTTCACCCGCACCCCCACTCACTTCACATACACCTTCACCCGCACCCCCACTCACTTCACATACACCATCACCCGCACACCCACTCACTTCACATACACCTTCACACTCACCCCCACTCACTTCACATACACCTTCACCCGCACCCCCACTCACTTCACATACACCTTCACACTCACCCCCACTCACTTCACATACACCTTCACACTCACCCCCACTCACTTCACATACACCTTCACACTCATCCCCACTCACTTCACATACACCTTCACACTCACCCCCACTCACTTCACATACACCTTCACCCGCACCCCCACTCACTTCACATACACCTTCACCCGCACCCCCACTCACTTCACATACACCTTCACATTCACCCCCACTCACTTCACATACACCTTCACCCGCACCCCCACTCACTTCACATACACCTTCACATTCACCCCCACTCACTTCACATACACCTTCACATTCACCCCCACTCATTTCACATACACCTTCACACTCACCCCCACTCACTTCACATACACCTTCACATTCACCCCCACTCACTTCACATACACCTTCACCCGCACCCCCACTCACTTCACATACACCTTCACCCGCACCCCCACTCACTTCACATACACCTTCACATTCACCCCCACTCACTTCACATACACCTTCACACTCATCCCCACTCACTTCACATACACCTTCACATTCACCCCCACTCATTTCACATACACCTTCACCCGCACCCCCACTCACTTCACATACACCTTCACACTCACCCCCACTCACTTCACATACACCTTCACCCGCACCCCCACTCACTTCACATACACCTTCACCCGCACCCCCACTCACTTCACATACACCTTCACACTCACCCCCACTCACTTCACATACACCTTCACACTCACTTCACATACACCTTCACACTCACTTCACATTCACCCCCACTCACTTCACATACACCTTCACCCGCACCCCCACTCACTTCACATACACCTTCACACTCACCCCCACTCACTTCACATACACCTTCACACTCATCCCCACTCACTTCACATACACCTTCACACTCACTTCACATACACCTTCACATTCACCCCCACTCACTTCACATACACCTTCACCCGCACCCCCACTCACTTCACATACACCATCACATTCACCCCCACTCACTTCACATACACCTTCACCCGCACACCCACTCACTTCACATACACCATCACATTCACCCCCACTCACTTCACATACACCTTCACACTCACTTCACATACACCTTCACATTCACCCCCACTCACTTCACATACACCTTCACCCGCACCCCCACTCACTTCACATACACCTTCACATTCACCCCCACTCACTTCACATACACCTTCACCCGCACCCCCACTCACTTCACATACACCTTCACACTCACCCCCACTCACTTCACATACACCTTCACACTCACCCCCACTCACTTCACATACACCTTCACATTCACCCCCACTCACTTCACATACACCTTCACCCGCACCCCCACTCACTTCACATACACCTTCACATTCACCCCCACTCACTTCACATACACCTTCACCCGCACCCCCACTCACTTCACATACACCTTCACACTCACCCCCACTCACTTCACATACACCTTCACACTCACCCCCACTCACTTCACATACACCTTCACACTCACCCCCACTCACTTCACATACACCTTCACCCGCACCCCCACTCACTTCACATACACCTTCACACTCACCCCCACTCACTTCACATACACCTTCACACTCACCCCCACTCACTTCACATACACCTTCACACTCACCCCCACTCACTTCACATACACCTTCACACTCACCCCCACTCACTTCACATACACCTTCACACTCACCCCCACTCACTTCACATACACCTTCACACTCACCCCCACTCACTTCACATACACCTTCACACTCACCCCCACTCACTTCACATACACCTTCACACTCACCCCCACTCACTTCACATACACCTTCACACTCACCCCCACTCACTTCACATACACCTTCACACTCACCCCCACTCACTTCACATACACCTTCACACTCACCCCCACTCACTTCACATACACCTTCACACTCACCCCCACTCACTTCACATACACCATCACACTCACCCCCACTCACTTCACATACACCTTCACACTCACTTCACATACACCTTCACACTCACTTCACATACACCTTCACATTCACCCCCACTCACTTCACATACACCTTCACACTCACCCACACTCACTTCACATACACCTTCACATTCACCCCCACTCACTTCACATACACCTTCACACTCACTTCACATACACCTTCACATTCACCCCCACTCACTTCACATACACCTTCACACTCACCCCCACTCACTTCACATACACCTTCACACTCACCCCCACTCACTTCACATACACCTTCACACTCACCCACACTCACTTCACATACACCTTCACACTCACTTCACATACACCTTCACATTCACCCCCACTCACTTCACATACACCATCACACTCACCCCCACTCACTTCACATACACCTTCACACTCACTTCACATACACCTTCACACTCACTTCACATACACCTTCACATTCACCCCCACTCACTTCACATACACCTTCACCCGCACCCCCACTCACTTCACATACACCTTCACACTCACCCCCACTCACTTCACATACACCTTCACATTCACCCCCACTCACTTCACATACACCTTCACACTCACCCCCACTCACTTCACATACACCTTCACATTCACCCCCACTCACTTCACATACACCTTCACCCGCACCCCCACTCACTTCACATACACCTTCACACTCACCCCCACTCACTTCACATACACCTTCACACTCACCCCCACTCACTTCACATACACCTTCACATTCACCCCCACTCACTTCACATACACCATCACACTCACCCCCACTCACTTCACATACACCTTCACACTCACTTCACATACACCTTCACACTCACTTCACATACACCTTCACACTCACCCCCACTCACTTCACATACACCTTCACATTCACCCCCACTCACTTCACATACACCTTCACACTTTCCCCCACTCACTTCACATACACCTTCACCCGCACCCCCACTCACTTCACATACACCTTCACACTCACTTCACATACACCTTCACACTCACCCCCACTCACTTCACATACACCTTCACATTCACCCCCACTCACTTCACATACACCTTCACCCGCACCCCCACTCACTTCACATACACCTTCACACTCACCCCCACTCACTTCACATACACCTTCACACTCACCCCCACTCACTTCACATACACCTTCACACTCACCCCCACTCACTTCACATACACCTTCACACTCACCCCCACTCACTTCACATACACCTTCACACTCACCCCCACTCACTTCACATACACCTTCACCCGCACCCCCACTCACTTCACATACACCATCACCCGCACACCCACTCACTTCACATACACCTTCACCCGCACCCCCACTCACTTCACATACACCATCACCCGCACACCCACTCATTTCACATACACCTTCACCCGCACCCCCACTCACTTCACATACACCTTCACCCGCACCCCCACTCACTTCACATACACCATCACCCGCACACCCACTCACTTCACATACACCTTCACACACACACCAACTCACTTCACATACACCTTCACTCGCACCCCAATGGTTATAGTAAGGCTGACGTTGCATGTGACTTCAGTCTCGAGAACATAAACCCAATATCATAATAAATGTCGGATATTTGGTTTATTCTTTTCTTTGGTTTATATACAAATTACTTGAATATTATGGCATAACTCGCAGCCTCTCTTCACAACGTAGAACTTATCTACACTCACATCGGAAGTCCAATTTCCAAGCTTTACGCAAAATACCATTAATGATACATTTATAACGCGACTGATGGAAGGTACACGGAGTCTGGAGACGTGAAGCATGTGGCTGATGGCATGTAAAGCCACCCATACACGGAGTCTGGAGACGTGAAGCATGTGGCTGATGGCATGTAAAGCCACCCATCCACGGAGTCTGGAGACGTGAAGCATGTGGCTGATGGCATGTAAAGCCACCCATCCACGGAGTCTGGAGACGTGAAGCATGTGGCTGATGGCATGTAAAGCCACCCATCCACGGAGTCTGGAGACGTGAAGCATATGGCTGATGGCATGTAAAGCCACCCATCCACGGAGTCTGGAGACGTGAAGCATGTGGCTGATGGCATGTAAAGCCACCCATCCACGGAGTCTGGAGACGTGAAGCATATGGCTGATGGCATGTAAAGCCACCCATCCACGGAGTCTGGAGACGTGAAGCATGTGGCTGATTGCATGTAAAGCCACCCATCCACCCCGTCACACTTTGTAATAAAACCTTATGTGTGAGCGACTGACACGTCAGACTACCAATGCTGTTGTCCGTACACTGCTCACATAAAGGATGGCTACACTATGTGTAGGACATAACTCCGTAACTGCTAGTAAAACACGGGACTACACAGTTGGGGTACGAAACTAAACTACAACAGCCAGCCAGCCCATCACGGATCCAGTCGTCACCTTCAAAATACCAGTTAATTATAACTATTAATTCCAGTATGTTTGTTTGGCCGAATAAATTGCAAGCATTTTAATTTAACATGTTGGTATCACATACGTATTTGAATATCACTTTGGCAATGTATACATACTTAATTACTATTAACTACAATCATATTGTTTTAACTTCATTTCAACGATATATCCAATGAAGTTTGTTTTTCCGACCAGTAGATTTCCGGTTAACGTTCTCCAGATAAATTGTTTACTTAAACACCGAGACCATCATCATGATATGGACAATGTTTGTAAACATGCGCACCGTCAACTTGCAGGTGCGTGTTGGGATCGCCCCTCTATCTCCATAGCAACCGTAGAACGTGCCATAGGGTGACACGGAAAAATTCCAACTAATTTCAGGGAAACGCATTTTTAGCACGTGGGTGTAACGAGTCCATTATATAGGCATGGGGACATCGGTTTCGTCACATCTCCTGCATTATCTACCCCACTACTTAATGGACTGCCTTTATGTATATATTGAGGAAAGCAGTGGGAGTTGTCGAGGCGGCTAACTTGTACCAAGCCTAAAGCTTTAGACTGTGTCTCGGCGAGTCTGAAACACACTAAATCGGTTGTGAGGGATTTGTCACATTTTCACAAATAATTCAGTGTGATTAGTTATAGAAAGCTAATAATAATAGTTAATACTTGAGGAAAATATACAAAATAAATTTGACTGCCATACGACTGAGGTGTTGACGAATCAAGTCATTGTGGCAGCACGTGCTGGTATCCCTTTGCCTCTCAAGATTCTGCTAGACTCAAAACTCCGGCTTTCAGAACGAGGTACCGATCAACTGGCGGACATACTTGGATATGTTTGGTAAACCAGTAACTAACAGATGCCTGGATGAACGCGCTGTAACCTCACACCATCTGGACTGATGGGGAGTGTGGTGGTACGAGCTATATCACCGTTACGGCACCTGTATAGGAAATATGGTGCATCGTCGCAGCCAAAACCGTTCTTACGTTTCAACTTACATACGTGGAGTACAGGTTGTCTGCGACTGCAGGTAGGACTGCTTAAAGGGCGACTTTGCTCCATGGTCTGGTGCAGAGTTTCTAGACGTTGAAATGAGTATTGTGAAGTGAGACGTTACCTCCAAGTGATTAGAGTTAGAAGTACCTGTTATAAATATAACACAGGTTCAGGCAGCAGGTAATTCTTTTAATCAAACTTGGTGGGGCCGCTTATTGAGCCGAGACTATTGTCTTTCCTTCACTCAGTGTGGTACGTTAGTGTGGTAGAGGATTCAGAACACCGTATTTCATTGACATTGTGACGGAACTTCAACCAAGACAATCGGCAATGTATCCCGTGAAACTGTTGTAATATGTGGTTCTTTGTCCGAGCGTCCTGTAATGGACGGGTAGTTATATGGGTACCTTACCTATACCGCCATGTTACAACGTTGACTTGATAAACCATGCCACCGTGTCTACAGCTAAGTGGTTGGGTAGCCTTGTGGTGTATGCGTTCGCTCATTACGTCGAAGATCCGGGTTCTATTGCCCAGTGTGCGAACACGCCTGCTGCTGTAAAATCAAATTACAGCTAACAGTTAAAACCCCAAACACTCTCGTATGTGGCAATTTAGTCAGTAATGCAGACACAGTCACGTGACGATATGAGTTAGTAATGCAGACAGTCATTTGGCATTGTCATTAATTCAGACAGAAAAACAAGCTGGAATTCAGTCAGTAATACACAGACATGTATTCCTACATTCCTCAACACATTTCTGTGTAGAAACAGACCTTTCACACCCTAAGTGTCTTTGTGGGTGAATTCCCACGAAGGATCAGGACTTCCGCCAAATGGTCATGTGCGCGCACCCGTCCCTGACTGAACTATGTCGCTCAGGACTGTAATGTTTCGAGTTTGGGGACCAGTCCCAAGCTACATGTCACATGAATATACATTCGTTTTGACGTTGACGGATCTCTATACATGAATATTGACCAAAAAACACCACCTCACATTAAAGTCGGTCTCTGCGTCATTAGCCCATTGTGTAATACTGGTACTTATTGTCCCAGCGGTGACGACCGGCATAAAAACACTCCATCACTTAACATCCATGCAGGAAGTCACCAAGCACCCTAGTGATCGTTCGGTGACCACCCTACGTCGCATTACAAGTGAATAAAAAACATAATGCGACAATTTCCCTTCGCCCCTTGGGTGCAATGAACGTATTCGTGGGTTACTCGTTCAAGAATTAGTTGGTTTGGACGAAATCTTTTTTGGAAGATTTGTCTAGATTTTTTTCCTGTTCCCGAGAAGCACAGACTACGCGGCAGTTAGTATTCTTTTTTTCAACCGTCTGTATGAGAACAAGCCACGCGGGAACAATTAGATGAAAGAAACGCTTGGAAATTCACGGGCAAAAAGGTTAGCACTCAAGTAAATCTAACTATAATTGATAATAAAAATGGCCATTCAAAAATTAACACTGTTAGATTCTACTTAGAATATGGTAGGAGGAGTGGGGGAGTTTTTTCTGAGTCTCTGGCTGCCCCATGTTGGCAAACATTAACTGTTGCGACACGTTGGCAAAATGAATTGAAACAGTTTCCCTTTTTTGTAGTCATCTGTTCTCTATGATCAGCGTAGCTGACAAACACGGTTGAGTTGGTCAGGGTCCATATTTATCAGGTTCCGCTGTATTGATGTGATCAGTCCGTAGTGTTGGACATCTGACCTTCCATATCACTCGGACCTCCATATCCCAGGGCATTATTCATGCGTTACACACAACACTACTTCTTTATAATCGAGCCTATTGGACTTAAGACCGAAAATATACATGATGTTTGACACCTACACCTTCATATATACATGTTTGACACCTACACCTTCATATATACATGATGTTTGACACCTACACATTCATATATACATGATGTTTGACACCTACACCTTCATATATACATGATGTTTGACACCTACGCCTTCATATATACATGATGTGTGATTGACACCTACACCTTCACATATACATGATGTTTGACACCTACACCTTCATTTATACATGATGTTTGACACCTACACCTTCATATATACATGATGTTTGATACCTACACCTTCATATATACATGATGTTTGACACCTACACCGTCATATATACATGATGTTTGATTGACACCTACACCTTCATATATACATGTTTGACAGCTACACCTTCATACATACATGGAGTTTGACACCTACACCTTCATACATAGATGATGTTTGACACCTACACCTTCATATATACATGATGTGTGATTGACACCTACACCTTCATATATACATGATGTTTGATACCTACACCTTCATATATACATGATGTTTGACACCTACACCGTCATATAAACATGATGTTTGATTGACACCTACACCTTCATATATACATGTTTGATACCTACACCTTCATACATACATGGAGTTTGACACCTACACCTTCATATATACATGATGTTTTACACCTACACCTTCATACATACATGATGTTTGACACCTACACCTTCATATATACATGATGTTTCACACCTACACCTTCATACATAGATGATGTTTGACACCTACACCTTCATACATACATGATGTTTGACACCTACACCTTCATATATACATGATGTTTCACACCTACACCTTCATACATAGATGATGTTTGACACCTACACCTTCATATATACATGATGTGTGATTGACACCTACACCTTCACATATACATGATGTTTGACACCTACACCTTCATATATACATGATGTTTGACACCTACACCGTCATATATACATGATGTTTGATTGACACCTACACCTTCACATATACATGATGTTTGACACCTACACCTTCATTTATACATGGTGTTTGACACCTACACCTTCATATATACATGATGTGTGATTGACACCTACACCTTCACATATACATGATGTTTGACACCTACACCTTCATTTATACATGATGTTTGACACCTACACCTTCATATATACATGATGTTTGATACCTACACCTTCATATATACATGATGTTTGACACCTACACCTTCATACATAGATGATGTTTGACACCTACACCTTCATATACATGATGTGTGATTGACACCTACACCTTCACATATACATGATGTTTGACACCTACACCTTCATATATACATGATGTTTGATACCTACACCTTCATATATACATGATGTTTGACACCTACACCGTCATATATACATGATGTTTGATTGACACCTACACCTTCATATATACATGTTTGACAGCTACACCTTCATACATACATGGAGTTTGACACCTACACCTTCATTTATACATGATGTTTGACACCTACACCTTCATACATAGATGATGTTTGACACCTACACCTTCATATATACATGATGTGTGATTGACACCTACACCTTCATATATACATGATGTTTGACACCTACACCTTCATACATACATGATGTTTGACACCTACACCTTCATATATACATGATGTTTCACACCTACACCTTCATACATAGATGATGTTTGACACCTACACCTTCATATATACATGATGTGTGATTGACACCTACACCTTCACATATACATGATGTTTGACACCTACACCTTCATTTATACATGGTGTTTGACACCTACACCTTCATATATACGTGATGTTTGATTGACACCTACAGCTTCACATATACATGATGTTTGACACCTACACCTTCATATATACATGATGTTTGACACCTACACCTTCATATATACATGATGTAGCAGTAAACATTCAGCATGGACAAGAATATATTTATATTTGAATGCATGCGATATAATGTATTCGAGACACGGGTGAGGGAAATCTCATGATGACCTTCAGTGTATCATTCATAAAATCAATTTTATATGTTATCTATGACATTTTTGGTGAACATCAAGAAATGAAGAGTAAGCATTTCATGTATCTAGTAAAACACGATATATCCTTCTAAAGTTAAAACGTCATTTACATTTCAGCCATGTGTATCTGGGTGGTCACACGTATATATGTCAACACGCTACATCGCGACTAGTTGATGCTCCGACATATAACGTTTTACTGAAATATGTTGACGTCCTTCTCCTACTCGTTATTTTCAGAGGAACTCTCAGCTCGAGATTTGGACAGTTTCACCACGTGCATTGTTTAAGCAGGAATGCTAGGAATTTCAAAAAATATTCAAAATATACTTTTCTACATATTGCCCTAATTCTAATGTTCCGTCCTAACATCACGTCTATCTGTTGCTCATTATAACACGAGGCAGAGGCGGATAAAGTGTCGCATTGATCGGTCTGCGAACATAACAACTAAAATCTTATTTTCAAAACATGCTCGTTCAAGGGTAATGCTTCCCTCGTTTTGGTTATCATCTACCTGAAGAGGTTTTAAAGGCAGCCATTCTGACCAATTTGCTGTTGATACACACACACAGATCGAGGCTGTTTCCGAGGCCATGCTGTTTTCGTGAAAGCGATAAAAAAAAGTAATGGAGCATTCCTGGGGTCTATGGACAGAGAGGTGTGAAATTTGACGAAGGGTACATCCGCGCTTCCCTCCGAGAATTTTTTATGATGGTCTTTTTTAACGTATCGAGTTCCCTCCTCTGCTCGAGAGGCCATTCTCATTACATTCCGCATTCCGTCTTTTCTACCGGAACTAGCGCTAAACAGCTTTTAAATTAACTTCATCTTCGCAAGGCGATTCAAAATGGCTAGGGTTTCAACCCTTGACGATGGAATCGGGGTTTTGTCGACTTCGGTGTCGAACAGCATTCTTTTTCACATCCTATCTTTTTTCGGACTGGAAATATCGGGCGTCATAGACAGTTTTCAATTATGTTGTGTCTGCCGCGTGTCCCGTGCGCCTTGGAATCTTATTAAATGCGATACACTATCAGCATAGAGGGTACCGTCGAAAGCAGATAAACCCCGACAGTGCCCCTATACTAACCATTGTTTGCTTGAAAACGAGATTACCCGTTGTTACGACAGAGAATCTGTTGATATGTTGTCGACATGTCCCGCTTTCCAACAGCTTCCCATCGTCAGTCAGAAGGGGCGTAGTGCTGTACCTCACCTGGCTTACTCACACACGAACCCCGGAACTCACTCCAGTCATTAAAGACTGTCCTTTTAAGAGTCGACCGAAGTTAAGATACAGTTATGCAAAACATTGTGATTGATATGTTATATCGAGAAACTACTGGGTTTGTTTGTTTCTTTGTTTGATTGATTTTTTGTTTGACGTCGCATTCAGTAATATTCAAGCTATATGACGACGGTCTGTGAATAATCACGTCCGGACAAGATAATCCATTGATTGATACCATGAGCATCGATCCATGCAATTAGGATACAATGACATGCATTAACCAAGTCAGAGAGCCTGACCGCCCGATCCCGTTAGTCGCCTCTTGCGACAGGCTCATAACACCCCTTTTCCATACCATCTTCATACAATACAAATATCGGAACTGTAAATGGAATATCAGATGTTATTATCCGAAAAACTAATCGTTTCTGGAAATAATAGGGGAATGTGTATTTCTAAAGTCTTAGAATATCCATGTTGAGTTACAGATGTAAGGTAAAAAACTGTGCCATATTCAGTACACCCTCCTGGGCACTAATGCCAGGCGCGGGGGTTGCAGGGTCGTAGCACATGACCTTGCAGACTAATCATGTTACAATGCATGACCTGCGTTGTTTTTACCCACACCCGTGTTGAGAGTTTCACCAACATGTAGAACGACTGTGACCAGTGATCACTCTCGGCTTTCATGGGCCCTGATATAACTGAAATATCGTCCATAGCCGAGTTAAACTTACAAGGTCAGTAACCAACAAAAAAGGTAGTTCGTCAGGTTAATGCCATTAATAGAACCAGTAATATGCATCCCTAGTTTCCAAAACTGCTGTCTCCGTGCAGGTGTACATTTCCTACCTAACGGCCGTCTCCGTGCCAGTGTACATTGCCTACCAAACGACTGTCTCCGTGCCAGTGTACATTGCCTACCTAACGACTGTCTCCATGTGTACATTGCCTACCTAACGGCTGTCTCCATGTGTACATTGCCTACCTAACGACTGTCTCCATGTGTACATTGCCTACCTAACAACTGTCTCCATGTGCACATTGCCTACCTAACGACTGTCTCCATGTGTACATTGCCTACCTAACGACTGTCTCCATGTGTACATTGCCTGCCTAACGACTGTCTCCATGTGTGCTTTGCTTGCCTAACGACTGTCTCCATGTGTACATTGCCTACCTAACGACTGTCTCCATGTGTGCATTACCTGCCTAACAGCTGTCTCCGTGTGTACATTGCCTACCTAACGACTGTATCCATGTGTACATTGCCTACCGAACGACTGTCTCCATGTGTACATTGCCTACCTAACGACCGTCTCCATGTGTACATTGCCTACCTAACGACTGTATCCATGTGTACATTGCCTACCTAACAACTGTCTCCATGTGTACATTGCCTACCTAACGACTGTCTCCATGTGCACATTGCCTACCTAACGACTGTCTCCATGTGTACATTGCCTACCTGAGGGCTGTCTCCATGTGTACATTGCCTGCCTAACGACTGTCTCCATGAGTACATTGCCTACCTAACAACTGTCTCCATGTGTACATTGCCTGCCTAACGACTGTCTCCATGTGTACATTGCCTACCTAACGACTGTCTCCATGTGTACATTGCCTGCCTAACGACTGTCTCCATGTGTACATTGCCTACCTAACGACTGTCTCCATGTGTACATTGCCTGCCTAACGACTGTCTCCATGTGTACATTGCCTACCTAACGACTGTCTCCATGTGCACATTGCCTACCTAACGACTGTCTCCATGTGCACATTGCCTACCTAACGACTGTCTCCATGTGTACATTGCCTACCTGAGGGCTGACTCCATGTGTACATTGCCTACCTAACGACTGTCTCCATGTGTACATTGCCTACCTGAGGGCTGTCTCTATGTCTACACTGCCTGCCTAACGGCTGTCTCCGTCCAGATGTACATTGCCTGACTAACGACTGTCTACGTGCAGGTGTACATTGCCTATCTAACGGCTGTCTCCCTACCTGTCTACCTTGCCTGCCTAACGGCTGTCTCCGTACAAGTTTACATTAGTACCTAACAACTGTCTCCAGATGTACATTGCCTACCTAACGACTGTCTACGTGCAGGTGTACATTGCCTATCTAACGGCTGTCTCCGTGCCTGTCTACATTGCCTGCCTAACGGCTGTCTCCGTACAGGTGTACATTGCCTACCTAACGACTGTCTCCATGTGTACAATGCCTACCTAAGGGCTGTCTCCGTGCCTGTCTACATTGCCTACCTAACGACTGTCTACGTGCAGGTGTACATTGTCTAGGTAACGGCTGTCTCCGTACAGGTGTACATTGCCTACCTAACAACTGTCTCCATGTGTATATTGCCTACCCAAGGGTTGTCTCCGTGCCTGTCTACATTGCCTACCTAACGACTGTCTACGTGCAGGTGTACATTGTCTAGGTAACGGCTGTCTCCGTACAGGTGTACATTGCCTACCTAACAACTGTCTCCATGTGTATATTGCTTACCTAAGGGCTGTCTCCGTGCCTGTCTACATTGCCTGCCTAACGGCTGTCTCCGTACAAGTTTACATTACTACCTAACAACTGTCTCCAGATGTACATTGCCTACCTAACGACTGTCTACGTGCAGGTGTACATTGCCTATCTAACGGCTGTCTCCGTGCCTGTCTACATTGCCTACCTAACAACTGTCTACGTGCAGGTGTACATTGTCTAGGTAACGGCTGTCTCCGTGCAGGTGTACATTACCAGAGAGAGAGAGTTAATCAGGCGAATGTTCCAACAGATCGCCGGTGATGCTTCTGTCTAACAGGTAAGTTAACGTGTCATCGTTGCCGGTGTGTGAGTGTGGGGAGAGGAGCTTCAACTCCGTCACATGACGGCTGTCCAGAAAGATAATCAACGTTCTGAGATACAAACTAGCAGGATCTGTTGGTTCCAGATTAAATAAGTGATGTTTGTGTGAGTTGTTGTATCGCCGTTTTGAGTATAATTACAGTTATATTCACGGTATGGTAGCCTATGTCGAATGGTAACTCAGAGGAGACGATTGCCCCTTTGGAAAAACTAACGAGCACGGTGACTAATGATCAGACCAAGCACATCCTGTTACCAAAGGGACACAACTCCAAAGGCGCATGAGGCCAGTGTCCTCAGTAATGAATAGTCTGGTAAGTATCGTAAATATTAACAATTGTTTGACATCTTAAAGCGACCCCATGAGTCATGTTGATCTAAATGATTATTCATTGTGTGCGTCATACACATTAAAACTCTAAATTAAAGATATTAAATGTAAGAGTTAAAGTGTAAAAGCCGTACAATTCTTCCTCACAATAACTCCGTGTCTAAGTGACAATAATATACCCCCATGCCTTGGGAACATTCTCTCCACACTCACTGCGCGCGCAGTCGCATTTACATATGCATGTGTTGAACTTTGGTTATGATCTAAACGTGCGGCGCTTCAATCATTATATGGATCAGCAGACGTAAACATGCAATAATTTTCTACCCGAGTGAATTAACATGCAAATAATAATATTACGTAGAGTAATTACGACCCCCATCTCTTCGGCGACGAGGCAAAGCTTTAATTCTACATTCTCTAGCGGAACTACAACCGACCCTGTCCCTGTCAATCTAGCCACACATCTACTGGCAGTGTTATGTTACGATAGTTTTCATTGGCTGATAAAATGTAACGCGACTTGTGAATGGTCAAAATGATTACATTTATCTGGCAATTCGGAGAATATGAGATAAACGGTCATAAAACCAGAGACATGCTTCTTTATTCACAGATCGATGGATATTGAGAGACCTCGCAGAAAGTGACAATTAACATCGTGCACTATTTTTATTCAGCGGGCGTAAAACGAGTGTAAATTGGCGCCGTCACGCTAACGGCGCATTTATTATTCCGCACATTACTGCTAGTCGTCTCGGACTGAGTTAAAGTAGAGTGTTCTCCGACTGCAGTTCGCTGCAAGTGTTATTATCTATTGTTAATTCGTCTAAGTACACTTTCGCTCACGAACCTAAGTGAATAATCTGGCGGCGCTGTGGGTGTGAGCGGAGCGTTGACACAGAAGCGCGGCACGAAGAACGAGCTCCCCTGGGGTACGGAGAGCACGGGTGACTGTCGAGATTCAGGGAAAGCAGGGGCTCACGTTGCAGCGACGTACCATCAATGTTTACATATATTGTGGCGGTCCCCGAGGTTAAAATGGGTCGCCAGCTGAATGGAATCAGGCCACACACCAAATTCTTTGAGGTGATGAATTGAACACACGTCAAACATCGACAGGTTCAAGGTCGGTAGGTTTGCAGGGGTCATCAGCACACTGTTCCCACAGTATGAGTAGTTATTTAAATCGAGAGTAAAAACATTTCAATCATGACGGTCCGCACTGAGATCATCCATTTTCGAAACACCGATATGAAATGACACTGAAACAGCCAGCCATGGTGTGGGGAAGATGTCGCCCCTTCAGGACAATCGCACGTCAGATATATGCAGTTTCCGGTAGTCAAGGTCAAGGTCGTGTCTCTATTGACATGATGAGCTATTGTCGGAATGAGAAAATTGAAATAAATAGACATAAGGGCCTTAGAATTCAGACCACTGTTTCCAGATAACTAGTCCGAAACACATCCCATCAAAATAACCAAAGTTGCTTTAACAACAGGCGCCGATAGTTTCCGCTTACAATAATATGATATCGTTTGCCCACAGATCCAATGGTGCCATGTTCTGTCAATAAAGTCTAAGTAGCCATCAAGATGACCTGGCGAGGTCATCTCACGTTCCCATGTCCACTGTGTGTGTGTCTGTATGCGTTGCCGCTTCAAATCCAAGGCAAACACGTGGATAGGGAAGCGTTGAAGAATATATCGCCACGGAGAATGTTTACACAAAGTGTATCATCTCGTCGCGATTCCGAATAAAAGATGGCGAAGTGGCCTGACCCCTCTCGGCTGTGCCTTGACGGAATGCCACGTTGTTTAACACTTACATAATCACAGAACTACTACCAGCACTATCATTTCCATAATTCAGCCCAATTAGGGTCTCCGCTCTGGGGGTGGGTCATCACGTGATAGGTGGCTAACGACTGAATTTATCATCGCTTTTCAGAACAAATAGCCCTCGGCTGCACCACACCGCAGTATAAATTTCAACCGTTGGCTAAAATATTCCCCGTCTTGTGATTGCAACCGAAGGGTGTTTTCTGTGGGCCGTCTATTCCCCATATCAGATTTGTGATAGCTCTTGAGCTTTGTTGATACAAGAACGGTAACCGTGTTGATATTGTAACGAGCAAAGTGTTAACTATATCCTTTTCACAGATACCCTTTTTGTGGTTATCTCAACTCCTGACAAAAACTGAAAATCAACAAATCACAAGTTGTCATAATAAATGTGATTGACAAACATGTCGGACTGGCAATTAGTGCTACGCGATATGCTTAATTACAGGACTAGCCAATGTTTGTTTTTGAAAACTAACGATCTCAACGTGAAGAAACATCGACTGTCTGTTGACAACATGTCGCTCTTTAACATTAGAGCTTATTGTCTGAACTGCCAACGTTTGCACAAAAACGGAGATCCGTGTTACAAATATTCAGCATAGCTCAAGCAGGCATTCTTCAGGTATTGAAAGGCTAATTATATTTTTCGGTTTTTGTAACAAAACGTCATTGTAGTTGTCTTGCTATTCTGGTTCATGTATCCCCATATAACTCGATTATACCAAGTGCAGCAATATTCAATATACACCCTCATTTCCGCGTTATTGTACCTGAGAATGGTGCCTTACATTATCACTTGCGTCAATGTGTTTTCAGTGTTAAGGATCAGACGTAATTTCCTCATATTTTGAAGAAATCCTGATTACAGACTTATCCACGATGTGGTTTCTCCAATATTTATAGTTCCAGTTTTTCGCTGTGCTTGACGAGGCATATGGCGGGTTTATGTATTTGTCACCTCGCTCTTACATTAATAACATCCGCCCGTTCGAGACCAACTCGTGTTATTCTGGGACAAGCCGAATAGGGACTCGTGCCCCTCTCATGGCCATTTTTGCGACCGGGTTCTGTCTTAGCCCAAACGGGCATACCTAAAACAATTGTCAACTCGTTGCCAAATGGTTAACATATATTTCCCCATATATAATATATATTTCAGATGCAATTTAAAGCGCATCGGGCCATGCGGAATTATACAGTATGAGTGAACACATGTAACTGTGCCTTGGCTATATTTTAAGATGCAAGACATATGAAAAATCAAAAATTATTTCTGAGGGATTCTTTGACGAAGAACTTGAAATCATGCGCGCATTCTGATTGGTTTGTCGTATTTTCGCACATAACATTCATTGATAGGAGGGGAGTCTTCTTGCGGGTTACGGAAAGGGTCGAGTGGTAACCTGACTCCGTACCCCCTAACCTGCCTCCATACCCCCTGACCTGACTCCATACCCTGTAACCTGCCTCCATACCCAATAACCTGCCTCCATACCCAATAGCCTGACTCCATACCCGTTTACCTGACTCCATACCCTGTAACCTGACTCCATACCCTGTAACCTAACTCCATACCCTTAACCTGACTCCATACCCTGTAACCTGACTCCATACCCACTAACCTGACTCCATACCCTGTAATCTGACTCCATACCCTGTAACTTGTCTCCATACCCTGTAGCCTGACTCCATACCCCGTTAACGTGACTCCATACCCTGTAACCTGACTCCATACCCAGTAACCTGACTCCATACCCTGTAACCTAGGTTCCATACCATAACATGGCTTCAAATCCCGTCACATCGATACATATCCTGTAGGGGCGGCGGGGTAGTCTAGTGGTTAAATCGTTTGTTCGTCACGCCAAAGACCCGAGTTCGATTCCCCACAGGGGTACAATGCGTGAACCCCATTCCTGGTGTCCCCCGCCTTGATATGGCTGGAATATTGCTTCAAGAGGCGTAAAACCAAACTCACTCATACCGTGTAACCTGGTTCCATATCGATACAGGGACCCATACTCCGTAACCTGGATCCATATCCTGTAGCCAGGCTCGATATCACGTAACCCGGTTCCACACTCCGGTTCCATACCCTGGTTCCATACCCCGGTTCCATACCCTGTTGCATGGCTAGACATCCCGTAGCATGGCTTTCCACCTCGTTGCATGGCTCCATGTCTACATAGATAGCATCCCCGAAACCAATGAGACTTACCATATTGATACAAAAAAATAGCAAACCTTTTATTCGAGTTCCATCAACTCGTATGACTATTACACAATACCCTACGATCTACGCATCCTAAACACCACTGGATGTCCAAGTGTGCCAGTAGTCGTTCGGTCAAACAGTGCCGTGAGCCGTCAACGCGTGACCACCTTCTCACTGTGGTCTTCCAGTACATCGACGTCCAGCTTGCCTGTATTATTATAGAAAGACCCACGTATTCATTTCTGTAAGTGAAATATATCATATAGGCCCGCTCTTACTTCATTAACATTACAGTTCACCAATTGTCTGTCGGTAAATAAAGCCAAATGGGTAAGGTTGTGGTATCTCGCCCAGACACATACGTTGATGTTAGCACCACGGCAGTCCCTGTAATTGCAGAAGACAGCGGAGGAGTGTTATACTTAATGTTGATATAAGTGTCTGTGTGCGACGGCAGTCTCCCTGATTCCTCCGTCTCACTATCACTCACGGCCAGCTTATTGAATACCGCGGCTGGACAGGACAAGGGAGTACACTTTGATACACTGAAACTATAGTGGGACGGGCAGTGGTAGCCTTTGTGGTGGCACTGATAGCCTTTGTGGGGGTAGTGGTAGCCTTTGTGGTGGCACTGATAGCCTTTGTGGGGGTAGTGGTAGCCTTTGTGGTGATGGTGGTAGCCTTTGTGAGGTAGTGGTAGCCTTTTTGGTGGTAGTGATGTTTGTGGTGAAAGTGATGTTTTTTTTGGCAGCGGTAGCCTTTGTGGTGGTAGTGATGTTTGTGGGGGTAGTGGTAGCCTTTGTGGTGGTAGTGATGTTTGTGGTGGAAGTGATGGGTTTTTTTTTTGGGGGGGGGGGGGGGGGGGGGGGGGGCAGCGGTAGCCTTTGTGGTGGTAGTGATGTTTGTGAGGGTAGTGATGTTTGTGGGAGTGGTGGCAGCCTTTGTGGTGGTAGTGATGTTTGTGGTGATAGTGATGTTTGTGGGGGTAGTGGTAGCCTTTGTGGTGGTAGTGATGTTTGTGGTGGTAGTGATGTTTGTGGGGGCAGCGGTAGCCTTTGTGGTGGTAGTGATGTTTGTGGGGGTAGTGGTAGCCTTTGTGGTGGTAGTGATGTTTGTGGTGGAAGTGATGTTGTTGTTTGTTTTTTTTTTTTGGGGGGGGGGGGGCAGCGGTAGCCTTTGTGGTGGTAGTGATGTTTGTGGTGTTACTGATGTTTGTGGGGGTAGTGGTAGCCTTTGTGGTGGTAGTGATGATTGTGGGGGTAGTGATGTTAGTGGTGGAAGTGATGTTTGTGGGGGAAGCGGTAGCCTTTGTGGTGGTAGTGATGTTTGTGGTGGTAGTGATGTTTGTGGGGGCAGCGGTAGCCTTTGTGGTGGTAGTGATGTTTGTGGTGGAAGTGATGTTTGTGGGGGAAGCGATAGCCTTTGTGGTGGTAGTGATGTTTGTGGTGGCAGTGATGTTTGTTGGGGTAGTGGTAGCCTTTGTTGGGGTAGTGATGTTTGTGGTGGAAGTGATGTTTGTTGGGGCAGCGGTAGCCTTTGTGGTGGTAGTAATGTTTGTGGGGGTAGTGGTAGCCTTTGTGGTGGTAGTGATGTTTGTGGTGGAAGTGATGTTTGTGGGGGTAGTGGTAGCCTTTGTGGTGGTAGTGATGTTTGTGGTGGAAGTGATGTTTGTGGGGGCAGCGGTAGCCTTTGTGGTGGTAGTGATGTTTGTGGGGGCAGCGGTAGCCTTTGTTGTGGTAGTGATGTTTGTGGTGTTAGTGATGTTTGTGGGGTAGTGGTAACCTTTGTGGTTGTAGTGATGTTTGTGGTGGAAGTGATGTTTGTTGGGGAAGCGGTAGCCTTTGTGGTGGTAGTGATGTTTGTGGGGATAGTGATGTTTGTGGGGGCAGCGGTAGCCTTTGTGGTGGTAGTGATGTTTGTGGTGGCAGTGATGTTTTGTGGGGTTAGTGGTAGCCTTTGTGGTGGAAGTGAATGTTTGTGGGGGCAGCGGTAGCCTTTTTGGGGTAGTGATGTTTGTTGGGGCAGTGGCAGCCTTTGTGGTGGTAGTGATGTTTGTGGGGGCAGTGACAGCCTTTGTGAGGTGGTGATGTTTGTGGGGGCAGTGGCAGCCTTTGTGGTGGAAGTGATGTTTTGTGGGGGCAGTGGCAGCCTTTGTGGTCGAAGTGATGTTTGTGGGGGCAGTGGTAGCCTTTGTGGTGGAAGTGATGTTTGTGGGGGCAGTGGTAGCCTTTGTGGTGGAAGTGATGTTTGTGGGGGCAGTGGCAGCCTTTGTGAGGTAGTGGTAGCCTTTGTGGTGGTAGTGATGTTTGTGGGGGCAGTGGCAGCCTTTGTGGTGGTAGTGATGTTTGTGGGGGCAGTGGCAGCCTTTGTGGTGGAAGGGGTAGCCTTTGTGGTGGTAGTGATGTTTGTGGGGGCAGTGGCAGCCTTTGTGGTGGTAGTGATGTTTGTGGGGGTAGTGGTAGCTTCGGGGTGGACGTGATGTTTGTGTGGGCAGTGGCAGCCTTTGTGGTGGAAGTGATGTTTGTGGGGGCAGTGGCAGCCTTTGTGAGGTAGTGGTAGCCTTTGTGGTGGTAGTGATGTTTGTGGGTGCAGTGGCAGCCTTTGTGGTGGTAGTGATGTTTGTGGGGGCAGTGGCAGCCTTTGTGGTGGAAGGGGTAGCCTTTGTGGTGGTAGTGATGTTTGTGGGGGCAGTGGCAGCCTTTGTGGTGGTAGTGATGTTTGTGGGGGTAGTGGTAGCTTCGGGGTGGACGTGATGTTTGTGTGGGGAGTGGCAGCCTTTGTGGTGGAAGTGATGTTTTGTGAGGGTAGTGGCAGCCTTTGTGGTGGAAGTGGTAGCCTTTGTGGTGGTAGTGATGTTTGTGGGGGCAGTGGTATCGGTGGTAGTGGTGATGTTTGTAGGGGTTGTGGTGATGTTTGCGGTGGTAGTTGAAGCGGTAGTGAGGATTTTCCTTTTGGTGGTTGCGCTTAATGTTCAAGTTTCTAACAGCCACCATTCTCATATACACCACTGGTAACCCACATTCATATATATTTATATTTATATATATATCACTGATCACCCACATTCTTACATACATCACTGATAACCCATATTCTTATTTATATCACTGATAGCCCACACTCTCATATACACCACTGATAACCCACACTGTTATACAAACCACTGATAACCCACATTCTTACATATATCAGTGATAGCCCACACTGTTATATACACCACTGATAACCCACACTGTTATACAAACCACTGATAACCCACATTCTTACATATATCAGTGATAACCCACACTGTTATATACACCACTGATAGCCCACACTGTTATATACACCAGTGATAACCCACACTGTTATACTAACCATTGATAAACCAAATTCTTACATATATCAGTGATAGCCCACACAGTTATATACATCACTGGTAACCCACATTGCTTTATAAATCACCGGTAACCCCGCTGTTTTATACACCACCGGTAACCCACACTGTTTTAAACATCTCCGGTAACCCAGACTGTTTTATAAATCACCGGTAACCGACGTTGCTTTATAAATCACCGATATCCCGCACTGTTTTATACATCACCGGTAACCCACATTGCTTTATAAATCACCGGTAACCCACACTGTTTTATACATCACCAGTAACCCACATTGCTTTATAAATCACCGGTAACCCACACTGTTTTATACATCACCGGTTACCAACACTGTTTTATACATCACCGGTAATCCACACGGTTTTATACATGACCGGTAACCCACGCTGTTTTATAAATCACCGGTAACCCACATTGCTTTATAAATCACCGGTAACCCGCACTGTTTTTTACATCACCGGTAACCCACATTGCTTTATAAATCACCGGTAACCCGCACTGTTTTTTACATCACCGGTAACCCATATTGCTTTATACATCACCGGTAACCCACACTGTTTTATACATCACCGGTAACCCACGCTGTTTCATACATCACCGGTTTCCCACACTGTTTTATACATCACCGGTAACCCACACTGTTTTATACATCACCGGTAACCCACACTGTTTCATACATCACCGGCTACCCACACTGTTTTATATATCCCCGGTAACCCACACTGTTTTATACACCACTGGTAACCCACACTGTTTTATAAATCACCGGTAACCCACACTGTTTTATACATCACCGGTAACCCACATTGCTTTATAAATCACCGTTCACCCACACTGTTTCATACATCACCGGTAACCCACACTGTTTCATACATCACCGGTAACCCACACTGTTTTATACATCACCGGTAACCCACACTGTTTTATACATCACCGGTAACCCACATTGCTTTATACCTCACCGGTAACCCACACTGTTTCATACATCACCGGTAACCCACACTGTTCTATACATCACCGGTAACCCACACTGTTTTATACATCACCGGTAACCCACACTGTTTTATAAATCACCGGTAACCCACACTGTTTTATACATCACCGGTAACCCACACTGTTTTATACATCACCGGTAACCCACACTGTTTTATACATCACCGGTAACCCACATTGCTTTATACATCACCGGTAACCCACACTGTTTTATACATCACCGGTAACCCACACAGTTTTATACATCACCGGTAACCCACACTGTTCTATACATCACCGGTTACCCACACTGTTTTATACATCACCGGTAACCCACACTGTTTTATACATCACCGGTAACCCACGCTGTTTTATACATCACCGGTAACCCACGCTGTTTTATACATCACCGGTAACCCACACTGTTCTAAACATCACCGGTAACCCACACTGTTTTATACATCACCGGTTACCCACACTGTTTTATACATCACCGGTAACCCACAATGTTTTATACACCACCGGTAACCCACACTGTTTCATACATCACCGGTTACCCACACTGTTTTATACATCACCGGTAACCCACGCTGTTTTATACATCACCGGTAACCCACATTGCTTTATAAATCACCGGTAACCCACACTGTTCTATACATCACCGGTAACCCACACTGTTTTATACATCACCGGTAACCCACAATGTTTTATACATCACCGGTAACCCACACTGTTTTTATACATCACCGGTTACCCAAACTGTTTTATACATCATTGGAAATAAATTCTCTTATATACACGACTGATAACCAACATTCTTGTATCACTGATAACTCGCATTTGCATATATGTCACTGTTAAAATGTGGAAAAACTTCTTCAGTAACCTAATATGATAACGATGTGAAACTACCTGTACATACAATATATCCCCTGTTATATATGCATTTATAAAATACCGTAATATCTATTATCAATGTAACCCTTCATCAGATGATATTTCTATCTATCTCTACATCACTAGCACGGGTTATCAGTGACATATATATATATATATATATATATATATATATATATATATATATATATATATATATATATATATATATGTCACTGATAACCCATGCTATTATAGACATAATTGACAACCCACACTGTTAAATACATCTTGGGTAGATGGACGCGCCAAACCGATTCGGGTTCGAGATTCCACACAAACCCCATTTCCGGGGCCCGCTCCCCGACACCCTCATCTTGTCGTGATATTGCTGGAATATTTGAAAAAACGGCGTAAAACTTTAGACTCCCACTCTTATATACACCTGCCTCATCATTAAACATTTCACATTAATTCAATTTATATCTACAAACACTGGTAATTTGTAGCACGTGTCACGGCTATAAAAATATATCAATATATTTCAATAAATCAATCTGTGAAATATGTTTTGAGACAGTACGAAGATGGGCGTTAAGGAAATCTCGCCCATTTCACCTAAACCAATTACCGACTTCGCAATAATTTGCTTTGTTAATTAATTCTTCTCCCACTGAAGGCCGGATACGCCACATGCGCCACTATTGATCGATGCAGTGCTTAACTCCAAATCCAATTGTTCTCGACATTTTGAACGATCGTTAGCCACGGACTGTATGCCTTTAGTCGCGTATATTTAGTTAAAAGTCTTTTTCGGTACGTGGTCAGTGTTTCCAGAGCAAATATGATCTATGGCATGGCGAGGCTGTGTGGGCTTGCTTGGGAAGATTCAATAATATTTACTTCGTAGTAACATCAAACAGAAAATGTGATGAATACACAAAAGATGATGAATTTTTTATACAAGGAAATGTCTGCGCCATCAAACAGATTATCTTTAGTCCTCTAAATTGAGTTAACTTCTGCGGTCGCGGTGGCTAATTCCACGCATCTTCGGCGGTTTAATATACGCCCCAAGTCAACCGTGCGTTCGAAACACGTAGCCCTCATGTGAAAGACTTTAGCACCAGCGGAGTCAAACGAACAATGTTGTCTTATTTCGTCTTGTGTATGAAATGTGTTTGAGGTGTATCGTTCAACACCACTTTGTATCGGAAATAATTAATTCAATAAAAAATATTTTTGATAATAATTCAGTAATTTATCAGTGCCTCATATGTTCGACTAAGAAAACATTAGAGGATGGCGAATACATAAGACGACCACTTAATGAAAGTTACGTAATCCTGATGACATCTTGCTGTGTACAATACATGTACAGTAAACTACGGTTATAACGAACTCAAAGGGACTACTAATTTTAGTTCGTTCTAACCGTAATTCGTTATAAGCTTATATACAGTATAACTACAGCAAATAGTCGGGACTAAAAAGTTAGTTCGTTATATCCGTTAGTTCGTTATAAGCGTGTTCGTTATAACCGTAGTTTACTGTAGGTACATTGTGTTTACGTTGCTCACTGACAGACGTACAAATGTGACATCTCACTGCAGTGTGTACAATACATGTAGTAGGATTGTGTATTTATCAGTCAATGACAGCCTTAAAAAATGTGACATCTTTCTATTGTGTGTACAATGCATGTGGTAGGATTGTGTATTCATCGCTCACTGTCAGACGTACAAATGCAACATCTCACTGTAGTGTGTACAATACATGTAGTTGGATGGTGTATACGTAAGTCACCGACAGCCGTACAAATGTGACATCTTGCTGTTGTGTGTACAATACATATAGTAGGATTGTGTATTCATTGGTCAACGACCGCCTTACAAATGTGACATCTTACTGTAGTGTGTACAATAGATGTAGTGGGGTTGTGTATTCATCGGTCACTGACAACCGTACAAATGTAACATCTTACTGTAGTGTGTCCAATATATGTAGTTGGATTGTGTATTCATCGGTCAATGACAGCCGTACAAATGAGACATCTTATTGTAGTGTGTACAATACATATAGTAGGATTGTGTATTCATCGGTCAATGACAACCATACAAATGTGATATCTTGCTGTAGTGTGTACAATACATAAAGGTACATTGTGTATACGTTTGTCACCGACATCCGTTCACCGGGACATCTTGCTGTTGTGTGTACAATACATGTAGAAGGATTGTGTATTCATCGGTCACCGTCAGCCTTACAAATGTGACATCTTACTGCAGTGTGAACAATACATGTAGTAAGATTGTGTATTCATCGGTCTATGGAAGCCTTACAAATATGACATCTTGCTGTTATTTGTACAGTATATGTAGTAGGATTGTGCATTTATCGGTCACCGTCAGCCGTACAACTGTGACATCTCACTGTAGTGTGTACAATACATGTAGTTGGATTGTGTATTCATCGGTCAATGACAGCCGTACAAATGTGACATCTTACTGTAGTGTGTAAATTACATGTAGTTGGACTGTGTATTCATCGGTCAATGACAACTGTACAAATGTGACATCTCACTGTAGTGTGTACAATATGTGTACTTGGATTGTGTATTCATCGGTCAATGACAGCCATACAAATGTCACATCTTACTGTAGTGTGTACAATACATGAAGTAGGATTATGTAATAATCGGTCAATGACAGCCTTACAAATGTGACATCTTTCTATTGTGTGTACAATGCATGTGGTAGGATTGTGTATTCATCGCTCACTGTCAGACGTACAAATGTGACATCTCACTGTAGTGTGTACATTACATGAAGTAGGATTATGTAATAATCGGTCAATGACAACCGTACAAATGTGTCATCTTACTGCAGTGTGTACAATACATGAAGTAGGATTATGTAATAATCGGTCAATGACAGCCTTACAAATGTGACATCTTTCTATTGTGTGTACAATGCATGTGGTAGGATTGTGTATTCATCGCTCACTGTCAGACGTACAAATGCAACATCTCACTGTAGTGTGTACAATACATGTAGTTGGATGGTGTATACGTAAGTCGCCGACAGCCGTACAAATGTGACATCTTACTGTTGTGTGTACAATACATATAGTAGGATTGTGTATTCATTGGTCAACGACCGCCTTACAAATGTGACATCTTACTGTAGTGTGTACAATAGATGTAGTGGGGTTGTGTATTCATCGGTCACTGACAACCGTACAAATGTAACATCTCACTGTAGTGTGTACAATACATGTAGTTGGAAGGTGTATACGTAAGTCACCGACAGCCGTACAAATGTGACATCTTACTGTTGTGTGTACAATACATATAGTAGGATTGTGTATTCATTGGTCAACGACCGCCTTACAAATGTGACATCTTACTGTAGTGTGTACAATAGATGTAGTGGGGTTGTGTATTCATCGGTCACTGACAACCGTACAAATGTAACATCTTACTGTAGTGTGTCCAATATATGTAGTTGGATTGTGTATTCATCGGTCAATGACAGCCGTACAAATGAGACATCTTATTGTAGTGTGTACAATACATATAGTAGGATTGTGTATTCATCGGTCAATGACAACCATACATATGTGATATCTTGCTGGAGTGTGTACAATACATAAAGGTACATTGTGTATACGTTTGTCACCGACATCCGTTCACCGGGACATCTTGCTGTTGTGTGTACAATACATGTAGAAGGATTGTGTATTCATCGGTCACCGTCAGCCTTACAAATGTGACATCTTACTGCAGTGTGAACAATACACGTAGTAAGATTGTGTATTCATCGGTCTATGGAAGCCTTACAAATATGACATCTAGCTGTTATTTGTACAGTATATGTAGTAGGATTGTGCATTTATCGGTCACCGTCAGCCGTACAACTGTGACATCTCACTGTAGTGTGTACAATACATGTAGTTGGATTGTGTATTCATCGGTCAATGACAGCCGTACAAATGTGACATCTTACTGTAGTGTGTAAATTACATGTAGTTGGACTGTGTATTCATCGGTCAATGACAGCCGTACAAATGTGACATCTCACTGTAGTGTGTACAATATGTGTACTTGGATTGTGTATTCATCGGTCAATGACAGCCATACAAATGTCACATCTTACTGTAGTGTGTACAATACATGAAGTAGGATTGTGTATTCATTGCTCACAGTCAGCCGTACAAATGTGACATCTTACTGTAGTGTGTAAAATACATGTAGTAGGATTGTGTATTCACCGGTCAATGACAACATACAAATGTGACATCTCACTGTAGTGTGTACAATACATGTAGTAGGATTATGTAATAATCGGTCAATGACAACCGTACAAATGTGACATCTTACTGTAGTGTGTACAATACATGTAGTAGGATTATGTAATAATCGGTCAATGACAACCGTACAAATGTGACATTATACTGTAGGGTGTACAATACATGAAGTAGGATTATGTAATAATCGGTCAATGACAACCGTACAAATATGACATCTTACTGTAGTGTGTACAATACATGAAGTAGGATTATGTAATAATCGGTCAATGACAACCGTACAAATGTGACATCTTACTGTAGTGTGTACAATACATGAAGTAAGATTATGTAATAATCGGTCAATGACAACCGTACAAATGTGACATCTCACTGTAGTGTGTACAATACATGAAGTAGGATTATGTAATAATCGGTCAATGACAGCCTTACAAATGTGACATCTTTCTATTGTGTGTACAATGCATGTGGTAGGATTGTGTATTCATCGCTCACTGTCAGACGTACAAATGTGACATCTCACTGTAGTGTGTACATTACATGAAGTAGGATTATGTAATAATCGGTCAATGACAACCGTACAAATGTGTCATCTTACTGCAGTGTGTACAATACATGAAGTAGGATTATGTAATAATCGGTCAATGACAGCCTTACAAATGTGACATCTTTCTATTGTGTGTACAATGCATGTGGTAGGATTGTGTATTCATCGCTCACTGTCAGACGTACAAATGCAACATCTCACTGTAGTGTGTACAATACATGTAGTTGGATGGTGTATACGTAAGTCACCGACAGCCGTACAAATGTGACATCTTACTGTTGTGTGTACAATACATATAGTAGGATTGTGTATTCATTGGTCAACGACCGCCTTACAAATGTGACATCTTACTGTAGTGTGTACAATAGATGTAGTGGGGTTGTGTATTCATCGGTCACTGACAACCGTACAAATGTAACATCTCACTGTAGTGTGTACAATACATGTAGTTGGATGGTGTATACGTAAGTCACCGACAGCCGTACAAATGTGACATCTTACTGTTGTGTGTACAATACATATAGTAGGATTGTGTATTCATTGGTCAACGACCGCCTTACAAATGTGACATCTTACTGTAGTGTGTACAATAGATGTAGTGGGGTTGTGTATTCATCGGTCACTGACAACCGTACAAATGTAACATCTCACTGTAGTGTGTACAATACATGTAGTTGGAAGGTGTATACGTAAGTCACCGACAGCCGTACAAATGTGACATCTTACTGTTGTGTGTACAATACATATAGTAGGATTGTGTATTCATTGGTCAACGACCGCCTTACAAATGTGACATCTTACTGTAGTGTGTACAATAGATGTAGTGGGGTTGTGTATTCATCGGTCACTGACAACCGTACAAATGTAACATCTTACTGTAGTGTGTCCAATATATGTAGTTGGATTGTGTATTCATCGGTCAATGACAGCCGTACAAATGAGACATCTTATTGTAGTGTGTACAATACATATAGTAGGATTGTGTATTCATCGGTCAATGACAACCATACATATGTGATATCTTGCTGGAGTGTGTACAATACATAAAGGTACATTGTGTATACGTTTGTCACCGACATCCGTTCACCGGGACATCTTGCTGTTGTGTGTACAATACATGTAGAAGGATTGTGTATTCATCGGTCACCGTCAGCCTTACAAATGTGACATCTTACTGCAGTGTGAACAATACACGTAGTAAGATTGTGTATTCATCGGTCTATGGAAGCCTTACAAATATGACATCTAGCTGTTATTTGTACAGTATATGTAGTAGGATTGTGCATTTATCGGTCACCGTCAGCCGTACAACTGTGACATCTCACTGTAGTGTGTACAATACATGTAGTTGGATTGTGTATTCATCGGTCAATGACAGCCGTACAAATGTGACATCTTACTGTAGTGTGTAAATTACATGTAGTTGGACTGTGTATTCATCGGTCAATGACAGCCGTACAAATGTGACATCTCACTGTAGTGTGTACAATATGTGTACTTGGATTGTGTATTCATCGGTCAATGACAGCCATACAAATGTCACATCTTACTGTAGTGTGTACAATACATGAAGTAGGATTGTGTATTCATTGCTCACAGTCAGCCGTACAAATGTGACATCTTACTGTAGTGTGTAAAATACATGTAGTAGGATTGTGTATTCACCGGTCAATGACAACATACAAATGTGACATCTCACTGTAGTGTGTACAATACATGTAGTAGGATTATGTAATAATCGGTCAATGACAACCGTACAAATGTGACATCTTACTGTAGTGTGTACAATACATGTAGTAGGATTATGTAATAATCGGTCAATGACAACCGTACAAATGTGACATTATACTGTAGGGTGTACAATACATGAAGTAGGATTATGTAATAATCGGTCAATGACAACCGTACAAATATGACATCTTACTGTAGTGTGTACAATACATGAAGTAGGATTATGTAATAATCGGTCAATGACAACCGTACAAATGTGACATCTTACTGTAGTGTGTACAATACATGAAGTAAGATTATGTAATAATCGGTCAATGACAACCGTACAAATGTGACATCTCACTGTAGTGTGTACAATACATGAAGTAGGATTATGTAATAATCGGTCAATGACAGCCTTACAAATGTGACATCTTTCTATTGTGTGTACAATGCATGTGGTAGGATTGTGTATTCATCGCTCACTGTCAGACGTACAAATGTGACATCTCACTGTAGTGTGTACATTACATGAAGTAGGATTATGTAATAATCGGTCAATGACAACCGTACAAATGTGTCATCTTACTGCAGTGTGTACAATACATGAAGTAGGATTATGTAATAATCGGTCAATGACAGCCTTACAAATGTGACATCTTTCTATTGTGTGTACAATGCATGTGGTAGGATTGTGTATTCATCGCTCACTGTCAGACGTACAAATGCAACATCTCACTGTAGTGTGTACAATACATGTAGTTGGATGGTGTATACGTAAGTCACCGACAGCCGTACAAATGTGACATCTTACTGTTGTGTGTACAATACATATAGTAGGATTGTGTATTCATTGGTCAACGACCGCCTTACAAATGTGACATCTTACTGTAGTGTGTACAATAGATGTAGTGGGGTTGTGTATTCATCGGTCACTGACAACCGTACAAATGTAACATCTCACTGTAGTGTGTACAATACATGTAGTTGGAAGGTGTATACGTAAGTCACCGACAGCCGTACAAATGTGACATCTTACTGTTGTGTGTACAATACATATAGTAGGATTGTGTATTCATTGGTCAACGACCGCCTTACAAATGTGACATCTTACTGTAGTGTGTACAATAGATGTAGTGGGGTTGTGTATTCATCGGTCACTGACAACCGTACAAATGTAACATCTTACTGTAGTGTGTCCAATATATGTAGTTGGATTGTGTATTCATCGGTCAATGACAGCCGTACAAATGAGACATCTTATTGTAGTGTGTACAATACATATAGTAGGATTGTGTATTCATCGGTCAATGACAACCATACATATGTGATATCTTGCTGGAGTGTGTACAATACATAAAGGTACATTGTGTATACGTTTGTCACCGACATCCGTTCACCGGGACATCTTGCTGTTGTGTGTACAATACATGTAGAAGGATTGTGTATTCATCGGTCACCGTCAGCCTTACAAATGTGACATCTTACTGCAGTGTGAACAATACACGTAGTAAGATTGTGTATTCATCGGTCTATGGAAGCCTTACAAATATGACATCTAGCTGTTATTTGTACAGTATATGTAGTAGGATTGTGCATTTATCGGTCACCGTCAGCCGTACAACTGTGACATCTCACTGTAGTGTGTACAATACATGTAGTTGGATTGTGTATTCATCGGTCAATGACAGCCGTACAAATGTGACATCTTACTGTAGTGTGTAAATTACATGTAGTTGGACTGTGTATTCATCGGTCAATGACAGCCGTACAAATGTGACATCTCACTGTAGTGTGTACAATATGTGTACTTGGATTGTGTATTCATCGGTCAATGACAGCCATACAAATGTCACATCTTACTGTAGTGTGTACAATACATGAAGTAGGATTGTGTATTCATTGCTCACAGTCAGCCGTACAAATGTGACATCTTACTGTAGTGTGTAAAATACATGTAGTAGGATTGTGTATTCACCGGTCAATGACAACATACAAATGTGACATCTCACTGTAGTGTGTACAATACATGTAGTAGGATTATGTAATAATCGGTCAATGACAACCGTACAAATGTGACATCTTACTGTAGTGTGTACAATACATGTAGTAGGATTATGTAATAATCGGTCAATGACAACCGTACAAATGTGACATTATACTGTAGGGTGTACAATACATGAAGTAGGATTATGTAATAATCGGTCAATGACAACCGTACAAATATGACATCTTACTGTAGTGTGTACAATACATGAAGTAGGATTATGTAATAATCGGTCAATGACAACCGTACAAATGTGACATCTTACTGTTGTGTGTACAATACATGAAGTAAGATTATGTAATAATCGGTCAATGACAACCGTACAAATGTGACATCTCACTGTAGTGTGTACAATACATGAAGTAGGATTATGTAATAATTGGTCAATGACAACCGTACAAATGTGACATCTTACTGTAGTGTGTACAATACATGAAGTAGGATTATGTAATAATCGGTCAATGACAACCGTACAAATGTGACATCTTACTGTAGTGTGTACAATACATGAAGTAAGATTATGTAATAATCGGTCAATGACAACCGTACAAATGTGACATCTCACTGTAGTGTGTACAATACATGAAGTAGGATTATGTAATAATTGGTCAATGACAACCGTACAAATGTGACATCTTGCTGTAGTGTGTACAATACATGTAGTAGGATTGTGTATTCATCGCTCACCGTAAGCCATACAAATGTGACATCTTACTGTAGTTTGTACATTACATGTAGTAGGATTGTGTATTCATCGGTCACAGTAAGCCATACAAATGTGATATCATACTGCAGTGTGTGCAATTCATGTAGTAGGATTTTGTATTCATCGTTCACAATCAGCCGTACAAATGTGACATCTTACTGTAGTGTGTACAATACATGTAGTAGGATTGTGTATTCATCGGTCACCGTAAGCCATACAAATGTGACATCTTGCTGTTGTGTGTACAATACATGTAGTCAGATTATGTATTCATTTGTCAATGACAACCATACAAATGTGACATCTTACTGTAGTGTGTACAATACATGAAGTAGGATTTTGTATTCATCGCTCACCGTCAGCCGTACAAATGTGACATCTTACTGTAGTTTGTACATTACATGTAGTCGGAGTGTGTGTTCATCCTTCACTGACAGCCGTACAAATGTGACGTCTTACTATGGTGTCCAATATATGTAGTTGGATTGTGTATTCATCGGTCAATGACAGCCGTACAAATGTGACATCTTGCTGTTGTGTGTACAATACATGTAGTCAGATTATGTATTCATCTGTCAATGACAACCATACAAATGTGATATCTTGCTGTAGTGTGTACAATACACGTAGCAGGATTCTGTTTTCATCGCTCACCGTCAGCCGTACAAATGTGACATCTTACTGTAGTGTGTACATTACATGTAGTTGGATTGTGTATTCATCAGTCAATGACAACCGTACAAATGTCACATCTTACTGTAGTGTGTAAAACATGTGTAGTTGGACTGTGTATTCATCAGTCAATGACAGCCGTACAAATGTGACATCTCACTGCAGTGTGTACAATATATGTAGTAGGATTGTGTATTCATCGGTCAATGACAGCCGTACAAATGTGACATCTTGCTGGAGTGTGTACAATACATGTAGTAGGATTGTGTATTCATCGCTCACCATCAGCCTTACAAATGTGACATCTTACTGTAGTGTGTACAATACATGTAGTAGGATTCTGTATTTATCGGTCACTGACAGCCTTACAAATGTGACATCTTGCTGTTGTGTGTACAATACATGTAGTAGGATTGTGTATTCATCCGTCACTGACAACCGTACAAATGTGACATCTTGCTGTTGTGTGTACAATACATGTAGTAGGATTGTGTATTCATTGCTCACCGTAAGCCGTACAAATGTGACATCTTGCTGTAGTGTGTACAATACATGTAGTTGGATTGTGTATTCATCGGTCTATGACAGCCGTACAAATGTGACATCTTGCTGTTGTGTATACAATACACGTAGTTGGATTGTGTATTCATCGGTCACTGACAGCCTTACAAATGTTACATTTTGCTATGTACATTACATGTAGTTAGATTGTGTATCGTTGTCAGTCCGTCGGTCACCGATAACCGTACAAGTGTGACGTCTTGCTATCTACATTACATGTATATTGCATGTCTACACGACTGTCTACACTGCGGGCCTAGCTGACAACTGACGGTTAGTTTCCGGTAAAAGGTCTCTAATGGCTTAAATCTGTCATTCACTACACGCGAGACGAATCGGAAATAATACAACGCTACAACGTGGGGCACTAATATATTCAAACATATTTCGCACTCACCATGACTCACAAGGGGAATACAAAGGTTTAGGAATTGCCGTGAAAAACATGGTGCTTCTGATTACAAATCCTTCTGTTTAGTGCTCGTTCCGACAACTGCATATTTTTCAGGAGACATGCACTGTCATCGTGTACTTGCTTCAAATAGGGGCGTGGTATCGGATAATGCATTTTGGTTTTGTTTGTTTGTTTGTTGTTTAATTCTGCACTCAGCAATATGGCGGCGGTCTGTAAATAATCGACTCTGGACCATACAAACATCATGACATCATGAACATCGATCCACGCAATTGGGATACGATCACATGCATCAACCCAGTCAGCCGATCCCGTTACTAGATCACTGCAAGCCAAAACCTTGCTTGTTAGCCAAGACACTCACCGCTAACTAAAACCTTACACTCCTATCTCGATCCTGACTGCCAGTGATGACATTCATGGCTAACCACAACCTTGACTGCCTACTAAGACAATCACCGCTAACCACAGCTTTGACTGCCCGTCAAAACATTAACCGCCAACCACAGCTTTGACTGCCCGTCAAGACATTCGCCGCTAACCACAGCTTTGACTGCCCGTCAAGACATTCACCGCTAACCATAGCTTTGACTGCCCGTCAAGATATTCGCCGCTAACCATAGCTTTGACTGCCCGTCAAGACATTCACCGCTAACCATAGCTTTGACTGCCCGTCAAGACATTCGCCGCTAACCACAGCTTTGACTGCCCGTCAAGACATTCACAGACATTCAAGACATTCCAGACCTTCAGTGGTCATCAATACCTTCAAATGCCGTCCAAAACCTTAACTGCATCTACAACCTTCACAGACAACTACGACCTTCCTTGACACCTACAACCTTCACAGACATCTAAGACATCACTGACACCTACAACCTTTACTGACATCTACAACCTTCACTGACATCTAAGACCTTCACTGACACCTACAACCTTTACTGACATCTACAACCTTCACTAACATCTAAGACCTTCACTGACACCTACAACCTTTACTGACATCTACAACCTTCACTGACATCTAAGACCTTCACTGACACCTACAACCTTTACTGACATCTACAACCTTCACTGACATCTAAGACCTTCACTGACATCTACAACCTTCACTGACATCTAAGACCTTCACTGACATCTAAGACATTCATTGACATCTAAGACCTTCACTGACATCTAAGACATTCATTGACACCTACAAACTTTACATAAAACTTCAACCTTTACTGACACATACAACTTTCACTTACATCTATGACCCTCGCTGACATCTCAGACATTCACTGACATTTACAACCTTCACTGACAACTACAACTTTCACTGACATCTAAGGCATTTACTGACATCTAAGACATTCATTGACATCAAAGTCATTCACTGACATCTACAACCTTCACCGAGAACTACAACCTTTACTGACATCTAAGACCTTCACTGACACCTACAACCTTTACTGACACCTACAACCTTCACTGACATCTACAACCTTCACTGACACCTACAACCTTCACTGACATCTACAACCTTTACTGACACCTACAACCTTTACTGACATCTACAACCTTTACTGACACCTACAACCTTCACTGACATCTAAGACCCTCACTGACACCTAAAACCTTTACTGACATCTAAGACCTTCACTGACATCTAAGACCTTCACTGACATCTAAGACCTTCACTGACATCTACAACCTTCACTGACATCTAAGACCTTCACTGACATCTAAGACATTCATTGACACCTACAAACTTTACATAAAACTTCAACCTTTACTGACACATACAACTTTCACTTACATCTATGACCCTCGCTGACATCTCAGACATTCACTGACATTTACAACCTTCACTGACAACTACAACTTTCACTGACATCTAAGGCATTTACTGACATCTAAGACATTCATTGACATCAAAGTCATTCACTGACATCTACAACCTTCACCGAGAACTACAACCTTTACTGACATCTAAGACCTTCACTGACACCTACAACCTTTACTGACACCTACAACCTTCACTGACATCTACAACCTTCACTGACACCTACAACCTTCACTGACATCTACAACCTTTACTGACACCTACAACCTTTACTGACATCTACAACCTTTACTGACACCTACAACCTTCACTGACATCTAAGACCCTCACTGACACCTAAAACCTTTACTGACATCTAACACCTGCAACCTTTACTGACACCTACAACCTTCACTGACACCTACAACCTTCACTGAAACCTACAACCTTCACTGACATCTACAACCTTCACTGACACATACAACCTTCACTGACATCTAAGACCCTCACTGACACCTAAAACCTTTACTGACATCTAACACCCTCACTGACACCTACAACCTTCACTGACATCTACAACCTTCACTGACACATACAACCTTCACTGACATCTAAGACCCTCACTGACACCTAAAACCTTTACTGACATCTAACACCTGCAACCTTTACTGACACCTACAACCTTCACTGACACCTACAACCTTCACTGACATCTAAGACCTTCACTGACACCTACAACCTTCACTGACACCCACAATCTTTACTGACATCTAAGACCTTCATTGACAACTACAACCTTCACCGACAACTACAACCTTCACTGACACCTACAACCTTCACTGACACCCACAATCTTTACTGACATCTAAGACCTTCACTGACATCTAAGACCTTCACTGACACCTACAACCTTCACTGACACCCACAATCTTTACTGACATCTAAGACCTTCACTGACATCTAAGACCTTCACTGACACCTACAACCTTTACTGACATCTAACACCTTTACTGACATCTACAACCTTCACTGACATCTAAGACATTCACTGACATCTACAACCTTTACATAAAACTTCAACCTTTACTGACACATACAACTTTCACTTACATCTATGACCCTCGCTGACATCTCAGACATTCACTGACATTTACAACCTTCACTGACACCTACAACCTTTACTGACATCTAACACCTTTACTGACATCTAACACCTTCACTGACATCTAAGACATTCATTGACACCTACAACCTTTACATAAAACTTCAACCTTTACTGACACATACAACTTTCACTTACATCTATGACCCTCGCTGACATCTCAGACATTCACTGACATTTACAACCTTCACTGACAACTACAACTTTCACTGACATCTAAGGCATTTACTGACATCTAAGACATTCATTGACATCAAAGTCATTCACTGACATCTACAACCTTCACCGAGAACTACAACCTTTACTGACATCTAAGACCCTCACTGACACCTACAACCTTCAATGACATCTACAGCCTTCACTGACATCTAAGACCTTCACTGACACCTACAACCTTTACTGACATCTAAGACATTCATTGACACCTACAACCTTCACATACAACTACAACCTTTACTGACACCTACAACCTTTACTGACATGTAAGGCATTCACTGACATCTACAGCCTTTACTGACATCTAACACCTTCACTGACAACTACAACCTTCACTGACACCTACAACCTTCACTGACACCTACAACCTTCACTGACATCTACAACCTTTACTGACAACTACAACCTTCACTGACACCTACAACCTTCACTGACACCTACAACCTTTACTGACATCTAAGACCTTCACTGACACCTACAACCTTTACTGACGTGTAAGACATTCACTGACACCTACAACCTTCACTGACACCTACAACCTTCACTGAAACCTACAACCTTCACTGACATCTAAGACATTCACTGACATCTACAACCTTTACTGACAACTACAACCTTCACTGACAACTACAACCTTCACTAACATCTAAGACATTCATTGACACCTACAACCTTCACTGACACCCACAATCTTTACTGACATCTAAGACCTTCACTGACATCTAAGACCTTCACTGACACCTACAACCTTTACTGACATCTAACACCTTTACTGACATCTAACACCTTCACTGACATCTAAAACATTCATTGACACCTACAACCTTTACATAAAACTTCAACCTTTACTGACACATACAACTTTCACTTACATCTATGACCCTCGCTGACATCTCAGACATTCACTGACATTTACAACCTTCACTGACAACTACAACTTTCACTGACATCTAAGGCATTTACTGACATCTAAGACATTCATTGACATCAAAGTCATTCACTGACATCTACAACCTTCACCGAGAACTACAACCTTTACTGACATCTAAGACCCTCACTGACACCTACAACCTTCAATGACATCTACAGCCTTCACTGACATCTAAGACCTTCACTGACACCTACAACCTTTACTGACATCTAAGACATTCATTGACACCTACAACCTTCACATACAACTACAACCTTTACTGACACCTACAACCTTTACTGACATGTAAGGCATTCACTGACATCTACAGCCTTTACTGACATCTAACACCTTCACTGACAACTACAACCTTCCTTGACACCTACAACCTTCACTGACACCTACAACCTTCACTGACATCTACAACCTTTACTGACAACTACAACCTTCACTGACACCTACAACCTTCACTGACACCTACAACCTTTACTGACATCTAAGACCTTCACTGACACCTACAACCTTTACTGACGTGTAAGACATTCACTGACACATACAACCTTCACTGACACCTACAACCTTCACTGAAACCTACAACCTTCACTGACATCTAAGACATTCACTGACATCTACAACCTTTACTGACAACTACAACCTTCACTGACAACTACAACCTTCACTAACATCTAAGACATTCATTGACACCTACAACCTTCAGTGACATCTAAGACATTCACTGTCATCTACAACCTTTACTGACATCTAAGACCTTCACTGACATCTAAGATCTTCACTAACATCTACAGCCTTCACTGACACCTAAGATCTCTCTAGTGCTGTCAGTAGCAGATATCCCACCGTTAAATGTATGGCTTGTCAGGTCCCCAGTTCTTGTAGTCTAAGACATGGATCAACATCAGATGAAGGGAATGTCACTGTGGCGTCTTGGTTGTACAGGAAAATATCAAAAACTGTATTCCAGAAAGTTGACAACCAAATAAGTTGGCTCCCTTATATAAACTAGTACTTGATTAGCATGATCTCACTCCGGGGGAAAAGGGACGTTCAACACGTAGCTTGTTAACTTATTTAAACCGGGATTTCTTAGTTGTACTCTCAGTTGCATATCTCGACAACACCTTGTTTTAGCTTAACCTCTGATATCCTTATCCCTTAATAGAAACCTTACCTAGCCAATCTGGAGATTGAAGACTATGTCATCCCGTGGAGTGACAAGTGTCTGGCTAGATACAGCCTAAGTGGGCGGATCGCTCTTCCCGGCTGCTTGGCCTGCAGTTCACTTATTAGCGGACTCTATTTCTGGAATTTGAGGGAGTTGTCGTGCGCTTTTTTCCGGGGTCTGATTACTTCCTTGTTATTTCGTGGCGCGAGAGGTGAGGGAGGGGATGAGGGGGCACGGGGGTGAGGAGGAAGGGGGTGGGGGAGGAGAATGGGGAAGAGTGGCAGGATTCAAGAATATGGAGTGACCTTCCCTATCATCCTTAGTTCCTCTCCCCTGCTTCTACCCAATTGCAATAAGTCCTTAATGGTAGATTCCCGGTCCGGATCACTGTTACTGTCCGCGTTATGGGGAGTTATGGGAATTCAGTAGCTCACCCTACATCTCGCAGCACCCAACACCCCTCCATTTCCGACCCCGTTTTTCTTTAACTGAATCCACCCAATTAGCAGCTTCAATGGGAGTGTTCTGCGTAAAACAACAGACTCCAAATAGGTTAACATAAGTTAAACTTAAATAGAAACGAATTGTCTAAAATGAAATGAAATTATAGTTTGTCTATTATCACTCTTCCACTCTTGACGTTTCAGTGTCTATGAAGTAGTTGGTTTGTAACGAGCGAGACAGGTGTTACACGGAGATAACGAATGGACGTGGGAGATCCTCCACGGTGTATGATCAGGGTCTGGTGTGGATATCGGCATCTATCTCGACGCATGGTTTGTAACCAAGAGCTGCATAATACCTACCCTTGACCCAACGGTCAAATTAGAAGCCGCATGATCTGATGCTAATAGATGAAGGTGCTAGCGCCATTCAGCCTGTATATTTGTCAATGATTCAAATTACATCCACCTTAATTATCCATGGGTATAGTTACATTGATGTATAAAAGATGCTAACAGATCTGATATCCGTCGGACACTGATCAACCTTAACGTTAATGATTCGTCAACCTGTATCGGCTGGACGTTAATGACTTGTCACCGGTCACCTGTACAGACTGAACGCTGATGACTTGTCACTGGTCACCTGTAAAGACTGAACGCTGATGACTTGTCACTGTTCACCTGTACAGACTGAACGCTGATGACTTGTCACCGGTCACCTGCAAAGACTGAACGCTGATGACTTGTCACTGGTCACCTGTACAGACTGAACGCTGATGACTTGTCACTGGTCACCTGTAAAGACTGAACGCTGATGACTTGTCACCGGTCACCTGTTCAGACTGAACGCTGATGACTTGTCACCGGTCACCTGTAAAGACTGAACGCTGATGACTTGTCACTGGTCACCTGTACAGACTGAACGCTATTGACTTGTCACTGGTCACCTGTACAGACTGAACGCTGATGACTTGTCACCGGTCACCTGTACAGACTGAACGCTGTACGCTGATGACTTGTCACCGGTCACCTGTATAGACTGAACGCTGATCACAAAAACACTGATCGAATCTCAAACCCGTGAATGTGTTTTAACATTTCTTCAGAAGAACAACTACGACTCGTTTGTCATACAGACACAACAAATGCACCTATCACGGGCTACAGGGGGTAGTTTTACAGCATTGAGACCGATCTTTGTCGGTATTGAATATTTAACGCCATCTATCAGATATGCTTCTAAATATGAAATATCAATCTTCAGTCTGAGTCATTACACTTGTGTCTATACAATACATGAAAGTTGTGTGTGACCGCCTAGTAAGTTTAACGTTTGTTTGCATCGATAAGTGTATGTGTGACAAAGAATATAAAGTGAACAAATACTTGAATTTTTAAACAATTGTATATTATTCAGTCGGACAAAACGACCCATGTTACAACCCTGTTGATTTGATTATGAACAATGATCCAGCTTTGTTGGCCGTGATATGGCAAAGGACAAGCAAATCTATAGGAACTATTAATCCCAAAGATCTAAATACATCCTACGACAAATACTACGTAGTTTACGTTAAACCAGAAATCCCTGCCTCGGCGAATGTCAGCGTTTCGTACGCTATACTAGTCCTACGAAGGGGCCATATACATTCAGGCAGAAACGATTGCGATGCAGAGTAAATCTACCAAATGAATCGTATAAAGGATGATGAATTTAATTTAACATCTATTTGGAAATTCACTAGGCGTTCTATCCGTTCGATATGTCAGCATGAAAATATTAAGTTAATGGCCGTAATGCTGTATAAACTACACGTGTGTATGAGTGTTCAGTGAGGCGGGGCGGCACTATGGACATTCAGATCCCGGCGGCTCCCCGGGGTGGCGCGCTCAATCATTATAGCCGATTATATCGCCATTTTAATCAATAGTAGGTATGTTATGCAGACAACCATCATTTGCTTGTGATTAGAAGGATTAAGCGGATTAGAGCTACACCACACATGTAGGGAATGTCGTCACGGGATTAATGGGCTTACACGCGGATAACAGGGCAGGATACACGTGGCTGAAGGGAGGAATTTCGACCGAGTCCGACACCTGTTTGATGTACTGTGTTATAAAGACGGCTGTGTTCGACACCTGTTTACTGGTGTACAGTGGTACTGTGTTCGACACCTGTTTACTGGTGTACAGTGGTACTGTGTTCGACACCTGTTTACTGGTGTACTCTAATACTGTAAACGGCTGTTTCGACACCTGTTTACTGGTGTACTCTAATACTGTAAACGGCTGTTTCGACACCTGTTTAGTGGTGTACTCTAATACTGTAAACGGCTGTTTCGACACCTGTTTACTTGTGTACTCTGATACTGTAAGAAGGCTGTTTCGACACCTGTTTACTGGTGTACTCTAATACTGTAAACGGCTGTTTCGACACCTGTTTACTGGTGTACTCTAATACTGTAAACGGCTGTTTTGACACCTGTTTACTGGTGTACTCTGATACTGTAAGAAGGCTGTTTCGACACCTGTTTACTGGTGCACTCTAATACTGTAAACGGCTGTTTCGACATCTGTTTACTGGTGTACTCTAATACTGTAAACGGCTGTTTCGACACCTGTTTACTGGTGTACTCTGATACTGTAAGAAGGCTGTTTCGACACCTGTTTACTGGTGTACTCTAATACTGTAAACGGCTGTTTCGACACCTGTTTACTGGTGTACTCTAATACTGTAAACGGCTGTTTTGACACCTGTTTACTGGTGTACTCTGATACTGTAAGAAGGCTGTTTCGACACCTGTTTACTGGTGCACTCTAATACTGTAAACGGCTGTTTCGACACCTGTTTAGTGGTGCACTCTAATACTGTAAACGGCTGTTTCGACACCTGTTTACTGGTGTACTCTGATACTGTAAGAAGGCTGTTTCGACACCTGTTTACTGGTGTACTCTAATACTGTAAACGGCTTTTTCGACACCTGTTTACTGGTGTACTCTAATACTGTAAACGGCTGTTTCGACACCTGTTTACTGGTGTACTCTAATACAGTAAACGGCTGTTTCGACACCTGTTTACTTGTGTACTCTAATACTGTAAACGGCTGTTTTGACACCTGTTTACTGGTGTACTCTGATACTGTAAGAAGGCTGTTTCCTCACCTGTTTACTGGTGTACTCTAATACCGTAAACGGCTGTTTCGACACCTGTTTACTGGTGTACTCTAATACAGTAAACGGCTGTTTCGACACCTGTTTACTTGTGTACTCTAATACTGTAAACGGCTGTTTTGACACCTGTTTACTGGTGTACTCTGATACTGTAAGAAGGCTGTTTCCTCACCTGTTTACTGGTGTACTCTAATACTGTAAACGGCTGTTTTGACACCTGTTTACTGGTGTACTCTAATACAGTAAACGGCTGTTTCGACACCTGTTTACTTGTGTACTCTAATACTGTAAACGGCTGTTTTGACACCTGTTTACTTGTGTACTCTGATACTGTAAGAAGGCTGTTTCCTCACCTGTTTACTGGTGTACTCTAATACTGTAAACGGCTGTTTCGACACCTGTTTACTGGTGTACCATGATACAGTAAACGGCTGTTTCGACACCTGTTTACTTGTGTACTCTAATACAGTAAACGGCTGTTTTGACACCTGTTTACTGGTGTACTCTGATACTGTAAGAAGGCTGTTTCGACACCTGTTTACTGGTGTACTCTAATACTGTAAGAAGGCTGTTTCCTCACCTGTTTACTGGTGTACTCTAATACTGTAAACGGCTGTTTTGACACCTGTTTACTGGTGTACTCTAATACTGTAAGAAGGCTGTTTCCTCACCTGTTTACTGGTGTACTCTGATACTGTAAGAAGGCTGTTTCATCACCTGTTTACTGGTGTACTCTAATACTGTAAGAAGGCTGTTTCCTCACCTGTTTACTTGTGTACCATGATACTGTAAGAAGGCTGTTTCATCACCTGTTTACTGGTGTACCATGATACTGTAAGAAGGCTGTTTCCTCACCTGTTTACTGGTGTACCATGATACTGTAAGAAGGCTGTTTCATCACCTGTTTACTGGTGTACCATGATACTGTAAGAAGGCTGTTTCCTCACCTGTTTACTGGTGTACCATGATACTTTGAAACAGTTGTTTTCGATACTGAATACGTAGTAAGGTGCTTCTTGAAACACCTGATCTCCACATACAAACATTTGACCTGGACGTATGGGTGTGGGTTCCTATGTTATCCAGTGTAAGTTTTCCCAGAACAGAACTCTAATACAGCTATGTTATACATAGACAACTGTGTGTGCAGTGGCAGTTCAGGTGCTACACAGTCGGGAAATGCCCTTACAGCAGATTGGTATGAAACGTTAATTCCTGTATTATGCCCTGTATTATATGTTAACCAATCAACCAATATTACCTTGAAGCAAGTCGAAGATCATGTTTTCTACAGACATCGTTTTTTTTATCCAAGTAAAATCGAAGTGCTATTTGCAAATGGATTCCGAAAGTCTCGGAAAGACAAGTATATCCGGGAGTGGACGGCTGGTGGCTGTATTTGTGCAGCTGTATGCAGCAGCTGTAGCAGGACATAAATACCATCATCATCTTCATCAAGTCAACAAACACGTACTCTAGAGATACTTATACAGGCTACTTTAAATTCTTTTTTACCAAACATCTTGCTTGAAAGTCTTTGAACAAATAGACAGATACAAGGACGTGAAAGGGGATGATTGTCATTGTTAGTTTAAGATCGAGTATATACAGTTAAACTTCGTTAATCCAGACAGCAGTTCAAGAAAGGCCGTCCATATTTAACAATGTCCGGATTAAGGAGTGTTGTGTACGGGGTGATGTTTTGTGAATGTATAGATGTCCCCAGCTCTAATCACAGAGGGGGTTTCACTGTATGGGCAGAGCTTTTGTTGCTTGTCGCTGAAATAGATGCCTTAGTAAATTTCTACAGAGCGTATTGAAAGTCTTGTCTTCTGTAACTGTTGCCAATGTCAGTAACAACAGCACAGTAATGGTGGGGTTTGGTAGGGGAAACTTTCAAATACAACTCCTGAGTTTGTTCCTGCATATTGTGTTTCTGTTTTGGTGAGGTCTCTCTCTCTCTCTCTCTCTCTCTCTCTCTCTCTCTCTCTCTCTCTCTCTCTCTCTCTCTCTCTCTCTCTCTCTCTCTCTCTCTCTCTCTCTCTCTCTCTCTCTCTCTCTCTCTCTCTCTCTGTGTCCTGGAATTAGTAGCTCCTGTGCCATAGACGATATCAACATTCCGACACATGTGATATATACCACGTACACACTACACCTACATCAAGAAGTACACGGTGATCGGAAGTACCTACTCACATAGAAAAAACCGACTCAATACTCAAATGAGAGGATGCCATTTCCTCCAAGCTCATCCCGCATCCGTGCACAATACCAGATTGCTTTATCTGCTTCCAGTTACACCTGTATTGCTCGCTGCATACGCGTGTATATTAAGACGATAACGGTAGGACAATATGCACGCAATGGTGACGACAGAACCACAATGACCTAAGTCTCTGTCATGAGTAGCTTAACAACTGACTTATTGGGGAAGGAAGTACGGCAATGTCCTAGTTCATTTGACACAAACAACATGTACGATAAATATGATGTTTGTAATACCTGAACTAGAAGTTACACCCGTGACACTAGCATCAGTCACTGGCATCAGACACTAGCATCAGACACTGGCATCAGATACTGGCGTCAGACACTGGCGTCAGACACTGGCATCAGTCACTGGCATCAGACACTGGCATTAGAAACTGGCATCGCGTCAGACACTGGCGTCAGACAATGGCATCAGTCACTGGCATCAGACACTGATATTAGAAACTGGCATCAGAGACTGGCGACAGAGACTGGCATCAGACACTGGCATTAGACACTGGCATTAGACACTGGCATCAGACACTGGCGTCAGACACTGGCATCAGTCACTAGCATTAGAGACTGGCATTAGAAACTGGCATCAGTTACTGGCATCAGATACTGGCGTCAGACACTGGTGTCAGACACTGGCATCAGTCACTGGCATTAGAGACTGTCATTAGAAACTGGCATCAGAGACTGGCGTCAGAGACTGGCATCAGTCTTTCGCATCAGACACTGGCATTAGAAACTGGCATCAGAGACTGGCATCAGACACTGGCATCAGTCACTGGCATCAGACACTGGCATGAGAAACTGGCATCAGATACTGGCGTCAGACACTGGCGTCAGACACTGGCATCAGGCACTGGCATTAGAAACTGGCATCGCGTCAGACACTGGCGTCAGACACTGGCATCAGTCACTGGCATCAGACACTGGCATTAGAAACTGGCATCGCGTCAGACACTGGCGTCAGACACTGGCATCAGTCACTGGCATCAGACACTGGCATTAGAAACTGGCATCAGACACTGGCATCAGACACTGGCATCAGACACTGGTATCAGTCACTGGTATAAGACACTAGCATCAGACACTAGCATCAGACACTGGCATCAGTCACTGGCATCAGCTCTAGCATCAGACACTAGCATCAGACACTAGCATCAGACACTGGCATCAGTCACTGGCATCAGCTCTAGCATCAGACACTAGCATCAGACACTGGCATCTGAGGCGGAGCTCTGAAGAATGTAAGCAAATCCTTTTACAAAAGGCGAAACTCTCATTTATTCCCAAAGAACTGCCCGACCTTGTATCCACAATGAGCAATATATTGTTCTGTGAATTAGTTGATTGTTCCGCAATGCGATCAGACAGCAGACAGTTTTTATTGTTTAGCCACTGTAATGGACGTATGCAGGGAATAAAGGTACTCTTCACTCTGCATAGCGACTTGCAACAGGTTTTGTTGATGTCGGTAAATAGCTTGGCAGGTACCCCCCTTCACATAACGACTCTTCCGTTGCAAGCAGACATTAGTGCTTAGTAGATGTGGCAATGCATTTAGACGTGATGTAATGAATGTCTTATCAAGAATGTAGACAGCACCTACGGTCGCTACTTAACTGTTGTCATCAACCCGAGACGGAGTATGTGTAACTAAAGTACCATTCTGCGAGGCGGGTGCGAGAAGGCATGTCAAAGGTGTGATATGGTCTTTTTAGACTGAATTTACGAGGGTGAGGACCGAGCTAATTGCACTGAACCCTATGACGTGGACGGCCGTGAAAACGCCATCCGTCAAAGAATGGCATACTTTACCATTCTCTGACATGAAAGGGCCATGAACGCTGGTTCCACGCAAGATCAGAAATCGATGTAATTTGGACATATTCACAAGAAACAAGGTGAAAGTTACGCCCTTGCAGTAGTTGGGGTGTAGCTGACGTTGTTGATCACGTCTTCACAGCCGTGGAGAGGTCACGGAAGGCTTCCCGTTTCCCCAGATAAGCATTTAGCGCTATTCCGTCTGGAGGAAGGACAAAGCATGTTTTGCACGTTCAACGTCAGTGTTATGAAGCGTGAACGTTACCCGACCAGCTAGTGAAGTCTCCTGTCTAACGATTTTATTTCGCGATGGCAATCAGTAGTCATTATCTATTCTCCACGTGAATTACAAATTAAAATTCTATTACATTAATGTTAAAATAACGCTACGAGGTATTGTAAGAATTTCTTTGTTCTTTTGTTGCTGCCATGGCGCGACGTTGTCCTTCATTTCTTGCCCCGGAGTTTGCGGTGTGTTTGGGTGTGTTCAGCGGTCGAACTGAATATTTGAGGAATTGGATGTAATAAAATCAACTTCAGGGCTTGGATTTATTATTTGATTTTATTGCATGATTTCAAATTAAATTGTAAAATTGCACATAAATCAGGAAGTCTTTTCATGGGTGCTAAAACCTCTACAAGAGATGTTCACTACAACGTTTCAACAAAAAATTAAACGTCATCATGGAACGATATATTTTGATAACAGATAATGACATTCGCAGCAAAATCAGTATGAATTATTCAAACTTAAAAATAATGGCCAAATATCGATAATAAAAAATAATACACACACACGTGTGACTCCAAAATATTAACTTAAATCATCAAGAACCTGTTTATTACAATCAAAAGTAAATAAATATCTTCCAACAACATCTAATGCTGTATTCATAAATGGTATGCCTTTGATATGAAATATACTTTATAACGACAGATTAAATTATCAAAATGTTTTTAATGCCTATCATTTTGAAAATCAGGTCATGTATGTGTTGTTCTTGTTTTCTACGTTTGGTCATCAGATTCCTGGCAGAACACCCACCCTCCTCACTCCGACAAAAAACCCACCCTCCTCACTCTGACCGAACCCCCACCCTCCTCACTCCGACCAAACCCCCACCCTCCTCTCTCCGACCAAACCCCCACCCTCCTCTCTCCGACCAAACCCCCACCCTCCTCACTCCGACCCAACCCCCACCCTCCTCACTCCGACCAACCCTCACCCTCCTCTCTCCGACCAAACCCCCACCCTCCTCACTCCGACCAAACCCTCACCCTCCTCACTCCGACCAAACCCTCACCCTCCTCACTCCGACCAAACCCCCACCCTCCTCTCTCCGACCAAACCCCCACCCTCCTCACTCCGACCAAACCCTCACCCTCCTCACTCCGACCAAACCCCCACCCTCCTCACTCCGACCAAACCCCCACCCTCCTCACTCCGATCAAACCCCCACCCTCCTCACTCCGACCAAACCCCCACCCTCCTCACTCCGACCAAACCCCCACCCTCCTCTCTCCGACCAAACCCCCACCCTCCTCACTCCGACCAAACCCTCACCCTCCTCACTCCGACCAAACCCTCACCCTCCTCACTCCGACAAAAATACCACCCTCTTCACTCCGACCAAACCCTCACCCTCCTCACTCCGACCAAACCCCCACCCTCCCCACTCCGACCAAACCCTCACCCTCCTCTCACCGACGGCCGTTGCCTACGGCGCCGTCATGTCCCCCGTGTTGACGCTGACTACTTGGCTGATACAACACGTGTAATTACTGATCAGTGGTCCCGTGGACGTCGCCACCTGAAGGCAACCGGTCTTTAGATGGCCAGGCTACCGAGGGAACATTTCTCAAGAGCTCTGAAGTTTCGCACCATCTCCACGCACTGCAAAAATTATACCACCTGTCAATCAATACATATCGATCGTTTTTAATCGATAATCGATCAAAGACCGCGGGGTGCATCTCCTAAATCCTCCAAATTGTGGAATGATAAGACCTTGTGTAAAAAGAGACTCAACCCTTTTTATGTGTTACAGTCAGGTTTTAATAAGGTCGTGTGAGGTTATCTGGCGGAGCTCGGAGACGAATCGACTGGGCGACAAACTGCTAATCTAGGCCCATACACAGGCTTACACAATAGTGGATTATCGGCACCCTAATCTGGCGCTAAATCCAGCTGGCAATGAAGTCGCGTAAATGACAGGGATCAATACCAGGATGTGGGGGTGGGGGAGGAGCAGGGTGGAGTGAGGCTGTCAGCGAAGACCCACAGGGAAAGCTCTAGACTTTTGTTCCCAGCCTAGTGGGTTCAGGCGCATGGTATCCCCCCACCTAGACAACGCAAATACACGCCCTCGTCATCGCTGTCTGCTGTTTGTTTAGATTATGTGGAAGAGGCTTTTAACTTAATATACTTTCTCACGCCAACTTTGATTCACACGAAGTTCAACAACCCGATTGCTTATTGTAAAGTTTATTGATAATCAAAAATGAATAAAACAATTCTATTGTTCAAGTATTGTTCCCAGAGTTATGTTGTATTATTTAAACTTGGCGTTCAGTGTTGCTGGTCCTAAATTTGTTGATTTTCTATTAGGTTCATAGAATGGGAAAAGATCATTTTATGATGATCATAACTATATAAGCTTGGTAATTTTATCAGTAAATATTAGTAGTTCTGTCGCAATATCTAGAAAGGCAATTTGCTACAACTTTGACTGATAGTTGAATACCTACACAGACAGAATGGAAACTCATAAACCTTGAAGTTTTTCGTCAGTATATGTGAAAAGTCAAGTTACAGGATATCAATATTGTCTTTCTCGTTGTAATATCTGAATAAATTATGTCTTTAGAGTGTCTGATATACACCCATGTAAAGATATATCTGAACATACAGTCATGGTAGAATGTGAGTATATTAAGTTGTTATACTCTCTGAACGTATCTCTTCATATAGGTCGACCTGAAAATACAACCTCGTGGTCACTTCAGGATATACATTTTCTCGTTATAATACAGCCACGTTGTGATACCCAAATAAACAGCCACGTTGTGATACCCAAATAAACAGCCACGTTGTAATGCCCAAATAAACAGCCACGTTGTGATGCCCAAATAAACAGCCACGTTGTGATGCCCAAATAAACAGCCACGTTGTGATGCCCAAATAAACAGCCACGTTGTGATCCTCGGATAACACATTCATTTGTAATCATCTGAACCGTCTCTGTAGAACATATGATAAGTCTGAATGTTCATTCTCCTCGTTATATCTGAATACTAGTATACCATCTCCTGAAGTCAAGTTATATAAAAGTTTCATGAAACTATAGTCACCTCACAATGCCTGAATCTACTGTCAAGTGATATATCCTTATATACAGTCTCCATATAATATCTGGATATCAATCTTTAGATGCAACGCTGGTTGCGGAGGGCACAGTAGCTAAACATGAAATTCAAATGCAAAGTAGTAGTAGTAGTAGTAGTAGTAGTAGTAGTAGTAGTAGTAGTAGTAGTAGTAGTAGTGGTGGTGGTGGTAGTAGTAGTGGTAGTAGTAGTAGTAGAAGTGTTATTTAATATTCGGCTGTGTCATAATATTTAAGTTAGCATCCATGAATCGCTTCGTTATGACAGCTGAATAAACAATATACGTCTTTTACATATTACCTGCATATAAGTTATGTATGTTACAATATGTGAATGACAGTCATTTCATAATATCTAAATACACAGCCTTGTTGTAGTGCCTGAATATGTAGTTATGTTAAAATATCTTAATATATAAAACAATGTCATAGTATCTGAACATACAGAAATGTTATAACATCTGAACATAACGAAATGTAATTATATCTGAATATATATTAATGTTGACATATCTGAATATACAACCATGTAATGGTTTTCTGGAAATACAGCCCTTTGATAAAATATTTGAATATGCTACGATGTTGCAATATCTCAATCTGAAGCCTTATTATCGTATGTGAATATACAGTCTATATATACGAGGGGTGGCTGAAAAGTTCTGAGCCTAACTATGATGGACTGGTAGAGGGAGTTAGTTGCTGCTAATTAGTTTTTAACATAATCCCCTCTGAAGTCCACACACTTCTGGAGTGCCTAGACCCAACTGGTGTAGAAGACTTCTTCCAAGTGGTGTAAAAAGTCCTCCACAGCTGAAATTTGCATAAAGTTTGCCAGACAGTACTTTCTTCAAATTTGGGAAGAGGATGAAATCTGACGGTGCCAAAATTGGTGACTACATACGATGTTCAGTGAGTTCGAAGCCACAATCATGCATTGTAGCCATGGAGACAACAGATTTGTGCACATGTGCAATGGCCTGTCCGAACGATACACCTTCAGTGATGTTTGCACGATGTTTAGCCTTATCACGCACTTGCCACAGAAGCTTATTATAGTTTTAGCCATCAAGGGTCTGACCTTTCAGGGAGAAGTACACCAGGAATCCCACAACACTGAAGCCATCGTGACAGGTGATGGAACAGATTTTGACTTCTTCTTCGGAGACGTTGAAGGTCTTCCTGATCTTAGATCATCACCGAGGTTCCCCCTTCCCCTTTGAACTGTAAAGTCCACCCCTTAACAGTGGCAAAGGAAGGAGCACAGTGTCTGCATGGCTGGCTGTTGGAGTTAGCCAGTTCAGTTGGAGATACCTGACAGCGCAGTAGCCAATTTTGTGCATTTTCATCAACAGGGTCAGTTCGATGCCTTCAGACATATAATGATAGGTTGTGCAGTTGGTTCAAATGCATCCTGTAAGCATGGAAGGTGTTGTACTGAATATATGCAAATAAGGGTGTGCTATACATCCTTCGTTGTTAGTCTCAGAACTGTTCAACCACCTGTCACCTGAATGCACAGCCATGTTATTATACCTGACTGTTTTAATATCCATATATTCATACTATCTAACTATATCCACACACTATGAATGATACAACATATAACCATTACATGAGAAGAAAAAGTCACGCCATCATATCAAAATATGAAATATCATTAACTGGGCACTTTAATAATTTTGACCCAGTGTAATATTATAAAAGTTAAAGCCCCATTTATTCATGTGTACCCGCATTAATTCAATCTTACAAGGTTGTTATATTAAATATTTGCACATCCCAATGTCTTCTAATGTCTTGTTAGAACATCTCACCTCTACTTGCTCAAGATGTTTATTCGGAATGATGGACACATACAAGCGTCCTTCTTTGAAGCTGCTCACAAACGAAATGAGGGAATGCATTGTGATGTGACCTTTCAATGGTATTAGTTGTCCGCAGTCCGCCAGGAGGTTGTCCAGCTCGAGTTAGCGCATCCCCGGCCAACTAACGTAGTTTAATCACAGTCTACATCCAGCTCACCGAACCGTCAACTACATCCTAGCCGCCATTACAACACAAGTAATAATCGTCTTCCAAACCACATTACTGAAAGCCTTACTTGACATTTTTAAAATAAAGAACAGGGCTAATTATTCGGCAGGGGAACTAGTAATATCTCCAACAGTCGGAGACACCAAAAGAACTTCGGTTCGAATAAATGTAGCCATCCATACTTTTTCTTCGACAAAATGGGACATTGTTTGGATTAGTTGCTGTCACGGGAATAGTTTTATGTCAGTCAAAGAATTTCGAAGAATGCAAATATTCGCACGGGAGTTGACCTCAAAGCTCAAATGAAATTTGACAAAATCTAATTTTCATTCGGGACTTCGCGAAAATCAAGTTACTGCAATGACCTCACACATACTGTTATCTGCAATCTGGTTGCATATCCGTCTACCGCATCATCCGCAGTCCACGCTTAGGACGGAGGTACAAGACCTGATGACCAACGATTCATAGAACCGGTCGAGTGCCAGCAGCAACGGTAGGAGACTTCCAGTTAAACGTTGTACCTTGAACAATGAGCCGCACGGAAAAACATCTACCATTGAGATTGTAGAAGCTAATTACTATAGTCCGTGTTACATTGTATAAAGTTATTACTTTCTGCATTAGGAAAAAATATAAACTCATTACTATCGCCCTTTTTCATTTGCATACGTTCCCTTCTATGTACCTTGTTACATTTACCTTTTTCAATTGTATATACATATTGCCGTCTACCATGTTACAGTGTATATATATATATTGCCGTCTACCATGTTACATTGTACATACATATTGCCGTCTACCATGTTACATTGTGTATACATATTGCCGTCTACCATGTTACAGTGTGTATATATATATATATATTGCCGTCTACCATGTTACATTGTGTATACATATTGCCGTCTACCATGTTACAGTGTATGTATATATATATATATATATATATATATATATATATTGCCGTCTACCATGTTACATTGTATATACATATTGCCGTCTACCATGTTACAGTGTATATATATATATATATATATATATATTGCCGTCTACCATGTTACATTGTGTATACATATTGCCGTCTACCATGTTACAGTGTATATATATATATATATATATATATATATATATATTGCCGTCTACCATGTTACATTGTGTATACATATTGCCGTCTACCATGTTACAGTGTATATATATATATATATATATTGCCGTCTACCATGTTACATTGTATATACATATTGCTGTCTACCATGTTACAGTGTATATACATATTGCCGTCTACCATGTTACATTGTATATACATTTTGCCGTCTACCATGTTACATTGTATATGCATTTTGCCGTCTACCATGTTACATTGTATATACATATTGCCGTCTACCATGTTACATTGTATATACATATTGCTGTCTACCATGTTACAGTGTATATATATATATATATATATATTGCCGTCTACCATGTTACATTGTATATACATATTGCCGTCTACCATGTTACATTGTGTATACATATTGCCTTCTATGTTACAGTGTATATACATATTGCTGTCTACCATGTTACATTTTATATACATTTTGCCGTCTACCATGTTACATTGTATATACATTTTGCCGTCTACCATGTTACATTGTATATACATATTGCCGTCTACCATGTTACATTGTATATACATTTTGCCGCCTACCATGTTACATTGTATATACATATTCCTGTCTACCATGTTACATTGTATATACATATTGCCTTCTATGTTACATTGTATATACATATTGCCGTCTACCATGTTACATTGTATATACATTTTGCTGTCTACCATGTTACAGTGTATATACATTTTGCCGTCTACCATGTTACAGTGTATATACATATTGCCGTCTACCATGTTACAGTGTATATACATATTGCCGTCTACCATGTTACATTGTATATACATTTTGCCGTCTACCATGTTACATTGTATATACATTTTGCCGCCTACCATGTTACATTGTATATACATATTGCCGTCTACCATGTTACATTGTGTATACATATTGCCTTCTATGTTACAGTGTATATACATATTGCCGTCTACCATGTTACATTGTATATACATTTTGCCGTCTACCATGTTACATTGTATATACATATTGCCGTCTACCATTTTACATTGTATATACATAATGCCGTCTACCATGTTACATTGTATATACATATTGCCGTCTACCATGTTACATGTGTTTGTGTATGTGTGTGTGTGTGTGTGTGTGTGTGTGGCCGTCTACTATCCCACAATGTGTATACATTTTGTCGCCTACAATCTTACATTTGCCGCCTACCATGTTACATTGTGTATACCCATGAACGTCTACCATGTTACATTGTATATACATATTGCCATCTACAATATTACATTTCTATATAAATATTGCTGTCTACAATGTTACAATCAGATATTGCTGTCCACAATGTTACATTGTATATACACATTATTGTCTGTCATGTAATATAGTAAATATTACTATATACATACTGCCGTCTACAATGTTGCATATTGTATATACATATTGCTGTCTAAAATGTTACGTTGTATATACATATTTCAAATTACAATGTTGCATTGTATATACATATTGCCGTCAACAATGTTACATTGTATATACATACTGCCGACTACAATGTTACATTGTATATACATACTGCCGACTACAATGTTACATTGTATATACATACTGCCGACTACAATGTTACATTGTATATACATACTGTCGTCTACAATGTTACATTGTATATACATACTGCCGACTACAATGTTACATTGTATATACATACTGCCGACTACAATGTTACATTGTATATACATACTGCCGACTACAATGTTACATTGTATATACATACTGCCGACTACAATGTTACGTTGTATATACATACTGTCGTCTACAATGTTACATTGTATATACATACTGTCGTCTACAATGTTACATTGTATATACATATTGCCGTCTACAACTTTACATTGTGTATACCCATGACCGTCAACCGTGTTACACTGTATTTACATATAGCCGCCTACACGCACACACACGGACACATCACACCGGACACACGGACACACCTAACCTGTAGCACGCGGTGCCAAGGACGCGCTGGGGAGAGGTACTTTCGTTGAGACAGGTACTTAAATTCAGCTTAACATAGCACTTTTTCTGTACAGCAAAGCTTGCGAAAACGTTCCGGAAAGTAGTTGAAACCACTTTATGTCTATTTTATGTTTTAGTCGTTAGGTAATATAACGATAACTATACCCTTTGCAGTGAAGGCATTCTTCGCTCTGCTTTGCGAGATACTAAGACATCGTAAAACAGTATTTGACTACCATTAAATCTCTTCCAAACTGTTTTGTTACTGCCATCGTAGTATAGATGCGTATGTCCGATCAATATTATATAGTTGTCTTGGATCACAGAGTTGGTAGGCAAGTAGGAACTGCCCTCATTACATGCACGCACTTGTAGATTTAGGGTTTGCTTTGTCAACTATTCACGACACACTGTTGAAAAGAAGTGTAATAGGACGAATAGGAATATACTTTTATAAAGAGAGAGAATCTATATCATAACAAAGTCTCCGTAAACTTAAGTGGTATATGCACACACCACACAATAAATTGTATCATCATCATAATCATCATCGTCGACGTCGTCGAACTGTCCAGAAGGCTTTCCTGTAGGAGTACACGTTACAGCAATATAATCTTCTATGTAGTTTGTTTTGAGTGTTCTCTCAACATGCACGGTACATTTTACCGTGGTAATCGCCAGATTGCGGACCAATCTACTGAGGATTACCTCAATATCTTTCCAGGTATTCACGAAATACCCTGAACTCTTACGGTTTTTACTGTAGGAAAGGAACACTTCAAGATTTCATTATACGGATAAATTAGTCGTTACAATGTTAATGCATCATAAAAGCATTCGTTATCCGAGCATTCTATTCTGTGATAGATGTTGGAAGATGAACACACGGATGGAGGCACTTTACAACGCCAGCAACTTCTCCTTGCTATGTGCTGCGTGCTGCGTGCTCCGTGCTCCGTGCTCCGTGTTTCAGGCTTGTCTTCTCGGAATCGGAGGACAAAAACCCTGCTGTGTGGACACCTACTGGAAGTATTGGGTTGTGGCCTAACTGGCATTGTGTAGCATAGAAGTCCGTGTTCATAATCGATGCTCATACTATCGACCCTCAGCCCAACGTGACATTCTACATCTGTTTAAATATGACCTAGTATCACACAAAGAGTCATGGTTGTGATATAAGGTCGAACAACACGGCATCGGGTGGTCACTCTTTTGCCTGACTGATTGGTGTAGGTTGCAGGTTTCCGTTCAACGAACTGACTTCACTTGGCGCTGTTCAACGAACTGACTTCACTTGGCAATGTTCAACGAACTGACATTACTTGGCAATGTTCAACGAACTGACTTCACTTGGCAATGTTCAACGAACTGACTTCACTTGGCGCTGTTCAACGAACTGACTTCACTTGGCGCTGATAAACGAAATGACTTCACTTGGCGTTGTCCAACGAAATGACTTCACTTGGCAATGTTCAACGAACTGACTTCACTTGGCAATGTTCAACGAACTGTTGGCAGTGTCAAGATGTTCCACCACAGTGTCAAGATGTTCCACCAAGCGTCAAGATGTCCAACCCAACATCAAGATGTTCCACTCAGCGTAAAGATGTCCCACCACAGCGTCGGGATGTTCCACCAAGCTTCAATATGTTCCACCCAACATCGTGACGTTCCACAACAGTTTCAATATGTTCCACCCAGCGTCAGGATGTTCCAGTCAGCGTCAGGATGTCCTACCCAACGTCTAGATGTTCCACCTAACGTAAAGATGTTCCACCACGGTTTCAGGATGTTCCACCAAGCTTGAAGATGTTCCACTCAGCGTCAATATATTCCACCACAGTGTCACGATGTTCCGCAACAGTGTAAAGATGTTGCACCCAACATCAAGATGTTCCACCACAGCGTCACGTTGTTCCTCTCAGCGTCAGGATGTTCAACCAAGCGCCAAGATGTCCCATCCAACATCATGACGTTCCACCACAGTGTCCAGATGTTCCACCCAATGTCAGGATGGTCCACCCAGCGTCATGATGTCCCACCCAGCGTCACGATGTACCGCCACGGTGTCAAGATGTCCCACCCAGCGTCATGATGTCCCACCCAGCGTCACGATGTACCGCCACGGTGTCAAGATGTCCCACCCAGCGTCATGATGTACCGCCACGGTGTCAAGATGTCCCACCCAGCGTCAGGATGTCCCACCCAGCGTCACGATGTACCGCCACGGTGTCAAGATGTCCCACCCAGCGTCATGATGTCCCACCCAGCGTCAGGATGTCCCACCCAGCGTCACGATGTTCCACTCAGTGTCAGGATGTTCCACCAAGCTTCAAGATGTTCCACCTAACATAATGATGTTCCACAAAAGTGTCAAAATGTTCCACCACAGTGTCAGTTTGTTCCACCCAGTGTCAAGATGTTCCACCACAGCGTGAAGACAGCGTCAAGACGTTCTACGGCTTCAGTATGTCCCACCGTAATGTCAGGATGTTCAATGACGCCACCTACTTTACAATTGATTTTCTGTTTCTATATCTATGTCATAATGCCATAACTGCTTCTTTCAAACATCCAACTATCCCATTTGCCTCACCTGAACAATTATGCACTCCGTTTTCGTCCGAGACATAATTTCCTAACGGAAATGTATTTGGATAGGTATTTATGTATCTACATATTCAATGACTATGAAAAACGCAGCAACTCGGAGCTCATCTTAAGATGGAATAAAGCTGCCACAGATAAGCCGTGTTCACTTCGGTTCCGCACTTCATCCCGACACAGATCAGATGTTGTCTCGAGTTATTGTAGACGAGGAAGGGAACCGATTCCAACATCCATCACTTTGTCAAAGAGTTAGAGTAGGTATATGACAGGAATATGTAAGATGTGTTTGTGAGGTGATGTCCATTTAACCACCAACTACCAGAGCGGAGTGTATTCGTATACTGCGTTGGGAGACCATATGAGTGTACCTTCTTCGCCCTGGCTACCACTGACTATACCAGACCACGCTCAACCACATCCAAGGGGGCATCACCGGACACAACTACTTGACCTGATCTGTTGTTATTCAATTCGCACCCACCATTTTCCCCTTGTGCTACTAATGCCTATGGGCTTTCTGGTCACCTGTCAGCAGCAATAATGCATAGCAACTAACCACAACAACAAACGCATAGCATTATTTGACGTAGCATAGCATGCTACATCCATTTTTAACTGGTAATCGTGTTGGTATGCGCAGACGCCAGTGCCAAGGAGCCTGTTGTCTCGTATTAATTTAGTTGCAAATTTGTATCAGTGACGGAGAAGGAGATAAACTGTAGTCTTAATGCAGTTAATTGTGGTATCAGTGCCGCTGTGTAGCTCACCAGAACAGAATGTTAATATACTAGCTCTGGCATCAGGAAGACAGGGGGCGGTGGTACTTCACGTTGTGAACAACCTTTATCTGAAAAAATGAATGCAGTCGCGCCCTGATACAGACACTCATCCACAGCATCTTTTACCATTTACCATTAGATAGTGAAAAACCAGAGGTAGCTGAACATACGTTTTATAGACAGACGTGCGTATTAATAGAATTAGGAAAGCATATAGTATTTATAAAAGTTGGTTTTAACCGGTCCGATATGTAGATAGTTTTACTCGCGACGAATTTTATGCCATAGCATACCATTTATATACCAACTCAATACCATACTGAGCAGTAGCTAACGGTATGTTGAGCCCATTGCTGATGCCCCCCCTTCATATAGTAGGAATGTAGTAACATCTGCGTAAAACAATATTCATTCACTTTTCTGTATCATGTACTACTGCAGTTCTGGGACTTCGGACTTCCACTCCCATTCTGAATGAGCCATATATTCCTGCTGGTAGGACGCCGTCACCTTGTACGGCGGAACCTGTCCCAGGAAGGGGTCATCTCCGTCAACCCTTATTACAAAGACCCAACCAAGTAAAGGTTGTCATGACGGTCGGTTCGTCGAGAAAGTAGCGTTACCGTGCCTGGAGAAATTAATTGCACAACTCACATGCCTTGCACTATTATATGAAAGATTTTCCAGGAAATGCTTAAGCAGTTTTTAGCATACACCTGTTTTAAGCGGCCGTTCGTTTGCGTGATGGGTATATTCGTGTATCGATTGCCGTGTGAAGGCGGAGCACTTGACTGAAGTATGCAGTGAGGGTCACGCAGTGAGGGCTTTAAGCCTGTCACAATCACCTGCATGTCAGCATGCGTCTACATGCACGATCTGACCACTGAACAGAGCCGTATGCATCCCCTGGTGCACATGTATGCATCAATGCATTACAAAACATTTACAGTTCGCTGTGTGTTGAGATTTAGTTAGTTATCGTGTATTTAGTTGTATGTATATTTGTTTATTCGTTCATTTGTTCATGCATCATTTATTTAGTTATACATATGCACGATCAATGTGCCTTATCTTCTCTTAAAAGTATACTGTACTATCAAAACACAAACACCAGAATTTTAGGTGTTTTCTAGATGCTGACGAGACCCTGTTTGTACCCCCACACCAATACACGCACGTGCACCCTCTACCCCACACCCACGTCCACACCCATATCCCCTCAACTGGCCTTTAACCTTTATTGAGATTACCGGGTAACAATAAATAGTCGTAACTATGAACTTTGACACAATGATGGATAAGAACCAAATTACTTCAGAACTCCTTTAATATGTGCAGACAACAGATTCTCAATTGGGGCTATGTATAACCGCCTTTGTGATTGGATGTTCTGGAGCACTAGTACTTGTAATATTAACATAACTGCATCTGAATTAATAATTGAGCTCGTCTAGACAAACTGATTACTAACAGGAGCATCTCGGAAGCCGATGAAACAGGAATAGATCGGATCAAACTTCAAAGTATTGAAATTATGGGATTTTTTCGTAATACTGGTAATCGCATTCCACTTGGATCATTCTTCGACATTTCCTGGCGAGTTTAGTGTATTATGACAATGGTACGTGACCCGCATACAAACAGTTGACATGGTGAAACTGCAGCAATTGATCGTGTGAAAGTACAGTGTCAACATATCTGATGCAAACTTGACAGGATTAAACAAATGCCTTTTACATTCGCCCACTGTCATCTCTCTGCCAGACTATTCTCAAGTGGTGACATATTGTGTGTTCAAAACAATTGAAATAACATTATCCACAACTAGCTATTTAACACTGTCAAATCTCACAGATTTTGATTCTTCCACCGCGCCACAAATAATGCAGGAAACAAAATAGGTCAGGACCACCTTACTTGTTGACGAACAAATTGAAGGAGTAAGTGTTGAGTACACGTGTGTGAGTGGTGTGCTTCTTATCGGAATACTTCTTATTCCAAACGTTTTGGTTTCATCGATGGGTCACAATTTATGAAACGAAACATGTTCAATACTTTCTTCGCGGACACGGTCAAGTCAGTTTTAGAACGCGCTTAACGATTTCATTTCTAATGACGGGGGTGCTAGAGAGATGACGTGTGCCGTAGTTGGCTTTATCCACAACGCTACCCTGTATAACCAGTATCTAGCTGAGTGAAATATAATTCACAAATGGATATTTTGAATTAACGACGAATAAACAAAACTTATAGTTGATTTTGTGCTTTGGAAAAGTCGTCATAGTTTTTACGCGCTTTTAAAACGACAATTGTCATAATTCGAACATCAAGTTCGAATTTCGAACTGCGGATATTCCGAACTATAACGTTGGTCTGCATCTTGCATTTTGCCATCATTTTTTGTTGTTGCAAAGACAAAGTGATGTTCTAGAGTCTCGGTGTCCGATATGTACAACTCTAAAGTCGAAAGCATATACTTCTACGACGTTCAGCTTCCACAGCTACATGTTCCGTGGTGCGTGGTCGGAATAGTGTGTTGAAACCATCCATACACGTTTTTCGCCAACGTCCCTGCCAGAGAATGCTCGGATTTGGGTATTAGGAAACTTCACAAGAATTATTAGGTTAAAAGACAAAAACTATTCAAGTAACCCGATCTGGCAAGTGTTTCTGTGGATCTATTAAATATGCTTGAAAGAATTAGCTGTCCATGATTGGAGGAAATGTGTTTAGTTTTTAACATGTTTTTGTTTTATGGTGCAGAGACGGAATTTTAATCCTGTTTCGGAACAAAAGCGTTGTTGTTAAAAATGTTGATATCCTTCACCAGACGTAAACAATACTACTGTATTCTCCTCAAGGCGCTGTACATATTCGGATTGTTTTTTCAACGAAATGATAATCTGAAACAGGAATGTCGTTTTGTCACTCGGGCCTTCAAAATTGATGTGTTTCAAATCTGCAAATTGTCCAGTCTGCTTGTTTTTAACTTACGTGGGCCACAAAACGCGTACTGTTTGGTTAGGTCCGGGTTAGGAATTAACCAGGTTGAATAATGTTATACAGATCATTAAATTGTTTTTTGCTTGCGTAGCTTTGTTTATGAGAAACATGTCCTGGACAGGGTGCCTTCAGACTGCCATCTGATTTACTTCTGCTACTTTGTCTCTAAGAGCTCTCTGGTCAGATGCGTGGCTAAACTATCATCCTTGGGAAGCTGTTTACAAAATGTAAGAAATAACAATTTAACAAAATGACTCCTCGGGGTGTCTGTACACAACAATAAGGGTCTTAAACAGCCATGGCTGGCGTGTGTTTACTTTGGTTATACGTGCATACAATTACCAATAAAAAATACATTTTATTTCAGATATCAAAATGGAATGCTTTATGATCATAGAGTAAGAATCGCTGAACACATTCAGGTTTTGAAACATCTGTATGAGGTGTCTCCAGATAAATAGATCCCTGCATGATACAACCATGGGGAGGGGACACAATTGATGTACTGCCGTAATGAATACACTCAGAGTGAAATTAAACTTCTGCTTCATCTCCTACAACTTAATAATTTTATTCTAAACCGCATTGTGTAATATTGTTGAAGTGTGCGCATAATATGTTTATTTTCACATTATATAATTCGCATGAAAATGCATAACATCTTCATACAGTTAATTAAATCGATCGTCTGCAAAGCTTGCTGTTTATTAGGCTTACAATACTCGTCTATAAAGAGTATGCTAACAATTATTATGCACGTTCCGTATCTAAGACCACATACAAATAGTTGTGACTTTTTGTCTTGTTCGTTGGAAAATATGTTTTCCGGTCTACGACTTTTTGATGAACCCTTTGTGCAAGATGCGTAAATGAATTATAAAACACCCTGAAAGATACGTTCTGTACAAATGACTAATTTTACAAACTTTTTTGCCGTACTTCATCTTTTGAATGGCCTAAATAAATTATCTGAAGCCGGGCTGCACTTATCGTAATGTTGACACTTCCGCCTACTGAGAGATAGTGTGACCAAGTGCCAAACAAAAACAGCGACCTTCGAAACTGCGAGATGTGCAAACGTTGTTTTATGGCTGCTGAGCTTTCGTCTCAGTTTATGTATCAACAGCAATTCACCACACAAAAAATACAACTTTCACTTCTCCATTTGGATCTGGGTTTGAAATATCTACTTTATATGCACACGTCGGAGACGTGGATACGTCTTAAAGTAGCTTGTAGAATGACTGTAAGGGGGAAAAGAAAGGCATATAGGATTCTGGTAGAATGGACCGGAAAATCACAACTCAGGCAGATGAGCAACAAAGAAAATCTACTTAACATAATCCAGATGGGTTTGTTCGTATCACAAAACACGCTGTTTATATATGCGCAAAATCAGTTTCCGCAAAACGTTGTTGATATCTGTGAAGATGAAGAAATACGTCAATAGGAAAACGATGTGTCAGGTCGCATTCATTATTGGCGCATTTTAAACCCATTTCTAGGCAAACTAAATTAAATGAACTAATTCCAAGTCAATGTTATGCACTTTCAAATTGTCAGTGAAATCAACGTCGTGCCGTGTAATAATTTTGAACCGACTCATACGTCACTTTCATACTTACTGAATTTCATGAATTTATTTACACAAGCTGTGATTGGAAACGAAAGAAATAGGAGCAAGTGTCATAACACAAGGTTCAGTGATTACAAAACACCGACCCGACATAGGTGAAACAGTCTGTTGTTTTTTGGCTTGAAATAAAAGAACATTGAAATAAGCTGATGTGTTTTAAAGGCGACGTCTTCTTGCTTTGTGTATTGTACTTGCGTGTGACTAGCCGGTATATTCACATTGCACTCAGACCATGCCCCCGTTACTTCCGTGTCAGTCACCTGCCCGTGACGTCAATCTGGCTCCATACGTCATCGCCCGATAAAAAGCGCCCTTCTTGCCAAAAGATAGAAAACAATTTCCCCCGACTATTCTCATTTCACGGACATATAATGGTAGATTTTGAACTACAACCCGTGGTTCCGTTACTCTGTGGCGACATTCGGACAGGTGTTCTCCCTGGGTGTCTATGAATAACAAGGGTGACGGTGCCCATACATATATATTCGCACAATTCATTTATAAGATATACATTATTTTTTTTAAATATTTCATTACAGAAATATTACAACTATGATAAATAAGTACATTGTATCATCATGCTTTGTATACAATAGTGATACTGAAGTACGTATAAACATATATTTCAATCCGATTTAATCACACAATCCTTTCAAACAGCGAATACAATGCCTGTCCATGGGTATTATTTAAATTGTAATACTGCAATGTTTCATCATACTGAGCTGATTGTTTAGTTTTTTCTACATAAAACAAGCGTGTAGGTTCCAGTACATCCTGCGGGCACGACGAGTCATTCTGCGTCTCGCGGCTACGCTCCGATCAACGACTGATTGATTGTTGTTACGACACTCAATTCCATATCTTATGAAATAATTAAAACATATAATTGATTCGTGTCTTTTTATAAGCGAAAACACAGATTCTCTTTTTGATAACAACCCTTCAAGTTAGGATATGTACACAGGAGGTATTTCAACTTACAGTAAAAATCAGGATATACATGATCTTTAGTAATGAAATTATTGTAGTCCATAATATCGATGAACGATTTAGTGTTTGAACATTTAGCGTGTTTGACGTTGCTTGTCGTAATTGTTAACATAAATTCCTTTGAATAATCGTGATTAACGCCATGTTAAAAAATACTGCCAGTCCGTCTCGAGCGCCCGTCTGATTAGCCCGTGAGTCGCTTGTATGCTCTAAGGGATATAACCCTATTTAGTCCAAAGAGGGCGTATAGAGTTACCTCCCATTTGCTACATCGTTGTTAATCGTCAGTCCATGGCCACGGGATATCGTGAAATAACAGCACTACTTTATGCCAAGATTTATAAATGTCAGAAATAAGCACGCGTGTCAGGAAACAAATTATGAATGTGACAAAACATCCGCACATACATATATTCAGGCGTCATACCATGTATGTTTATCACCTTTCGTGAAGAAGGTTCGTCAAAAATTAAAAAATAGGTCGTGTTTTTTTTTTCAATTGCGTAACAAAATTAAAAGTTTACCCACAATAAGAACGTTCACATGCCGTCTAGCTTTCGCTTCCAGTACAAATAAAATACAATATTTACGGACAATATGGTCATTACTTAACGAGACTATAGCATGTCCCGGATGCTCTAAGTGGCGCTGTGACCAGGCATGTGTATGCTTTTGCAGTTGGCTGGTTGGTTGGTTGATTGTCTAACGCCATGTCCGCCTCCGTGGTCTAGTGGTAGAGCGTCCGCCCGGAGAGCGGAAGGTTTGAGGTTCGTTCCCGGGCCGCGTCATACCGAAAGACGTTAAATGATGGTACTTGTTGTTACCCTGTTACTAAAACAAGGACTGGTCAGTCAGTATACTGTGTCTAAGTGGGGTATTCATGTGAAACTGCGGCATGGTATCTCAGTGGGCTAGCACTATAAATCGGCATCAGTCCGGACCAGTACAAGCAGCCACACACACACACACACAAACACACACACACACACACACGTGCATGCACGTCGCTATATAAGTGCAATAATCTTTAACGTGACGTTCAACTCTATTTTACCTGACCTGTTTAACGCTGTACTCAGCAATATTCCAGCTATATGACGAATTCTATGGGAGCTCTTGACAGAAAAAAATAATGTTGCCTCACCTTAAGATTCGATTAAAAAGGGGATCGGTTGGGGAAGGCGCTGATCTTGCTGATTGTTTTGGGTCGTGCCTTAATGTAACAGATCTTTACTCATGATGGCGAATCACTAATCTTTCTCATCGAGGTTTGTTATATTTCTATTCAGCAAGCCTGCATGGCATAAGTGCAGTTGCCTGCAGACTATAGTATCAACTACTACATGTGTTTTACAACCTGGGGAAATACGTGCCATAAATGGCGATTACATTTGTTCGGTTTTGGAATTGTGTTCTTAATATCAACCACTGCATGGTATGTCTGGCTCCAGCCTTACAGACCTATGTGATATAGTGGAGGAATCAATCAACATTCGGTTATTCACTCCGTAATACTCCGTATTGGCTATCAGAGAGCTGAAATCAAACCGAATTGCTCTGGCATACAGAAGACGGACTTTCCACTATTTCCTGGTATGACAGCACTAAATTGTTTGACGACCCTTCCAACCCGTGAAGATCCGGGGTCGAACTGGTCTTCAGTAGACCCTGCTTGTAGTGAGAGGCGAGTAACGGGATCAGGTGGTCAGGCTCGCTGACTTGGTTGATGCATGTCATCGTATCCTAATAGATCTATGTTCATCACGTCAACCAATGGGTTGTCCGGTGAAAACTCGATTATTTAGCCCGCCGTCATATAGCTGGAATATTGCTAAGTGCATCGTTAAAGAACAAACAAACACAAATTATGAGACTTCCTTCGCCCCTTGGCCCGGAACTACGAGGAGTCACTTGTCAACTGAAAACCATCTTCATCGCAATAATATTTGACGTAAGGAGTCATTTTCTTCCAAGACTTAGGCAAACACTTTAAGATACAGTATACAGGCCACAATGGTCCTTGCTACATGCTACAAGAATGTGAACAGCGCGTTTCGTCCCTGAACGCAGAGAGAATGTCTCCTCAATTCGCAGAAAGTTGGAACAATGTTTAAGAGGCATGTACGAGTTACCTCCCTTAGACCACACAGCCATCGAAAGCTGCCGTCAGACGTGAAAGAATTCACCGTATGGTCGAATATAAATAATATAGAGATATTCTTTATTCACACAACTGAAAGGCCACAATCTTATAATATTTAGTACATATACTATGGGGTTGTAGGCCAGGGTGGACGCAAAGCTCTGAGACTAACTAGGAGAGAGTGTATAGTACGCCCATACAGTCTGAATGTGTTGAGTACCATGCGTCCCATGCTTACAGGCTGTATGTAAACCAAATACACAATCAGGCATATTTATGCAGGCATTAACGTGACCAGGTGTATATTCTCCGGACGAAAATGGAAAAAAATGGCTACCGCGCAATCAATTAAAAAGGCTAACAACAGCCATCCATGCTTAACTGGGGATGCCAGCCTTACGGGGTGATGCTCCCCCCTTGTCGCTGGTGAATTCACAGCTTGTATAAATAAATGTATAACATGGATGTGATGATGGATGATCGAAAACGTCATCTATAGCCAGTACAGTAGGTTATAGATGTTCGACAGACGTCATCTATAGCCATAACAGTAGGTTATAGATGAGGTACACACGTCATCTATAGCCAATACAGTAGGTTATATATGGTCGACACACGTCATCTATAGCCAATACAGTGGATTATACATAAAGTGCACATGCCATCTATAGCCAATACAGTAGGTTACAGATGAGGTACACACATCATGTATAGACAATACAGTTGGTTATAAATGAGGTACACACGTCATCTATAGCCAATACAGTGGATTATACATAAAGTGCACATGCCATCTATAGCCAATACAGTAGGTTACAGATGAGGTACACACGTCATGTATAGCCAATACAGTAGGTTATAGATGAGGTACACATGTTATGTATAAGCAATACAGTGAATTATAGATGAGGTACACACGCCATGTATAGCCAATACAGTAGGTTACAGATGAGGTACACACGTCATCTATAGCCAATATAGAAGGTTATAGATGAGGTACACACGTCATCTATTGCCAGTAGAGTAGGTTATAGATGAGGTACACACGCCATCTATAGCCAATACAGTAGGTTATAGATGAGGTACACACGTCATGTATAGGCAATACAGTAGGTTATAGATGAGGTACACACGCCATGTATAGCCAATACAGTAGGTTATAGATGAGGTACACACGCCATGTATAGGCAATACAGTAGGTTATAGATGAGGTACACACGCCATGTATAGCCAATACAGTAGGTTATAGATGAGGTACACACGTCATGTATAGGCAATACAGTAGGTTATAGATGAGGTACACACGCCATGTATAGGCAATACAGTAGGTTATAGATGAGGTACACACGCCATGTATAGCCAATACAGTAGGTTATAGATGAGGTACACACGTCATCTATAGCCAATACAGTAGGTTATAGATGAGGTACACACGCCATGTATAGGCAATACAGTAGGTTATAGATGAGGTACACACGTCATCTATAGCCAATACAGTAGGTTATAGATGAGGTACACACGTCATGTATAGGCAATACAGTAGGTTATAGATGAGGTACACACGCCATCTATAGCCAGTACAGTAGGTTATAGATGAGGTACACACGCCATGTATAGGCAATACAGTAGGTTATAGATGAGGTACACACGTCATCTATAGCCAATACAGTAGGTTATAGATGAGGTACACACGCCATGTATAGGCAATACAGTAGGTTATAGATGAGGTACACACGCCATGTATAGGCAATACAGTAGGTTATAGATGAGGTACACACGCCATCTATAGCCAATACAGTAGGTTATAGATGAGGTACACACGCCATGTATAGGCAATACAGTAGGTTATAGATGAGGTACACACGCCATGTATAGGCAATACAGTAGGTTATAGATGAGGTACACACGTCATCTATAGCCAATATAGTTGGTTATAGATGAGGTACACACGTCATGTATAGCCAATACAGAAGGTTACAGATGAGGTACACACGTCATCTATAGCCAATACAGTAGATTATAGATGTTCGACACGCGTCATCTATAGCCAATACGTAGGTATCTCTCATGGGAATGAACTGAGGAACGAACAGAGGCATGACAAAGGTTTCAGCATCTAGGGTTGCCAGGCTTCTGACTCCTGAACAGGACTATCATCTCTCGTGAGAATATCCGTCGTTTTACACCAGACCCAGCAGATGATGTCAACTTCAACCAGGGATTGTAGAAGTAATTTAGGTCGCCTTTGGTGCTTATTATTTGCAAAAACCTAGATCTGTAAGAATGTCGTATGATCTCTCACGTAAGGCAAGTGAATAGAAAGTAATTTAAATTACTGCGCGCATTATATCGCTATTTAAGTGGAATATTCGGGAAGACACACCCATTAAATCCTCATTTCTAAATAAAATATTGGATATAAATGACAATGACATATCTTCAATTGCGTTCAAACATACAGGATACGAACTTGGGAATCTGCATTTGACCATGGAAACTGCCCTGCTCTTGTGTTTTTATCTCCCCTACTGAAATCTTTCCTACTTGGAGGTAGAAAGAGTAATATAAAAGGGCGACAACTCTTGCTCCTTGAAACTTTATACCAAAATTGGAACGTGTGAGACAATCCAGCCAAGTCAACTATGTCGTCAGATGTCGATACACTCATGGAAATGGGATTTTCCAGGAACAAAGCGTATGATTTTAGGCTCTGACAATTCAGTTCATACATTTTTCTGAATCTTCAGTTGTCAGTCTGACTCGAAGATTGAAACGATGCAAACTTCACGTTTGAGTTTATTTAGCTACGGGATTGTTGTTTCATAATTTAAATACACATAATCATTACTAGTTACAAAGAAATAACACTGCTTTTGACACTTATCTACAGGGTTTCAGATTGTTCAAATTCAGATATTCTTATGGTTATAGTTAACCAAGATGGTGACATAATATTATATGATTTTGAGCAGTGTCCTAGACCAGGCGAAGGAAATAACACGTGAAACGGCCTAATAACAGCAAGTATCGGAAGCGAGCTGCACATTTCCCAACTGGAGATTGTTAACACGTTTATATATGGACACATGTGTATATCCCCATCCTGAATATAATATATGTTTTTCAATGTCACTATACATTGTCAGTCACATTTTCGACTGCTGACCCCCTGGAATAGTTCTGAGTACAGTGGTAAACAACCAACAAAAAAAGCAGTATCACAGCCTAAACATATCTGCCCGATATCACATAACACACTTGTGTTTGTCCTGAGCGAGCTGAATCTGATCATTGCTGATAACTGTTTTGATATTTTCACATGTTTCAGGCAAAGGGCCTTGGCAAAAACCAATTATAAGGGAGTTCAGTTAGCTATGGATTGGTGAGTAAAACAGTTTTCTGTTATCATGATTACCATGATTAATACAAGTTTTGATTTTTGGGATTCCAGGATAGAATTGGTTCCCAGCAACCTATGATGGTAATGAGAGGCGACCAAACAAATGGATTAGTCAGGCTTGGTGACCTGGTTGATTGCGTGTCATCATACCCTGACGGCATGGATTGTTGCTCACATATGTCGATCACTGGATTGTTAGTTCCAGACTTGATGATGTACAAGCTGCAATCATATCGCTGGAATATTGCTGCATGCAGCGCTAAACAACAAGTAAACTGAAATGATCAATATCTCACACACACATCATACACCTTGATTATTTTCATCAGGTTCACAGTGAAGTCAAAATGAGATAAATCTTCACATAACCAGCTGCCCAGACCATGCTATACCTCGTGGTTTGAAGTACCAGGCTATTAGTTCTATCCAGATATGAAAGGTAGATCTGTGGCTGGTATTTGATCAATAGGTAGAGATGGTCTGTTCTCATGCTGCATGCATGTATGCATGAACGATTGAGCATTCATCTTGTCCAAAAGTGTTCAGTTTAGGATATTGTTATTAATAATAACTGACTCCTGTACTTGTCTGATGCAGGTTGTTTGCCCATGATGGAGATGCAGACATTGATGAACCTTTCGAAGCTCCCAAGGGAAATGTTCTTGGTAAAACAGAAGGTAGGGATCACAGTTATCAGCCTCTTCACCATGACCCTGTTTGCAAAGCTGGACTCCTTACATAGTCAGCAAAGGTTCTTTACAATTTCCTGTCCTGTTTAACCCTCTTGGTGCCACAGGACCATATATGGTCCCTCACTTTTCACACCCGCATAGTGCCAGAGGACCATATATAGTCCCAAGAAAATGCTCCTTTTAAACTGTGAATTTTGATATTTAACACTGAGTGCGCAAAGTCAAAACTATAACCATCATCACCCCAATCATCTTAGCTTTAACATTGTGTAACTCATACTTTATACAATGCTACGGATTGCGAAATATGGCGAGATTAGTAAAGTGGCTACCTCTTTTCTCGGCCTTTTACTGCCATTTTTGAACACCAAGCGAATGACGACGAATTTTGATTATGCACCCATGTCACAAACACGTAAATATTTTCAGACACAATCCTTGTTCATAAGAAAAAAACATGATCTTAGTGGTCAGAAAGACATATTTTCCCAACTGTATACTTATTCACGTAAATACAATTCTGTACACTCCTTTATGAACAAGTTTATTTACACGTTTTGTATATTTTTATCAACTATCGGTAATGGCGGAATGGTCGGTACACATGAGAAAACGACAGTGTGTATTTCAATTACATTTATGACATTCATTGAATGAATTTATAACCATCATCACCCTAATCATCTCAACGTTAATATCGTGTAACCCATATTTTATGCAGTGCTACGGATTGCGAAATATGGCGAGGTTAGTAATGTGGTTACCGCTCTTCTCGATATTTTTCTGCCTTGTTGAACTTCATGCGAATGAAGGCAATATTTTATTATGCACCCATGTCACATACACGTAACTATTATTTTATCAGACAGCCGATTTGAAAAAAAAAATCTGATCGGACTGGTCAGAAAGATTTACTAGTCCCCACTGTACAGTTCTTGGCGTAAGAGTACTAACGTTTAGTCGGCCACGGAAGGTTTTTGTTCAAGTATTGCATATGTTTATCGACTGTGTGTCATGGCGATGTAGCATGGCGCTACATACCAACCGACAGTGCAGATTGTATTTTTGTTTATGATGCTGATTTACAGAACATATTCAAAACAAAGATATGGAAAGATAGCTATAATCGTTAATATTAAGTTGGTATAGTGTATATTTATGGGCAGGAGGTTCATGATCAAAACCTAAACATTGAATGGCCAAGCCCGAAGTGACCGACAGGGCACGTTCGCATCATATCTGTACCACGATTTCTTGTTTACCGGTTGTCTTACATACTCTCCCGTTCAGACAAATAACTGCTACTTTTTTCATATGAAATGACTGAGAGTCATGTGTGATTGCTTAAACTACCTGACCGTGACAGTGACTTGCCCTAACTGTTTCACATTTTGTTGCAAATGGAGATTTCAAAAGTGTGGCCACGACATCTAACGTGAGTCGACGCCATATTGTAAACAAATTGTGTCAAGGTTGGTTCCACATGTGGTAGCTCGGGCCCCGTTTCTGTCGATGGTACAGGCGATACAAACATAATGCAACTATTGAAAACATCAACATAACTTCTACAATGATGACATCAATACCTTTTTGTATTTGGATTAACCGCTTATGGATACGCTGTGCTGTTAGGTTCCATTTGGATTTGTATTTCCTTTCATTGAAATAGCATTTTCCATGAGTCTAATGTACATGGTACATGCTGTGATTGTAGAAGATGATTGATAACCAATTGTGTATGCATATATATCATCAAATACACATTACCAATCTCTTCAGAAAATGGAATATATCATAGCTCGTTTTCAAACATTCTGCCATGGATATTAGATCAAATATTAATATTAGATTTATTTATTTATGTACACTTTACTCTCGATTAACGTATGATAATCTATTGCAAGTCTTCAGCTCTTATTTGATATGTCATCTGAAATGTAAGCAATGAGTAAAATTAATTTTATTTCGTTACAATCTGCAATGTTATTCAAATAGGCTAATAGACGGTCGGTGATTTCCCGCCGCTGTGAATTTGTCGTCTGGACAGGTGCGCCTGATTTGACCTCGCGTATTGTGACGTGGATGACGTCACATGAAACAGCTGATCTAATGTTGTGGTAGTATAATGGATACACGTGGTTACATTTTCCAAATAATATTCTCTTTGACTGAACTAGAAAGCATGTCTAGTACATCACGATTGGAAAATGTCTATGGCGACCGACGAGTGAATGAGACCGCTTATCATTTGACCAACAGTGTTAGAATATTTGGCGCAGTTTTCTAATTTTGGTATGTTGACATGTGCTTTTCATATCTGTTTGAAGGCTTGATATTTAAAAAAAAAAGTAATGTGCATTGAGTTGAGAACAATGACAAAGTTGTCAAAATGGATCCAATATTTAAACAACCTGGATTTTTAATATTTTAGCTTCATCTATTGGAATCTCGAATGGTTCAATTTATAACATACACAGTAAAAGTAATTAGATCTACTCACAATATATAGATAATCAATTTCTGAAAGACAAAAAGTTTTCAGTGTAAATGTGATTTCGTTTTGATGTTTTATATATGTCTTTTTTCACTCTGCATTATCTAAATTACCAAATACTTCGACCAGTGACATAGTAGTAACTAGATTCTACTTTGTTTTGTATCCTAAGTATGAAATAGATTTTTTTTTTTTTAAATAAATATTTGTCTTAGAGAAAAATCAATGCATTCTGATTTTTTTCTCCACAATTTTAATTTGTATATCTTCCTTCCAAGCTAGTTTAGCTAGGCCAAAATTAAGAAAAAAAGGAAAGACATAATAAAGCATTTTTATTAAATATATTTTGCTGGTTAAATTTTCGAAGCTCAATACCAAGAATATATTTTTCTTTTTATGACAAATAATTCCATTACTTTCGTTGACCTATGATCATTATCTATTTCAAACTTTTCCTTTAGTAGAATGGGATGGAATGGGAAACTAGTGGAAATAAACTATCACGTGTGTCCTTAAATGTACATGTACATACCAAGCTAGGTGTAAATACACTTCTAAAGTCGTATTATAAATCAAATGAATAAATGAAAGAAAAAGTGGTATTTCATGGACTGGCCATACAAGTATATAGTTTGAGCAAAGGTCTAAGTTAGGCAGCCAAGGTACAAGGATGTGTTTTCTGGTGGTCATAGTGAGACAATGACATATGGCGCCCGAGTTGCGAGTGATCGAAAATTGGTTTGTTGAATAGATTTGCTGCCCATGAAAACGTTTCAACAATTTTGATTGAATCTACATGTACTTACTCTTGGGTGGTATTACGTTAGTATAATATTGTTAAATATTAAGAAATAACAATGATTCCTGATATTGAGCAATGGCAATATGAGTATTGTTAGGGCTGTTTAGCGATCTTTCACATTTTGTCCTTTGAAAATGTACGATGTCAACTACCCCGAAGTTGTTTTTATCACTAATAAAAGAGCACGGTCATTGAAACATACATTGATGTAACCGGGATTTCTTCAAGATATACATTCCAAACTGTCATTCGTTTTGTGACATAATCTTTGAAACAGTCTGCTAATGAATTAATCACGACCACTTCCGTCAGTTTTGTTTTGACGTCAAAAACACACACAATTTCATCGGGATTTTTTATCGGTAAATATAACTCACGGAAAATTCTCAGTGAATGCGTACTTCAACATAAATATCATATGTCTTTCACTGTTAGGACATGTACTTGCCAATGATATGAATTATTGGTCATTTAGATTTCAAACAAGGGCGCTTGCTTGACTTTGCTTGCCATATTCGGGTGCGTCCATATTATGATTAATGTGGAAAAGTAGGAAACTTATAATACCAGCACATTTATCGATGACTGCGCAGTGCATAGATCTTTTGGATTTGGTGACTTTAGATACTGTTGGAAAGACAATCAACTCGAGTTGCATGTTATACAATTTGGTTACACTGTGTGAAGAAATAAAGACGTTGCAACACTTTTGATACAATGTATACGTTTTGTAACTGCGACGTCAGCTCAGTGCGGCACTGAGCGGTTTGCAGGCTGACTGACATCCAGGCACCATGAGGGTTAAGACCCTGGTCATTCTTATGCTACTCACAATTTTGAAGAAAAACTGCACATCATACATAAGTGTTTTGCTTCAATATCATACCTGGCATGAAATATACTTGTTTGTGCACCAGTATGCAAGAATGCCATATTAGATGTGTGGTTTCAGATCTCCCTGCCCCTCCCACAACTGCAGGGGGAGAGGGGCCGGACGCCCCAGGTGAAGAAAACATGCAAGCCAGGTCACTCAAGTGTGATGAGTGAGTACCCGGGTAGAAGCAACAGCAGCATGCTATATCTACATCACCATTTCACAGGTGATGATGGCCTCAAGGATGCAACTTAACCTGAAATAATACTACCCCTGAGGATACTTTAACCTTGGACAAACTGACTTGTGCCAGCAGGCTAGTGTCAATGTACACCTCTGTATACTAATTATGCTAATTAAGCATACTAATGATCTGTAAGCATTCATGATTAGTTGGTTAGTTTACCTATGCTATACCTTGTTCCCTATTTCTGCTGTGAGCCTCACACACGGTGACAAGTGTTGTGTAGCCCAACACTGATAGGTAATACTGAAACTCAAGATGACAACAGTCAGCTGTAATGCAGGGTTAGAACTAAACTCAAACTTTTGCTACCCCAGGCAAAGATAAAATGCCCTTGTAATTTTAAGACAGTGGGAAATTTGGAAATTTGTACCAGCCCACAGGAATTTGTAGTAGAGAGGGCTAGCGGTCTAGTGTTAACAAATCTACAAATCATTGTTATATTATTATGACCACAATATATCTACAACCTTCTTTGGTTTGTGTAAGATTGCATTCAGATGGCTAAGTTTGATAAGGAGCTTACAATACATGTTCTACAAAGTATACTGGATGAAGCATCCCTCATATCTTAGATGGAGAGAAGAATTGTTACGTCCTGTGTGTTCTGCAGGTGTGGCAAGTTGCTGAGGTCAGAGATGGACGCTCAGGCCCATGCAGCTCGCACACAACATGCCAGCTTCTCCGAGAGCACAGAGGAGATTAAACCCCTCACAGACGAGGAGAAGAAACAAAAGCTTCAAGAGTGAGTTGACAAATGTGTCTGGAGAGAGTGAGTGAGTTAGTGCCATATTGTTGTAGCTTGCAGAAGCCTGGGCTGTAGGATGCATAGATACTGACAGGGTGAGCCAACAAAGGCTTCATTCTTACACCTGTGAATTCCTTTCAGTACTGACGATTGTTCATGTCCAGTGTAGTAGATGCTGGGAATATATTTTAAATTTAATTAATTTTAGATTATAATGCTAATTGTTCAACTATGTGGTTGATAGGCATGTATTTACTAGTGAGTGATGTTGTTGTCAGTCTACAGGACCGGTTGAAGCAGCGGCGGATGGCGAAGGAGGAGGAGGAGAAGAAGGAGCAGATCGCCCGGGAGAAGGCCCGGCGCACCACAAACAAGGAACTGGGCATGGCCAAGCAGAAGTAAGGCAGGCACCATCTTGTCACCAACCTTTGTCTGTGCTTCTAAACATGACCTGAAGACGTTAGCTTGATGTGTTAATGACTTGATGTGTTAATGACTTTATGTGTATAGCTTTGCAAAATGAATAATTAAAATAAAGAAGATCAGATTGTAAGAAACCAGTTATCATGGTTACCAGACACTTTCACATCGGTAAAATCTATCTGCATATGTCTCTATGTCAACTTTGAGCGAAGAGAAATGGTGACCATGATGACATGATACAGAATCTGCTGTGTCCAAGTGAGTTATTGGTTATGTGAGTACACATGCAGGTCACAGCTGTACACCTTGGTATATGTGAGTATAAATTCAGATCACAGCTGTACACCTGGGTATATGTGAGTACACATGCAGGTCACAGCTGTACACCTGGGTATATGTGAGTACACATGCAGGTCACAGCTGTACACCTTGTTACATGTGAGTACACATGCAGGTCACAGCTGTACACCTGGGTATATGTGAGGTCACAGCTGTACACCTGGGTATATGTGAGGTCACAGCTGTACACCTTGGTATATGTGAGTACACATGCAGGTCACAGCTGTACACCTTGGTATATGTGAGTATAAATTCAGATCACAGCTGTACACCTGGGTATATGTGAGTACACATGCAGGTCACAGCTGTACACCTTGGTATATGTGAGTACACATGCAGGTCACAGCTGTACACCTTGTTACATGTGAGTACACATGCAGGTCACAGCTGTACACCTGGGTATATGTGAGGTCACAGCTGTACACCTGGGTATATGTGAGGTCACAGCTGTACACCTTGGTATATGTGAGTACACATGCAGGTCACAGCTGTACACCTGGGTATGTGTCAGTTCACATGCAGGTCACAGCTGTACACCTTGTTACATGTGAGTACACATGCAGGTCACAGCTGTACACCTGGGTATATGTGAGGTCACAGCTGTACACCTGGGTATATGTGAGGTCACAGCTGTACACCTTGGTATATGTGAGTTCACATGCAGGTCACAGCTGTACACCTGGGTATGCGTGAGTACACATGCAGGTGACAGCTGTACACCTGGGTATGTGTCAGTTCACATGCAGGTCACAGCTGTACACCTTGTTACATGTGAGTACACATGCAGGTCACAGCTGTACACCTGGGTATATGTGAGGTCACAGCTGTACACCTTGGTATATGTGAGTTCACATGCAGGTCACAGCTGTACACCTGGGTATGTGTGAGTTCACATGCAGGTCACAGCTGTATACCTGGGTATGTGAGAGTACACATGCAGGTCACAGCTGTACACCTGGGTATATGTGAGTTCACATGCAGGTCACAGCTGTACACCTGGGTATATGTGAGTACACATGCAGGTCACAGCTGTACACCTGGGTATATGTGAGTAGACATGCAGGTCACAGCTGTACACCTGGGTATATGTGAGGTCACAGCTGTACACCTGGGTATGTGTGAGTACACATGCAGGTCACAGCTGTACACCTTGGTATATGTGAGTAGACATGCAGGTCACAGCTGTACACCTGGGTATATGTGAGGTCACAGCTTTACAACTGGGTATATGTGAGTACACATGCAGGTCACAGCTGTACACCTGGGTATGTGTGAGTTCACATGCAGGTCACAGCTGTACACCTGGGTATGGGTGAGTACACATGCAGGTCACAGCTGTACACCTGGGTATGTGTCAGTTCACATGCAGGTCACAGCTGTACACCTGGGTATATGTAAGTACACATGTAGGTCACAGCTGTACACCTGGGTATGTGTGAGTACACATGCAGGTCACAGCTGTACACCTGGGTATGTGTGAGTTCACATGCAGGTCACAGCTGTACACCTGGGTATATGTGAGTTCACATGCAGGTCACAGCTGTACACCTGGGTATGTGTGAGTACACATGCAGGTCACAGCTGTACACCTGGGTATGTGAGAGTACACATGCAGGTCACAGCTGTACACCTGGGTATATGTGAGTTCACATGCAGGTCACAGCTGTACACCTGGGTATATGTGAGTTCACATGCAGGTCACAGCTGTACACCTGGGTATGTGTGAGTACACATGCAGGTCACAGCTGTACACCTGGGTATGTGTGAGTACACATGCAGGTCACAGCTGTACACCTGGGTATGTGTGAGTACACATGCAGGTCACAGCTGTATACCTGGGTATGTGAGAGTACACATGCAGGTCACAGCTGTACACCTGGGTATATGTGAGTACACATGCAGGTCACAGCTGTACACCTGGGTATATGTGAGTACACATGCAGGTCACAGCTGTACACCTTGGTATGTGTGAGTACATATGCAGGTCACAGCTGTACACCTGGGTATATGTGAGTTCACATGCAGGTCACAGCTGTACACCTTGGTATATGTGAGTACACATGCAGGTCACAGCTGTACACCTGGGTATGTGTCAGTTCACATGCAGGTCACAGCTGTACACCGGGGTATATGTGAGTTCACATGCAGGTCACAGCTGTACACCTTGGTATATGTGAGTACACATGCAGGTCACAGCTGTACACCTTGGTATGTGTGAGTTCACATGCAGATCACAGCTGTACACCTGGGTATGTGAAAGTACACATGCAGGTCACAGCTGTACACCTGGGTATATGTGAGTACACATGCAGGTCACAGCTGTACACCTGGGTATGTGTGAGTACACATGCAGGTCACAGCTGTACACCTGGGTATGTGAGAGTACACATGCAGGTCACAGCTGTACACCTGGGTATGTGTGAGTTCACATGCAGGTCACAGCTGTACACCTTGGTATATGTGAGTACACATGCAGGTCACAGCTGTACACCTTGGTATATGTGAGTACACATGCAGGTCACAGCTGTACACCTTGGCATGTCCCTTGAGTTGCAAGTAGACAGTGTGTTTATTCTGCTGACAGAATTGAGGAGGAGGAGATAAAGAAGATAGCAGAGCAGAGAAGACGGGAGAAGATGGAGGAGAGGCAGGCCAGGTGAGCAGGAGACACACACTCAGAGTTGCTTCACCTTTACCTATAATGAAGTTTGTAGGACAGGGATCAAAACTGTTTGGGGGCCAAATTTCCTGTTGTTAGCTCACTCAACAGAAAGTCAATTGGGCTTATGTTTTGGCATGTTGTCTGTCTTCCAACTTTTTTCATTTTCAACATCTCTTAAACTACAAGGCCTATGTGAGTATGAAGCTGAAACTTTGCATGAATGGTCCCAACTATGATGTTTCTAAATACTGCTCACAGAATCTTTTTCAGTGTTTAACATGTTCAGTGGTAGTGCTAGGACTCCCAGTTGCCTACTAGTCCAAATGCCCTGTCTAGTAACATTTCTAATGACCTAGTAAGATCAGCTTTTACTAGTCTGCATACTAAGACTGAAAATAACACCAAAATGGAAGGCTAGCAAACTCAGAGTGAAGTTGGCCTGGGTGTAGTGTCCCTTTAAACACAGAGTAGTGTTGTTGCTTCATACTTTGAAACTTGTTGTTTTATACTATGTGGATCAGTTAGTTTTATTTGTGGTTGAATGTGCAAAATTGCAACAATATTTGTGTACCGGTGAGTTTCCTCCCTTGGACTGTTGACTTCTTGTTCCAGAGAGCGTGTGAGAGAGCAGATAGCAAAGGACAAGGCTGACAGAGCTGCTAAGGTAAGCTAAGTTATAGCTTTGCAAGCGCTCTTTACTTGTGGCTGATAAAAGTGAAACAACTTTGATACTTACTGGTAGTTTTACATCATTGCATTAAATGCTTTGTTAAAATATCTCTCATTTGGAGAAAATAGGATGTTTAAAAAAGATCCCAATTTTGAACCTATCAATGCTTGTTTTCCTGGTGTCCAGGTGCAGTTAGTGTGGAATCCTAGATATTTCTCTGATTTGTTTGTGCACTGTTCACAAATTGAAGTTCTTCAGACCATGCAGTGGATTGAGCTCAATTAATGTGTTAGTTGTTTCTGATCCTAAAGGGGCATGGCTGGGCCAGTCGTTTCAGGTGCCGCAATTCGCTGTGCAGAGTCCCTTGGGCATACCAGAAACCTATGATTGTGGGTTCGAATCCTGGTTCGCCCCGATTATGTTTCTAGGTTTGTCAGAACCATACCCATGCTCTTGGGTTTCACCAAAGTGGTAAACGTCTGAGACCTGCATCACTTCGGGCTTTCCTCCCACATTAAGCTGAAACGCCGTGATCTAAATGGAACACAGTTAAAACCCAACTCATTCACTCACTCCTGATCCTAAATTGAAAAGTTCATTTTAGCTAACAGAAAGTCAAGTGAGTATGTTGTGGCATGTTGTCCATCCTCCAGTTGTCAATCAAACATTAATATGTATTTACTTTTTCTGTAAAACTAAAAGGCCTATGGAGCTGAAACTTTGTAAAATGATCCTAGGAAGGTAGCTCTAAAACATTCATGCAGTATTCCAGTCCAACTATAAGCATGGCTGCATGGCTGAATTTCTCCATAATTCAGGTGAGCTGCAGATCCTGTTTCTGTTAAAAAATAAAGATTTGAATGTGCGAATGATAATAATGATACTGTGTGTTCAGTGTGGTTGTGATGCTGGTACACTATGGACTGTTTGTAGTGTGGCATGACTGTGTGTTCAGTGTGGTCGTGATGCTGGTACACTATGAACTGTTTGTAGTGTGGCAAGACTGTGTGTTCAGTCTGGTCGTGATGCTGGTACACTATGAACTGTTTGTAGTGTGGCATGACTGTGTGTTCAGTGTGGTCGTGATGCTGGTACACTATGGACTGTTTGTAGTGTGGCATGACTGTGTGTTCAGTGTGGTCGTGATGCTGGTACACTATGAACTGTTTGTAGTGTGGCATGACTGTGTGTTCAGTGTGGTCGTGATGCTGGTGCACTATGGACTGTTTGTAGTTTGTCCAGACTGTGTGTTCAGTGTAGTCGTGATGCTGGTACACTATGGACTGTTTGTAGTTTGGCCAGACTGTGTTCAGTGTGGTCGTGATACTGGTACACTATGGACTGTTTGTAGTGTGGCATGACTGTGTGTTCAGTGTGGTCGTGATGCTGGTACACTATGAACTGTTTGTAGTGTGGCATGACTGTGTGTTCAGTGTGGTCGTGATGCTGGTGCACTATGGACTGTTTGTAGTTTGTCCAGACTGTGTGTTCAGTGTAGTCGTGATGCTGGTACACTATGGACTGTTTGTAGTTTGGCCAGACTGTGTTCAGTGTGGTCGTGATACTGGTACACTATGGACTGTTTGTAGTGTGGCATGACTGTGTGTTCAGTGTGGTCGTGATGCTGGTACACTATGGACTGTTTGTAGTTTGTCCAGACTGTGTGTTCAGTGTGGTTGTGATGCTGGTACACTATGGACTGTTTGTAGTGTGGCATGACTGTGTGTTCAGTTTGGTCAAGATGCTGGTACACTATGGACTGTTTGTAGTGTTGCATGACTGTGTGTTCAGTGTGGTCGTGATGCTGGTACACTATGGACTGTTTGTAGTGTGGCAAGACTGTGAGTTCAGTGTGGTCGTGATGCTGGTACACTATGGACTGTTTGTAGTGTGGCAAGACTGTGAGTTCAGTGTGGTCGTGATGCTGGTACACTGTGGACTGTTTGTAGTGTGCCAAGACTGTGAGTTCAGTGTGGTCGTGATGCTGGTACACTGTGGACTGTTTGTAGTGTGGCAAGACTGTGAGTTCAGTGTGGTCGTGATGCTGGTACACTATGGACTGTTTGTAGTGTGGCATGACTGTGTTCAGTGTGGTCGTGATACTGGTACACTATGGACTGTTTGTAGTTTGGCAAGACTTTGTGTTCAGTGTGGTCAAGATGCTGGTACACTATGGACTGTTTGTAGTGTGGCAAGACTGTGTGTTCAGTGTGGTCGTGATGCTGGTACACTATGGACTGTTTGTAGTTTGGCAAGCCTGTGTGTTCAGTTTGGTCGTGATGCTGGTACACTATGGACTGTTTGTAGTTTGGCATGACTGTGTGTTCAGTCTGGTCGTGATGCTGGTACACTATGGACTGTTTGTAGTGTGGCATGACTGTGTGTTCAGTGTGGTCGTGATGCTGGTACACTATGGACTGTTTGTAGTGTGGCAAGACTGTGAGTTCAGTGTGGTCGTGATGCTGGTACACTATGGACTGTTTGTAGTTTGGCATGACTGTGTGTTCAGTGTGGTTGTGATGCTGGTACACTATGAACTGTTTGTAGTTTGGCAAGACTGTGTGTTCAGTGTGGTCGTGATGCTGGTACACTATGGACTGTTTGTAGTTTGGCAAGACCAGCCAGCAATCCCCCCCATCAGCAGCCTGCCCCCCTGCTGCCACCCAGACAACAGCAGCAGCAGCAGCATCCCCCAAGGAGTACGACACCTGCCGACTACAGGTATGTTCCGCAGTGAGGGAACTCCCAGCATTGGTAGCAGCATCTGTCATCATGTCACACAGCATTGCTTGCTTGTCACCAACTAAATAGGTCACATTTCAGCCCTCTAAGTGATAACTCATCCTGGTCACACATGAGTAGTGTAAAATATTCAATACAGACTACAGATGAATTGAACTATCGATGACCTTATGGCAGTACACAAACTAAGTATATGATCTTTATATGTTATCTTTTGTCAACAACAAGCTTGACAGGATTGAATGAATATGAATTCCTTAGCTGTTTCACCTACAATCAAGTTTTTCATTTACTCTGTTGCTACTTGCGTTGGCAGATCCGGTTGACCAATGGCCAAGTACTGACCCAAAGCTTCAAGGCCAAGGAACCTCTGGCAGCAGTGCGTCTATACATCGAGATGAACCGGTCCGATGGCACCGGACCCTTCTCTCTCCTGACATCATTCCCCCGTAAAGTCTTCTCCAGTGAAGACATGGAGAAACCACTAGACACATTAGGTGTGTTTCATATCTATATATTATACTTGTGCATCTCATTAATGCAACTTTCGTTGTGTACGATAATGAACGTGTGTGAGGTTATTTTCGGAGTGAAATGTTCTGTTATTTCTTTACCCTTGTATGAGCATTCGGATCCTAGGTAATATTTCAAATGTCAATTGAGCTACAGTGCCTTGTGGCTCCACTTGTTCAGTTCCCTGATACGGTAAACTATGTTAATAAAGAACATGCTTATAACGAACTGATATTTTTGGCTCCTGGTCATTTTCCTGTATATTTTGTTATATAAAGTTGATAGCCAAAAAGAACATGCTTATAACGAAAAAACAGATATGGAGAACACACTTTGTGGTCCCGAATGTACATTGTAAAGGACAATGTTTACGTATGTAACAAACTGTTAATCTTTGAGCTGCTCTCATGTCACTAATCAGCCTGTCAAAACGTCCGCTGACACGCAGCTGTTTAATTTCCTCAATTTACACCCTTGATTAACAATAGTAAACCGTGATTAAGCTAAAGCCTTTGAAGTGGATATATTCTGTCGCAATCGCATGACTTGATGCAAGATGTCTAATAGTCAAACTGCTTATGACATTCTACAGTTATAATGAAAATTAGCGGTCCCTTTGATTTTGTTATAACTGTAGAAATAACCGTAGTTTACTATTTATTCGGGCGGTCGGGTAGCCTAGTGGTTAAAGCAATCGCTCGTCACGACGAAGACCCGGGTTCGATTCCCAACATGGGTACAATGTGTGAAGCCCATTTCTTGTGTCCCCCGCCGTGATATTGCTGGACTATTGCTAAAAGTGGCGTAAAACCATACTCACTCACTCACTACTATTTATTCATGAATAAATCTCTCATGGTAGGTTAAATCATTGAAGATTTGATAGTTTTTATGTTGTTGTTTTTTCAGGCTTAGTGCCATCAGCTGTTTTGATCGTGTCAAAGCTTCAGTGATAAGGTTGTCATCAAGCAAGCATTCATGTGGATAGCAGAGCAATGGTTTTAGTGTTACATGTCAACAAGGCATCTTTGGAACATCATTTTCCAGTTCCAATTGTGAGGCAGGATACAAAGAGTGTGCTCAAGATGTGACGATGTTTCTCAGGAGAGACTGGTTTGTGGACTACAACACAGAGGAGGTGAAATCAGGCTGACTCCCACAGTTGTGTTACACAAGTTTCTGAATATCTTAATCGAAAGAGATATCTTACAGTGTAGTGTTATACATTCTAAGATCTTAATAGTTTTATGCCTTTGACACTGTGTACAGGAAAGTAAGTTCTTAAAGGGGCACTGATCTAACGGACTGGTTGTTGCCTTTGTTATTGTTTTTCCCCCGTGAGTACCCGGATTATACGCAACGCAACTGTGCGTGACCAGAGACTGGGGTACCGTCTGCAAGGACAGCTAAATAAACTTGGAGGCTGGAGGCAATATTTGTTTTACGCATTTTTGAACACTGATTGGTTAACTGTGATCTATAAAGATTTCGACAAAGGGCGCATGTTAATTAATTTCTTCAGCCTAAACAAACAGACAAAAAGAACAAGGGAGCTCATCGGATGTCGTCATTTGGAAATACCCCAGATGGTTATAGTTTAATACTAAAAAAAGTATCTATGCAGTGAAAGCAATTTCGGCTTGCGTCGATAATACGATTACTACTCCCTTGTTGCCATCCACGTTTTCTCGTATAATAACCCTACACTTGTGTATTTGTCGTCATTCACTTGATGCTCAGTTAATGAATTTATTACAGGTACAATTAGTGGTAGCACCGCTTAGATTACCTGACAAAGGTTCCCATTTGACATTTATTGTGTCTGGGGTAATTATTCAATCTAAATCCAGGTTTGAAGTGAGGTGAAATGTGTGTTATGTAATATGCACGTGGCAGCCCAGCAAGAGATGAATGATCAGTTGATTTACTTATTTTTGTAAATCAACGGATCGTTCCTAGTCATCAAAGGATTAACAGAAAATACGTTGATTGATTAATCACTGTTATCTTGCGCAGTGGCTATGTCAAGAGTGAGTGTTTACATGTCTAGGTTTACTAAAACAAAGGGAATACACTCATATCATGGCGCGAAGTGCCGATGTATAAACAACATACTTTGCTCAAAGGGTTAAACCGATAATACGTTGATTGATTGATCATTGTTATCTATCACTCAATGGAATTTTTAGGAACCGTGGACGTTATGAAAATATTTGTCACGTGGGCTTTCTCAGCCGACCATTGAGACTTGACACCTATGTAAAACACCTGAAACAATCCAAGCGATCAGTTGAGAAACGAACACGGGTTATAATATCCCGAAACGATATATATCTTTTAAAATATTTGATTGTTACTGAGACACGTGACATCGAATAAGTTTCTTTGTACAGCTGCAGACGAGTGGGATATTGTTCCTTTGTGTGGATATTCACGGATACATTCCTCGAACAAGGAAGCTGCCTAAAACTTATACGCACAAATTTGGTAGGTTGTAATTATGATATCTGCATTTTTTTCCTTCATTTGAACCGATTCGTTCTTGTTTCTCTACGTCTTGGTTGGGAAATTCTTCAATGCGCGATAGACGTTGTTGTCACAGGTCTTTTCCTTTGTAAGCGTGTATATATTACTGTCAATTTGTAAAATGTGATTCTCTCAGGCAATTTATAAAATGTGTAAATATTTCAGTCATTTTGGCTAAAAAATCTGTCCAGATTGATCAAGACGATCAAAAGGGCCTACAAACATCACAACAGATTATTATGTAGGATTAAAAGCCAAACAACATAGAAATGTACTTTTCAACGTAACATTTTCAGTCTCTTGGTGATGACATTAAACATAAAAATGTTTGGAATTTGTTATCATAATAATACAGATGGAAATGTTTTTCAGTCACTTTGTAAAATAACTGAATATTTAGACGTTTAATATATTTGTTACACATTTGACAGTAAAAAAATATACACACTATAAAAAAAGCATATGCTCAGGTGAAATATATACTTTGTGTTGCAAGTCAAAATAGTGTAAACGAAAATCGCAAAATTACCAAGCAAGTGACTTATCCAAACTTCGTCACCATTACCGATGCTACTCACAAAGATACCTACATTTCCTTATTATCTCGAAAACTGTATTTCATTTTGTTGATCAATGTGACCATACACCCTTATTACTACCCATAAAAGTGACTAATGCGCTTACGAATGGCGCAGCAGAGGTCGCGAACTAGTCTAGATTTCTGCTATACATCCGGGTACTCACTGGGAAAAAACAATAACAAAGGCAACAACCAGTCCCGGGGAATTGCGTTAGATCAGTGCCCCTTTAAGGTTTTTTTGTGTCCATCTTGTCAAGATGTTTATTCATCACATGTGAAAGGTACACAAGGAAAAGGGGAGGCTAGTTATTCTTCTCACAACATCATGTCCATGATGGTGGTAATTTATCAACTCAAACTTAAACTGTTTCTAGGATCACAGATACACCACCAATTCCATTTTTAGAAAGGTTTTTGGAACAAATCAATCTGGCTTTTTCTGCTGGCTTGATAAGCATGAATGGCCACGCATTGTTGATCTGTAACTCACAAGGAAGTGAATGTTTTGTGCCGTAGTCAGGAATATTCCAGCTAGATAATGGCAGCCTATAAATAATCAGCTCAGATACATCTGAACAAACAGGAGGGTGTGTGATTGACAATCCATGGCGCTGGCCAGGGTGTACAGTGTGTCTTCATTGTGACTACATGATCCTCATCTACACTGGCTCCTATAACAAGCATGGAGCCACTGGAGACTGAGGTCATGTTCTCTTGAGGAATCCCCACAGTCGGTACCTTATGGAAATGAAGTAGGTGATTTCTGAAGGAGCTCGCTTTGTGTTTGTTTGCATTATTTCTTCTCCATTAAGTCAAAACAAATTATATAGTCAATGACCATTAAAGTTCTGCTGGTGTGTTTCCCACCATCTCTGCGTAAAAAATTATTGCCAGTTTAGTGTTTGTCAAAGTGTTTTTAATTTTGCTTCCTGTGAGATTTCTCATTTAATGGACTGGGTGAGTTAGCCGGGTTTGAGTGTCATCACACCCTGACAGCATGGATCATAATGTCATCTTGAAGGTTGTCGTGTCCGGACTTGACTATTTAAAGGTTGTCTTGTCCGGAATTGTCTTTTTAAAGGTTGTCTTGTCCGGACTTGACTATTTAAAGGTTGTCTTGTCCGGACTTGACTATTTAAAGGTTGCCTTGTCCAGACTTGACTTTTTAAAGGTTGTCTTGTCCGGACGTGACTATATAAAGGTTGTCTTGTCCGGACTTGACTTTTTAAAGGTTGTCTTGTCCGGACTTGACTATTTAAAGGTTGTCTTGTCCGGACTTGACTATTTAAAGGTTGTCTTGTCCGGACTTGACAATTTAAAGGTTGTCTTGTCCAGACTTGACTAATTATAGGTTGTCTTGTCCAGACTTGACAATTTAAAGGTTGTCTTGTCCAGACTTGACAATTTAAAGGTTGTCTTGTCCAGACTTGACTATTTAAAGGTTGTCTTGTCCGGACTTGACAATTTAAAGGTTGTCTTGTCCAGACTTGACTAATTATAGGTTGTCTTGTCCAGACTTGACAATTTAAAGGTTGTCTTGTCCAGACTTGACTAATTATAGGTTGTCTTGTCCAGACTTGACAATTTAAAGGTTGTCTTGTCCAGACTTGACTATTTAAAGGTAGTCTAGTCTGGACTTGACTATCTAAAGGTTGTCTTCATTCAGCTTGGAAATTGCGGAGTGCTGCATTAAACTACAAACAAACATATTTTATCTTTTCATTGTTATCAACATGCTCCAAATTTGAAGTGTGAAAGTTTGTAAGATCTAGTAGGTGTCTCCCAAAGTAATTTGATGTACCAGTTTGAATTAGTTCATGATGTCAATTGTGGGTTTGAATCCCTTGGTCTATGGGTGGGTGTCTTATGTTTACCCTGGTGCAACTAATTGCTTCCTGACAATATTATCCATAGGTGTGATGTTCTCATTGTGAAAGGACATCTGAACTAGTCAGGTCGATTTAAGGATCTTGATTTACCTTGCTCCAGGTGCATGTTTACGTGAAAGTCAAGTTGCATCAGACAAAACTAGGTTGCCCCCTGGACCCATAAGTTTTTCAAAGTTGAAACAAGGGCCTGTCACATTAATTAATGACATATTGCTGTCCAATGTACATGACACACATTATACATAACACAGAGATCAATGAAGTAGTATGGTAAATGAACCTTAGAGGCAGTGGGGAGGACACAGGTCCCTGACTTGTTCTATGTCAGCATGCTGTCATTGTGATGTCATGGTGAGAATGTCTCACCTCACAACGGAGATACCCGTTGTTTTGTTTCATATGGATTTCATTATGTCTTGGGACAGTATCAGAAACCACCATTGTTAAGATGATCAAAATGTGCACAGTACTTGTGATCTTGTTTATATCAATTTTAATACAACTAAATCAAAATTAAGACACCAAAATATCCACACATCAAAAAGATTTTAAAAAATAAGACCATATAGCATGATATATTATTAGAATAACATGAATTTTGTTATGTAGAGGCCATTGTGCTGTACAGTGTACAGATGGTGTGAATTTCCATACACGTCATATATGTAACAAATGTTATATATAACTCTTTCTTAGTATGGCAATTCACTCACATGTTCTGGCATTGTGTGTTCATGTTTGTTAGCAGAACCTGTGTACATATGTATGTTTATAAAGTCTTAGGAAAGGGTTGGATGTGTTTGATTCTGATATAACAGGGTTTTGTTGAGATTAAGATAACAATGATAGTAACGTGAGCCCTGAGTTGGGATGGACTTTACAGAAATCTACCAGGTAACAAATATTTTGCAAACAAGGTTAATATGATTTTAAAGGACCATTCTGTGAAACCCAAGTACATTTTTAAGAAATAATAAGAATCTTGGGAAAAAACATCACCATGGTTACCAGAATATTGGCAGAATCACATGATAAAATCATGTGTTTACCCTAATAATATCCCATTAAATCTCCTGTTGATATGCAGAGATTCAGCAGCATTGAATAGGTTAGCCAGTGATGACATGAATGAATCATGCATTAATCTGTTCTGGTAATGTTCCTTGTAAATATGATTTACAGTACATATCTTATCTCCAGATAAACTGGGGGCACGGGTGGCCCAGTCGTCTAAGGCGCTGTGATTAGCTGTGCAGAGTTGCGTCCCTTGGGCATGCCAGAAACCTATGATTGTGGGTTCAAATTCCGGTTCGCCCCGATTATGTTTCTAGGTTTGTCAGCACCATACCCGTGCTCGTGGGTTTCACCGGAGTGGTAAACGTCTGAGACCTGCATCACTTCGGGCTTTCCACCTACATTAAGCTGACACGCCGTGATATAACTGGAATAATGTTAAAAGCGGCGTTAAACCTAACTCACTCACTCACTCCAGACAAACTATTCCACCACCATTGATTATTGGCACAACAGTGATAACAGCAGGTATCTATAGGCCATCAACGAGAACTCTCTACTAACAAGGGAGTAGTCTGTCACTTCTGTCCAGGAAATGGGAAATTACAAAACAAAATTTCAATCTTCCTGCAGCAAGGGAGATAACTGACTACAAAAGTCCAGTTTCATCCCTTGCTGAACTAGGCTGGAGTTATTGAGTTATATTTATGCTGGACTAACGAGTCTATGCATAGTCCAGCCACAATCTCATGACGTAATCAACATCCGGTTCGTAAACTGCCATGTAGATTTCAGTTGATTTCATGATTTGCAGAGCATGTCTATCGTCAACATTGCGTCCACAGATATTTTCCAAATCTTTTCATGCTTGTAATCAAGGTGCTCAAGTTATTTGATGCACCATGTGAAGTAAGACCCATTTTATTACAATATAGACTTGATAATTAATCAAATCGTCCTGACTGCGTGCTGCCATTTTGTTTGAGGCAAATGCAAGTAATATGAGAGGGGGAACTGATCAGTCAATAGAAGGGACAAAGAAGGGACATAACTCGTAATAGCTGCTGGTGGCACTACAATGGAGCCCATAATAAATTCCAGTCTAGTTCAGCAAGGTTGGAAACTGGACTTTTACAGTCAGTTAACTCACTTGCCTCGGGAAGATGCAAAATATAGAAAATGAGTTTTATAAACAATATAGTCAAGTCTCGTTAATCCGACACTCGTTAATCCAACAATCAGCTTTATCCGACAATAATGATGGGAACCGAGTAAATCAGTGCTATTTTGACCGGTTAATCCGACAGTCTTGCACTCCGACTCCGACACACCTAATTTGCAACGAATTTCAGAAATCACTCATTAATCAGTCTTGTTAATCTGACACAGTCATCAGCGTACTCTGTGGTCATCTGCCCACCAGTCCACAGCCCGTGTTTTGATGCGAAACGAGTCGGCTGCATATTACAACGGCAGCAGAGATAACTTGCTTGACAATAAACAATTAATACTTTAAATAAATAAAACAGGATTAATCACATGCTTAGATTACATCAATCTCATTAACATCAGATACAAGTTCTCGCTGTTGCCGAGGACATCCCATTACAGATCACGTCAGAACTTTTCGTGAACTATGACCGACCAATGAAATGAAGTCAACGTTAGCCACTTAGAAAGCAGCTATCTTAAGCTTTGGGGTACCAGTTTCAAACTTGCAACTTCCATTCCAAACTCAGCTTTTTAAAGTATTTTGAAGTCAGTAACAGTTATTTTGTGTTGAGCTTTAGAGGTTGCATGATTAGAAAACATATTCCGCTAACAATGTAACGTAACAATATAAATATTTCATTTTTATTTTTTTATTACGTTTCTGTATTGTTATCTGTCATGTAGTGAATTTCGTTTATCCGACATACTCGTTAATCCAACATAATAATATGCAACCAACCATGTGGGATTAACAGGACTTGCCTGTACAGAGGACCATGGTGCATGTTCTGAAGTGCTGAATACAGATAGTGATACTGACTCGACCATCAGTTGTCTACTGACCTTGGTGAAAACTCAATTGTTATTTTGTTTTAATTTAGACAGAGTGAAAGAAGAAGATGCCCAACTAAAATGTGCCGTAACAAAATCCTGTGTATTGTTGTCTGTGCCTTATGAGTTGTATGTGCAATCCAGTAATACACAGCGCAGTATGTGCACTTCTTCCAAGACAGTAACTAAACAAAGTATGGGATTCTACACTGTCTGCTGCTTAAAACCATAGTTACCCTGTGCTGGTACATATATCTACCATGTCTGTTAGTAGATACAATGTAGTTCCTTAGGAAGAAGATGATACAGGATATATGTTATATAGACAGATATGTCACAAGACTTCTAGAATTAGACTGTCCGCATGTTTCTGTCCTTTTCATGAAACAAGTACAGTAAACTACATAATTAGCATCTCCCTCTACATGTCTACATATTTATTAGTTGGAAATAAACTGCACACATGAAGCAGGACAATGTCCCGCAGGAGTGCTCGATTTGCCCTGAAATATTTAGATTACCAGATACAGTAATAAATAGTTGGTAAGAGAGAGTTTCTTTTTCAGGTGAGATTCACAAATTTGGTTTGACTGACTTCCTGTAAGGTTTGCCAGTGACACAGTGGAAGTGTGAGTGTTGTTGGTGAACACTTGTGCTGTTGCTTCCCTTGAAGGAGACTCTTTGTTCTGGTTGTTTGTGATGCTACTGGAGGGAGAAATTGTTGAAATGCTAGGGTGTTTTTAATTTATACTTTTTCCATTACCTATATTGAAAACTGATGAACCTGACAAGTGGCCAGGAATCTTTCCGAGTCTATGTTAGAGTCTATCACCCTGTATTATGCTGATGTTCTGTTCCAGTTGTGTAACAGCATTGAAATGTCATATTAAATATTTTCTAATTTGTTCATGGTGTCTTTCATTTCTAGTGTATCTGGGTTTATGGTATGTTGGTAGTCATCTGCCCTTCAGCCTGCTGTAGTGTGGTGTGTTGGTAGTCATCTGCCCTTCATCCTGCTGTAGTGTGGTATGTTGGTAGTCATCTGCCCTTCAGCCTGCTGTAGTGTGGTATGTTGGTAGTCATCTGCCCTTCAGCCTGCTGTAGTGTGGTATGTTGGTAGTCATCTGCCCTTCAGCCTGCTGTAGTGTGGTATGTTGGTAGTCATCTGCCCTTCATCCTGCTGTAGTGTGGTATGTTGGTAGTCATCTGACCTTCATCCTGCTATAGTGTGGTATGTTGGTAGTCATCTGCCCTTCATACTGCTGTAGTGTGGTATGTTGGTAGTCATCTGCCCTTCAGCCTGCTGTAGTGTGGTATGTTGGTAGTCATCTGCCCTTCATCCTGCTATAGTGTGGTATGTTGGTAGTCATCTGCCCTTCATCCTGCTGTAGTGTGGTATGTTGGTAGTCAACTGCCCTTCATCCTGCTATAGTGTGGTGTGTTGGTAGTCATCTGCCCTTCATCCTGCTGTAGTGTGGTATGTTGGTAGTCATCTGCCCTTCATCCTGCTGTAGTGTGGTGTGTTGGTAGTCATCTGCCCTTCATCCTGCTGTAGTGTGGTGTGTTGGTAGTCATCTGCCCTTCAGCCTGCTGTAGTGTGGTATGTTGGTAGTCATCTGCCCTTCATCCTGCTGTAGTGTGGTGTGTTGGTAGTCATCTGCCCTTCATCCTGCTGTAGTGTGGTGTGTTGGTAGTCATCTGCCCTTCATCCTGCTGTAGTGTGGTATGTTGGTAGTCATCTGCCCTTCATCCTGCTGTAGTGTGGTATGTTGGTAGTCATCTGCCCTTCATCCTGCTGTAGTGTGGTATGTTGGTAGTCATCTGCCCTTCATCCTGCTGTAGTGTGGTATGTTGGTAGTCATCTGCCCTTCAGCCTGCTATAGTGTGGTATGTTGGTAGTCATCTGCCCTTCATCCAGCTATAGTGTGGTATGTTGGTAGTCATCTGCCCTTCATCCTGCTATAGTGTGGTATGTTGGTAGTCATCTGCCCTTCATCCTGCTATAGTGTGGTATGTTGGTAGTCATCTGACCTTCATCCTGCTGTAGTGTGGTATGTTGGTAGTCATCTGCCCTTCATCCTGCTGTAGTGTGGTATGTTGGTAGTCATCTGCCCTTCAGCCTGCTATAGTGTGGTATGTTGGTAGTCATCTGCCCTTCATCCAGCTATAGTGTGGTATGTTGGTAGTCATCTGCCCTTCATCCTGCTGTAGTGTGGTATATTGGTAGTCATCTGCCCTTCATCCTGCTGTAGTGTGGTATGTTGGTAGTCATCTGCCCTTCATCCTGCTGAAGTGTGGTATGTTGGTAGTCATCTGCCCTTCATCCTGCTGTAGTGTGGTGTGTTGGTAGTCATCTGCCCTACATCCTGCTATAGTGTGGTGTGTTGGTAGTCATCTGCCCTTCAGCCTGCTATAGTGTGGTATGTTGGTAGTCATCTGCCCTTCATCCTGCTGTAGTGTGGTATGTTGGTAGTCATCTGACCTTCATCCTGCTGTAGTGTGGTGTGTTGGTAGTCATCTGCCCTTCATCCTGCTGTAGTGTGGTGTGTTGGTAGTCATCTGCCCTTCATCCTGCTGTAGTGTGGTATGTTGGTAGTCATCTGCCCTTCATCCTGCTGTAGTGTGGTATGTTGGTAGTCAACTGCCCTTCAGCCTGCTGTAGTGTGGTATGTTGGTAGTCATCTGCCCTTCATCCTGCTATAGTGTGGTATGTTGGTAGTCATCTGCCCTTCAGCATGCTGTAGTGTGGTATGTTGGTAGTCATCTGCCCTTCATCCTGCTGTAGTGTGTTGTGTTGGTAGTCATCTACCCTTCATCCTGCTGTAGTGTGGTGTGTTGGTAGTCATCTACCCTTCATCCTGCTATAGTGTGGTGTGTTGGTAGTCAACTGCCCTTCAGCCTGCTGTAGTGTGGTGTGTTGGTAGTCATCTGCCCTTCAGCCTGCTGTAGTGTGGTATGTTGGTAGTCATCTGCCCTTCATCCTGCTATAGTGTGGTATGTTGGTAGTCATCTGCCCTTCAGCATGCTGTAGTGTGGTATGTTGGTAGTCATCTGCCCTTCAGCCTGCTATAGTGTGGTATGTTGGTAGTCATCTGCCCTTCATCCTGCTATAGTGTGGTATGTTGGTAGTCATCTGCCCTTCAGCATGCTGTAGTGTGGTATGTTGGTAGTCATCTGCCCTTCATCCTGCTGTAGTGTGGTATGTTGGTAGTCATCTGACCTTCATCCTGCTATAGTGTGGTATGTTGGTAGTCATCTGCCCTTCATCCTGCTGTAGTGTGGTATGTTGGTAGTCATCTGCCCTTCATCCTGCTATAGTGTGGTGTGTTGGTAGTCATCTGCCCTTCAGCATGCTGTAGTGTGGTATGTTGGTAGTCATCTGCCCTTCATCCTGCTGTAGTGTGGTATGTTGGTAGTCATCTACCCTTCATCCTGCTGTAGTGTGTTGTGTTGGTAGTCATCTACCCTTCATCCTGCTATAGTGTGGTGTGTTGGTAGTCATCTGCCCTTCATCCTGCTATAGTGTGGTGTGTTGGTAGTCATCTGCCCTTCATCCTGCTATAGTGTGGTATGTTGGTAGTCATCTGCCCTTCATCCTGCTGTAGTGTGGTGTGTTGGTAGTCATCTGCCCTTCATCCTGCTATAGTGTGGTATGTTGGTAGTCATCTGCCCTTCAGCATGCTGTAGTGTGGTATGTTGGTAGTCATCTGCCCTTCATCCTGCTGTAGTGTGGTATGTTGGTAGTCATCTACCCTTCATCCTGCTGTAGTGTGTTGTGTTGGTAGTCATCTACCCTTCAGCTGTGTTTAGCAATGTTCACTCACTCTAACAATGGTGTGGTGAGATGAGGTGAAATGGGGTTTGACATCATGATCTAGATGATTGCACTCATATAGCAACGTGTGTGCACATGTGTGTGTGTATGTGGCTGCTTGTACTAGTCAGGTCTAATGCTGATTTTATAGTGCTCGCTCACTGAGATATCATGCTGCAGTTTAACAAGCAGACCAGTCCTTGTTTTAGCGCCTTAATGCTTAGCGCCAAGCAGGGTAACAACAAGTACCATCTTTTAATGTCTTGTGGTATGGGGAGGCTTGGGATCGAACCACAACCTTCTGCTCTCCGGGCAGATGCTGTACCACTAGACAGCGGAGGCGGTCTCTAACAATGGTATTTCACAACTTTTCCGTTGATGTATCATTGGTTCTGCCATACTAATCTGTCACTAATGTACATGCAATAAGCATAAGGTAAACACTGTTATCATTGTTATATTTTTTTTTTCAAATTCTTGTTTACATGTTGTATGATAACCTTTAGATCTAATGTTGGAAGTATTTCCAGAAAAGCATTTATAGGACCTCCAGAGCCTTGTGCTTACATATTAGGTAGGACCAATAAGTATGACAGATGAATATCTGAAATGGACAACTAAGATAAAAAGTGAAAAGTGCCGACAGAAATATACTTTAATGCAACTTGTCTTTCTTAGAGCAAGTCTTTTACTTACAGAAAATGTGTTTGAAGTTGTATTAACAGTGTGGAGGTACAAGCTGTGTATAACAATGTGACAGAACAGATTTGTGGCTCTCTCTACAACATTCATCACACTACAACAGGCTAGGTTCATCGTGGATAGAAATGATTAGATTCTCTAAAGGCTGACAATGTCTACACTATAGAAATATCGAGAAGTCTTAGGTTTAGTTAGTTACCTTTTACACTTATAGACATTATTCCTGCCATGACTGTGGAGAATGTCAAGACTTGGCTTCAGACATATTTGTATTGATGCATATGGTAACTCAAACCCAGGTTTTCAGTATGTCTATTCAATAGCCATGTGGCTAAAGCATTCCCTCATCACACCAAAGGCCCAGGTTCAAATCCCCACATGGATACAGTATGTGAAGCCTACTTCTTGTGTCTCCTGGTGTATTGCTATAAGTCATGGAACACCACACTCACTTATTCACTAATTGTGCTTTAGGGACCTTCAAACGTTTTACACAACAAAATCCCTTGTTCCAAGCACTGCAATACATAACAAATGTAAGATGATACAGGACAAGGTGTTCAAGACTCCAAGACAAGGAATAACCAGAGAAATTGAATTCAGCAGGTGAGATCATGCTAAGGTGATGAAATGTGCATTGATGTAAACAACAGTCTGTGCAGTTTCTGCTCAGGACCTCTTTTGACATTTGGGGTTAATCTTCCACTGTATTCCATCACCGAGTTGTGGCAAAGAAATCGGAGCTAGTAGCAAAACCGCACAGAACCTGAGTGGTCCGAACACACTTCTTAGGTTGTCTAATGTTCCCTGGTTGTATGTTGAGATGTTTCTCTTAGCTTCGTAGCTCGTCTTCCCACAGATGATCATCAGCATCTGCCATGTGGCAAACATTCCTGTTGCCACTAAACAGGTCAGTGTCATGTACATGTGGATCATGAGGACAAGCAGGGGGAAGGATATCACACCAGTCATCCAATCCCAGATGGGCATGACAGGAAAGTAATGGATGGCAGCAGTCGTATTGAGAGGGAATATTTCACTGAGGAAAGTAAGTTGCAGGTACAGAGCCAGGGCACACCCACAGACTGTGTAGAAACAGAATACTATGAAGTATTTTTGGTTTTGGAATCCTATGCATGATGCTGTAAAGTAACAATGGTGGTCTCTCTTCATCATGCACTTGTTACACAGAGTGCAGTGGTGCGAGCGGGGAGGGGCGTCCAGCTGACAGGTGAAGCACTGTTTCCATCCTTCGGGGGCACTGTCACCCGAAAAGTATTTCTCCTTTGTGGTCTTTCGCACGTAATTTGCAACATCGTACCACGTACGATACCAGTTTGCACAAGTCTCCATGAAAACGAAAATTGCCAGAACTTCAAAGATTATTATCGAATAGAACTCTCCTCTGAAATTCGAGGGAATTAGGATGAATATTCCTTCAATCGCCAAACTCAGCAGCATGCACGTGAAATATGTCACACCGACCTTATTGGCTTCCTTCGGTTCCGGTGCAAATTTTGGCGGATTCATTTGGTAATGATTCTTGATCTTTTCTTTCAAAGAAAGTCTTTGTCTCATTTCCCCGCTTTCCATATTGTATTAAGCAATTTTCCCCTTATGTCCCGTCAAACGTTGCAATCCTTATTATATCGGAATTGACCACGCGATAGCTTTCAACGGAGGGGGAATCCCACTGTAGCCAAGGAGATGTAAACAAATTGCGGGAGCAGTCATTATTATGTATCAAAGCGTTTCCATTAGGTCTATTGTGTGAGCACACAGTATACTATGAATAGGATTTATTACTGAATTTATTAAACATATAATTAGAAATAATATTTAAGATACAGGTAACTATATATCATGTATTTGTATACAATATTATTAACCCATTGTACTATTTAATGGATGCTCCCTCAACGCAGCGCTCGCGTGCCCCGACTCGACAGGTGCCCCCGAGTGTAGTTCGGGCATGCTTGTGTATGTGGAGTTCAGTTGCTAGCAGGACTATTGTTGGACAAACACGCACTCGTTGTATAGCTTGTCTTTCTACAGTACGCTCGCAACTTGATGACGTAGTACATTGAACGACGTTAGTTGTGAGAGTGAAGTGTCCAGTGAGTTGCTCTCCATAGATGTAGCTGGTCATCGGTCATAAAGGCAATGACCGAACGATCTCGCACCCAAAGTGGGAGAGATATGACAATCGGTATTGGGAAAATAGCTACAGATAATCGACGTGGGGATTGTAAGAATATGCGTTAAAATATGGGTAAATATTTTTGAAAGCTTATGCATTTTTTAACATCCTCAAAGAGCCTGTACATATAATATTGATATCTCATATAAGAATTAAACGACACGCGCAGTCGTTGTTTATCCTACAATAAAACACTGCAGGGAAAATACACAACTGGCGGCTGCGTCATTCATAGTTTATTCTCCCTGCAATGATTTATTGTACGATAATTAACTCCCACTCGTCGTTTATTTCGTAAATATGAACCTTTTGAGTCCGTTCTATATTGTTTCAAACTATGCTTGTCGTAAATCTTGAGGCAACTAACGGGATCTGGTGGTCAGGCTCGTTGACTCCGTTGATCTCATCGATCTCAATTGCGTGGATCGATTCTCATGAGGTCAACCACTGGATTGTCTGGTCCAGACTCGATTATTTACAGACCGCCGTCATATAGCTGGAATATATTGCTGAGTGCGGCGTTTAATCACAAACAAACACAATATTGTTTCAGAAGATGTTAAGTCTAGAATTGAATGTTTACCCTTTGTACTAGGCAGCGACAATTTTCGACTTCTCAGTTAGACGTCAAAATGCACCGCTGCAAAGACGAAATACACGCCAAGCATTCTCATTTGGTGAAATATATTTCACTCCAAGTTGTAAATGCCGACGTGTGGGAAATGTTGACATCCACGAGGCGTCCGTCTTCAATTTCAGTAAAAGAAAGCAACACAATAGTGGGAAATCATTTATCACTCAGCGGAGTTTTCTAATCTTGGTGTGGTGTTTAATGTCTTTTTCCAATGGACGATGAACAATAACCCCACGTCTGCGTACTAAACGTATGTCTACAATGTTCAACATCAGGTCCAGTTTAAGTCGTCTCTCCCTCTCTCACAACCACGTGTCCTGTACTGTACACCGCCCAGTCCTCATCTGCTCCCTGTGTCCCTGCTACACAACAGGTTGTGACTCTACCATGACGGGATGGGGGATAGCGGAACCCAGTCAATACATGAACCGACAGTTTGAGCACTGGTAACTCCCACAACATAACACAACCCATGGGCGGATACAGGGGGTGGGGGTGGGGTGGCGCGCACCCCACCCCCCACCCCTTTTTATTTCGAAAAGAATATTTATTTCTGTATAAATTACCACCAAAGACAATAAATAGATATTAATTGTGCACACACACACACACACACACACACACACACTTGTGCTTGTCTCTTACGGACATGCTCAATGTATGTCATCATATCCTAATTGCGTAGATCGATGCTCATGTCAATCACTGGATTGTCTGGTCCAGACTCCATAATTTACAGACAACCGCCATACAGCTGGAATATTGCTGAGTGCGGCGTAAAACAACAAACAAACACAACATAATATTCTTCCTATACAAAGTGGGCGGTGATATTGCCGACATATTCCTGACTGCAACGTCACCAGTAAACATAATGTCAATACATTTGCAGCCGGTTACGGGTGCCAGAATGCTATCATTACGGATATCATAAATATTTGATGCATGAGTCATATTATTGCAGTTTCCTCAAATACTAGTACATGTTTTAATTGTGGTTCTCACCTGAAATCAGTCTCTTCTCTTCTTCTTAGGGTCCATCTTGTCGCGGATCCTATAGCCGAGATATGCTCCAACCAGCAACGACACCGCGGCCACGAACACCACACTCGAGCCAGAAAAGGCTGCGTTCATTCGAACAAACTCTCTCATTTTTACGCTGGTATTTTCACAAACAGTGCATAACACACCTACAAGATACCGAGACTACCGATATCGTTGTACCTTGGCCCCTGTTGAAAGATGATGCGGTGTTATTGTCCGACTGACATCTAGAGGATGATAACATCAGGCTTCATACCTTACACGTGATACTTATTTTGTAAGACTTGATGTTGCACGGTTAAGCGAAGAAGTAGCAAACAGAAAATGCAAGCGTTGTTGCCACAGTGTCTAAACACAAATACAAATAAAACACAACTACCATATAAGTGTATACCTATTACAACTCTACAACCAAATCATGTTGTTGTATCTTGTCAACAAATATAACACAACTACCATATGTGTATACCTATTACAACACAACAAACAAATCATGTTGTTGTATCTTTTCAACAAATATAACACAACTACCATAAGTGTATACCTATTACAACACTACAACCAAATCATGTTGTTGTATCTTGTCAACAAATATAACACAACTACTATATAAGTACATACCTATTACGACACTATAACCAAATCATGTTGTATCCGTAGATTGGTAGATTCATCTAAGGGAATTTCATGACATTAAACTTGGCTTGTTAGTGTTTGTTTGTTTGTTTATTATTTTCGTCACAGTTATCAATATCCCAGTATATCACTGTGGCCTTGCATGATCAACGCCCAATGTCCCGGGGGTAGGAGGACACACAATCAGCCAAGCCATCTAGCCTGACACCCCATTATTAGCCTGTGTACCGGTCATCTATTCTGACCCGAAATTCACATGGGATTGTATGTCCGAAATATATATCTATCACATAAATATTGACAAGTTTAGATATGTATTTCTGGTGTATGTATTTATCAGTTAAAACTATTGTTAAAACGTGAGTGATTGGTGGTGTCGTAACCGCAGTCTGCAAAATCCAAACCACATCACAGCGGTATGTAAATAATCGAGTCTTAGAAATCACCCGCACCGTCGGTGTACGATGACACACAATCAGCCAGGTCACACATTGGAACCAACCAATCCTCATTTGCTGCCCCGGAATCCTCACGGCCCGCGTTGGTTAGAAGCCATATACTATACACACCGCTTACTATAAATATTTTCATGTGATTAGAAATTGTATTCTTTCTTTAATTTCATGCAAAACAAATTCATTTTTTAACACAAAGAGACATGCTCATACTGAAATACAGACACCGAAATTAATTATCTAATGACATGTGTAACATTTCCACGGCTTCTTGTACCAACTAACCAAGCGGTATCGGTACTATCTTGGACTTTCAACCAAATTAGATCAATGTCCCATTTAGAGGTTTTCAACAGACGGGTTGCCTTCGTCGTCTAGTGGTAGAGCGTCCGCCGGGAGAGCGGAAGGTCCGGGTTCGAACCCCCGATCGCGTCATATATCAAGAGACGTTAAAAGATGGTACTTGTTGTTACTGGTACTGGCGCTCGTCATTTCGCACTTTAATATCGGCATTCGTCCGGACACGCAGCCACACACGCACGCATACACAGACAGACAGACACACAGACACATGCACGCATACACACACACGCGTCTATAAAAGAGCAATAATCTTGAACGCGACGTTAAACCCCATTTCACATTTGAGAGTATAATAATATCAACTTTTCAGTCGCAACCCATGTTAAATATATGTTTCTATAAAATTTAAAGAAAATTGGAGGGGTAATTGGCCACCACAATCTGCATAAGCCTTCCGAAGGTAGTGCATAGGCCAGTTAAAACTTTAAACATACAGTGTGTAACAGCCCAAAGACAAACACTTCAACCGGCAAGGACGTGGGTACAGCCGGCGAACCGGCGAACCGGCGAACCGACAAACGAGAGGACCGTTGAGCATATATATATATATATACTGTCATGGAGACGGAGGATGCCCCAGACCACCAGCCCCTTAATATTTAATATCCAGAGGCTTCAGGGGCACGCATACTGCCGCCCCTGAAGACGGTATCACCATCTCAACTAGGGAATCGACAACCCAAACCAGGGACACCATCTGTCCATCAGAGGAACTCCTCCAAGAGGCACTAAAGGTATTCGAAGATGTGGATCTCGGCGGCTCCACGCCCGCCACCATTGACGGAGAGAGCCAGTTCTAACCTACATCAAGCCTCCTGTCCGCCAACGCACTCGTCCACTACCCACACATGATCGACATGGACGGGTACGACTTCACCCTAGTGTTCCCCAAAAGCACGGCATACATGTATGTGCACAGGACACTACAACCTGCCTCTCTCGAGGGGATCGCCCTACTCGCCACAGGCACTATCTGACTGAGCAGTGGGCGGAGACCGGAACCAAGTGGAAGGGTGTCATGCTGGGTTGAACAAGAGACACCGAGACAACAGATGTTGAAATGATGACAGATCTTGAAATCAACGAATTTCCCTGGTTATACTGTTTTAGGTAGTACAAAATCAATGATTGTTGTATGTTGTATGTATTATTGCATACCAAACGTATCAACGACTTTCTCTACTGTATTACCTAATATATACCGCCGTCTTATAGCTGGATTATTGGTCAGATCGGCGTTAAACAACAAACCTAACATATATCTACGTTGTCCACTCACATCTATGGGGAACAACTCTTTCGACTCTTCCCGCTTCAAAACAACGTCGTCCAATATGCAATCAATTTGCGAGCGATCATTTACAGACCGCTGTCATATAGCTGGAACATCCACTCTTCAAAAAAAGGAAACGCACAGGTAGTATGTAGTTCATTGAACCTGACTACACAAAAAATCCGGTATATAAATTGGATATATGTTATTGGAAAATGTTGGTGGCCTGATATTTGACAAACGGTGCGTCAAAACGCAGCCATTGTCGATTTGCAATGTCTTAAACGGCATTGTTTTCACACTTGTTTAAAAATGTCATGGAGGAAAACAGTAATGCACAACACGTGCAAGTTATGGCATTCGTAACTCGGCTATAAAAAGGCAACTATAAGCCAATAATTTGTCATTCAATTGTCAACATTTTTCAAGTTCGAAAAGACTCGTCGCTGCCGATCGAAACATCGCCATAGGACGTATCCAAAGAGGGGAATTGCAGTCTTCTATGGCACCCCACTTCAACGTCCTGCACAGCATCATTTGCCGCCTTTGTGACCGATATACACAATTCAATTCCACTGCAGACCGTCCGAGAACTGGCCGACCAAGAGTTACCACCTTTGAGGAGGATATCGGACCCGACTGTCAGGAACCATCTTCACGAGGCTGGAATCCGACCCAGAGGACCAGTTATCGTCCCTGTTTTGCAACAGATCCATCGACAGCGACGCTTGCATTGGTGCCATACCTTACATCCTTGGAATTTGAGAAACTGGAGACGAGTGTGGTTTAGCAGTGATTTACGATTTTTTCGTCGTCGTGTTTATCGTCGTCGAAATGAGCGTTTTGCCCCACAATGTGTACGTGAATTCGACCATTTCGGTGGCAGTAGTGTCATGGTGTGGGTTCCCATATCCTACACCAAGAGATCTGACTTGGTTGTGGTTCAGGGAAATTTGACAGCAAATCGCTATATGAATCAAATTCTTCAACCTCACCTTTTTCCAATCATTGACCGCCAGAGGGAGCTGTTTCAACAGGACAACGTTCCACCGCACACAGCTCGTGTCACGGTAGACTGCCTTCATAATGCCAACATCAACGATTTGTCCTGGCCGTCGAGATCTCCAGATCTCAACCCAATCGAACAACTCTGGGAAGAATTCGATCGACGTGTACGTCAACGACAGAACACGCCGCAGACACTCTAACAACTGGCCAACACGTTACAAGCAGAATGGCGCAGAATCCCGCAGGACCGAATTTGTACACTTATCCAGTCAGTGCCGAGGAGATGCAGAGCCGTGATTGCTGCCACGGGCGGTCACACGAGATACTAAGTCCACCTTGTGGCCTTATGTGGCATGACAATGAACAGTTTTCAGTGCCTTTGTACATCGACAACATGTGACTATCTAGCTCCAAATTTTCTTATTTGTATCTATGACATTAAATTAAATATATCGACTTTATTAGGTACAATAAATGTACTAAAAATCTAGCTGTGCGGGCTTTTTTTTGAAAGTGCATATGCGGCGTTATATAGTGAGATTCAGTTTTTGTTAAATTGTCCCAGAATTCTTGAAAAAAATGCTTCAGATTGTGGAAGAACAAAATCAACTATCTGCCACAAAAATGACACTGCAAGGTGTTTTTCATAAATAAATATTCATGCTTATAGTTACAAATTAAAATATTTAAAATGGATATTTGGTCTTGCAGCTGTAGCTGAAGCAATATCTGTTATCCAAACAAAATCCCAAGCCTCTCCTCTCCACAATATGAAATAGTCCCTAACAACTTATTGAGAAAGCAGTGCTCTATACATCACTTAAAATCTCATACTATTACATCCATCCCCTGTAACAGAAAAACTTGAATAACAGTCGGCCACAGATCGTATTGTTTGGCAGCCATATTGGATTCGATGTTTTTACAAGAGGTCTCGCGCAAATGCTGCAGAAAGACGCGACAGTGAATAATGTCTCATAAGGTGAAGCAACAGCTTTGAACTTTTGTTTTTAAACGCCTTTCACTGTGATTGTATGGATTGTCTCACTATAGATGAAGTGACAAAAACATAACCAGAAGTACCATTACATTTATGACTTATTAATCTCGAGCAATCGACAATGATTCGTACACGGTCCACTGCAGGGGGAATATGTTTTAAAATACATCTTACGCAGCCATGAATGTATTTCCGAAACCAAAAGTGAAAGATTCTTGACTTAAATTGCTTATGACCTAGACCTTTTAAGGACCCCTGGTTACGTATACAATTGCAGTTTAACAGAACTATTGGATTGGTGGTTTTCGTAAAAGCGGCATAAAACATCTTATTGTCGCCTCGTCTTATATTTTTTTTCTGCTAACCTAATGAGACACCGTATACGGCAACTTAAGACACCATAACTAATATTATCATGATACATTTTGCATGTGCGATAGAGCCAACATGGAGACGGTCATATCACAGGGGGTGTAATAACCAGACCCGTATTACACTCCCTGTCGGACTGATAAAGCTAGTCAATGCAGTTTGAATGGGCGATCGATATCAGCCTTGGTGGTAAGCAATTGGATTTACGTCCCTTAGTGCGTTGTCTGCTCGGCAAGCTTTCCCGTGACATTGTCTTCCAAACAAGGGCAACATGAATTCTGTTCACATAGATACATTTTACAATATGATGTTGTTGTATATGCTAAAAGGTTATTATGTGTCAGTTTTCATATCATACCCCCTATCGACACGAGACCCCCGATATCAGCCCGAGGGCCTATGGGGGATCTCAGGCTGATAGGGGACATGATATGAAAACTGCCATAAAGTAAGCTCTAAATATATCACAGAAGCTATTGCCCCAACAACTTGGGCATGTGACACCGTCATTAGTTCCGACATATGTTCTTGTTTAACTTTGCTAAAGTTCCACAGTCGATGTAAAGGGAATGGATGGTAGCTATAATGCATTTTACTGACGCCTCTTTCTACACGATGACGCAGTATCAATGAAATATGGAGAATAAACCTGTTAACTAGGCCTTCACATCGACAGAGGATCAGGTATAAAATAATACAACATTGATAATCCTTATTCTATTATTGTAAAGGTATATTTATTGTAAAAAGACACTGAAATTACACCAATACAACGGGTGTTATGCAGTGTTCAATTATAAACACTAAAGACTTTCACAAATATTCTGATTCACTTTTAATCCTATATAATATACTGTGGATCGTCGAGTTTACGACCAGTCATCTGCCACTGGTAATCCAGGATAAGTTGAGTTGTGACCTAAGAATTTACCCCGTATGACTATGTAGGAGGTCAACCCACTGGCGCGTACCATTGTGAAGAAAGGGGTAGCGGATGGTCCGCGACAAGCAGTACGATGGACATGTACGTGTCTCGGCTAAGAATTCTGGTATCGACTTGTCACACTGATCTCTTAATAGTCTTATGAGCAACACTCGCATACACGGGATTGTAGTCAGTTTCATCGTCAAGACTGCACGATCACAACATACGTATAACCTCTGTAACAAACCAAATAAGTTTTCCCAAATTCAATGCACCGCCTACTTGTCTCAAACTCGCTTTACGAGTTGTTTATGAGTGTTTATGTCTTTAAAAAAACTGAGCTATAGAATATATTATTTATTTCTGGTTCTACTGAAAATGAACTTCCTTTATATGACCAGACGTATTTACACCTTAAGCCTATGATAGTGAGCTAAAACATTCGTCCATCGGTTCATTCCTGTTGCTGTTGTTTCTGATGAACCAAACCCGAGACCATGCGACTGGCCAACTGTCTCAAGCTTGATTGCTGTAAAAAGAGTATCCTCCTTATTCTTTTATAACCTATAAAAACAACTTACTGACACATTTCAGTCCAGAATTAACAATAATTTCATCAAGACCTCTTCTTCCAATGTTTTCTGAAAGTCTTTTACATTCCATGATTTAAGCAGATTTAGTTGGCCCAAAAGGACTCTTGTCATACCCATGGACCTCTTTTGGAGGTTGGGCCATAACCACGTATAACAGTTTCCAGTTTGTTGTGGTATGAAATTCATACTTCTTCAGAAATTAGTCAAACTCTGTTTTATCCTTATACACTCAGATATTAATAAATACTCCTTCAACAGTTTAATTTTCTTGTAAAAAATATTTATAAATGCAAAAGTAAAGCGTACAATAACTGAATATCCACAGAAATATGTTGCGAAATATTACATAAATATAAAGTATGGTAAAATCTCCAGCCTCTGATAAGTTGATCAACGCGGCACCAACCAAGGGCGGATAACTCCCACGTAGTTACCGTGCAAGGTGTTCAAAATGGCGATCCCACACCAGACAACTATTTTGTGCTTCGTTACATTTGCAGCGGGTGTGTTTGTAGGATACAAACTTAAGACGTTTCGGGTGAAGTACTTGCAGAACAAACGGGACAGATTGTTAAACAAACTGCATGCGGCACAGAGTGAACTGAGAGCAGCAACATCGTCCTGAGCAGTTCACGAGTCACAAGGGAAACTCATGATTCGGTTTCAACAACGGAGTCTCGGTTACAGATGATCCAATATAAACTATGGACCCTGTTATATGTATTATAGAGTTACCACCTCAGTAGTCTATGTGGTATAGTGCGAGACCTGGGTGACCTGTCAGAAGAGTTTTAATCGCCATACCCATTCATGTATGATGCAAGGGTATGGGAGCCTGTCATGCTTATAACAAAACCGAACCTTTAAAATATTCCACAAGGAATATATTGCTCCAGAATGGATGTTAAATTATGTCGAGTGAGTCTAGAACTTCCTTATTTGCAAGTAGGCCTATATTAAACGATATATTTATGTGTGTAATAGCAAGATACATGCGTTGAATGTAAAATTGTGACATAATCTATATCGATTCTTGCCAGCAGTGTCCCGGAGTCAGAACAGACTGTTTCATGAATAACATATCTACAAATAATAGCAGATCTATGTGAGTCGGTGAAAAACTTTGGAGGATTGTTTTTAGCAACTGCTCATTATGTTTACGTTTTTACCGAAGTAATGTTAAGAAAATTATAATATACAATATTCTTTATATTTATAGTAATATCCGTGGATCTGTCACATCCGATGTACATGTTCATAACTTCATGCCAATGTGATTTATACTATATTTGAATATATGACATTTACATACGCAAATGTACGTGCCTTTAAAAAAATAAACCCATTTTGAAACTCAAAGGTGAGAAAATAAACATTTCTTGAAAAGCGCACTTTGCAGTTTTTTGTCATTACTAGAATAAGTAATATTCCTTATCGGCGGAATGGCTTGTTTTCACTTTATAAGTACAAGCACGCATGCAGCTATCTTCGTTAATTAATCATCGCGATATATTGTGTTAAATTTCTGTTTCAAGTGGCAATGACTATTTAAAGTAATGAGGAAGGTTATTCCCTGTGCCTTTGGCACTCGCATGTATATCGGCCTTTGGCGACAGGGTTATGAAATGCGCATTCAATATACAATTCATATTCGACCAACTTGAGCACATATATTGACACAGCCATATTTAGCTAAATGGATGTATGGGTAAATTAATAAAATTTTCGTTGTGTTCATTGATGTGAATGTAAAACATTAAGCCACGCCCACCGAAGCGGACTACTTTTATTACTACGTACGGAATGTCAGGGAATCCCAATATGACAGACGAGTGAATTCCCTTTCTGCTCACGTGTATCGTGTATCGTTATGCACAGGACATTTAGCGGAGCTCTTGCATTTTCATTAACCCAAACTACCATTTGCGACCGAAGGCCGAGAAGGAATGAAACCGCAAACCTGCAGGCTCGCTCGCCTGTTTTTTAACCGCTCGCTTGGGTTCAACAAATTTCATGTCTTTCGGTTTCATTTCTAACTCGCACATTTCCAACTGTGTCTTCCCGTTCCCATCGCACAAATGTTTGGATCTGGCGGTAACTGACCATGTCATTTAAAAAAGCCGCCTTCTCCAAAACATATACTTGTCCCGGTTCGTTACAGTCTGACTGTTGCAGTGCTTCTCGCCTCTTGCCTTCATTGACAGGTCCTATGAAGTTAGTTTTGATCTCCGTTGATTGGCTACCGATTTGTGGGCGTGTCAAGTTTTGTGCATTAATTTTAAAAATGACATGTCACGCCACGGCATGTATTCCTACGCCTGGAATATTTATCAATCTGGACATTTTTGTCTTCTTTGATTTCTATAACGTATTTTGATTAAACTATTGTACATAACACATGTTTTCATAGTCGCATTTAATTATAAGGATTGACTGCTATTTTGTTCGGTTCGATGTCCAAACTTGTATAAGAACCGGCTACGGATTCATATCGGTGTTTCGATTCATACCTCAATAAACCGAACAAAATACACAGTCAATCCTTAATTGTAATGTCAAGCAGTGATAGAAACTAACTGTTTCAGTCCTCTAGTCCTTATAATGATGACAGATAGCAAAACCCGGGCATATTTCTACTCGTCCTTAGATACCTTACCTATTGGGCAGTTTGGCAGGGACTTTAGGACTAGTGACAGTTTCTAACGCTGTCAAGCATTACCATGTTTAATATACACTTCCCTAATATCTCCATAAAAAAAACTCCAAATGTCACTTCTTCAACTACCTCTCCCAATATTTCACAGTTTCCGGTACCTCACATCTTCTCCCACCCTGTGAAGGTCCATGTTTGAATAGTTCTCCAGACAAGGTGACTGTGCTTGTCGTTAAAGGTGACTAACGGGATCGGATGGCCAAACTCACTGACTTGGTTGAGGCATGTCTGGTCAAGACTGTCATGTCCACACCGCCATCATTTAGCTGGAATATTGCTGAGTGTGACCTTTAACATCAAACAAACAAACAAACAAAACAAACATCTTCCTTCCAACTGTATAATTCTTTTACTTCATACTTCAAATATGCGCCCCCATGGTTTATACTCCCGGAAGTGTTTTATTGTACGATAAACAGAGACCACGAGTCGTTTATTTCTTATATGAGATAATCAATATTATGTACAGCCTCTTATTTGCAAGAAGGTAGGTAGGCATGCCGCTGCAGTTCCCATTGTGCCACCCGTCAATGTAGAAAATGTGTTGTTGGAGACGATTTCCAGTAGCCTAGCAGGACCTAAGATAAGCGCCGTCATGGACGTCACATCATCTTGGGTTGAAGGGAGGCAGTTCAGTCCTGACATCTGGAACCACTTTGGCAACTCTGGTCATCAGACTAACAATCTTGAAGGGTGGCACCTCAGGATCAACCAGCTAGCCAAGAAGAGTCACCCTAACGTCTAGGAGGTGGTGCAGCTATTCCAGCAAGGGCAGTCCAACACCTAAGTCAGCATCCTGAGGTTGCACCTAAGCGAAGTTACCGCCAGATCGACGCCCGCCTCAGATCATTGGAGGACGACCTTGTCAAGCACCATCTGTCTGACACTGACTACACAGACCATGTGTCGGAACTTCTTCACCTGGACTGAACATTGACATGAATATAAACATTTTAACATTTTAAACATTTGAACTTAATGTGTATAAATACGGTAGTAAAATTGAAAAGTGGTTCTCCTTTGTTCTCGTTTTATTTTTCTGGTACCGGGAGCGCCAGATCCCGTGTCAGTGAACCGTGTCTGAGCCCTAACTGGTCCCAGGAACGCCACGGGGAGTTTTCCTCCTAAATATCAAATTTGCAATCCCGGCCGACACCTGATATATAACCCCAATCGTAGATTAAATAATTACCCCAGACAAAATGCGAACCACTGAGCGCTTTATTACCTTGACACCCTCAGAGGTAGCGGTGAACATTACTGAGCTATTTTGCAGTCTTTGTCAGGTAATCTGACCAGTTCTACCACAAATCAAGTGAATGACGACAAATACACTGGTGGAGGGTTATACCATCAAACATGGATGACACGAAGGGAGTACTAATTGTTTCAGTTTGCCTGAAACATAAATGTCGTTGCTGTTGCCGGCTAGACGACTGAATAAAGAATATAGTAACTAAATAATATCTAGGTTAAGTGTTACTGGATATTACTGTACCATGTAATAAACAAACATTGTTATTATGGCTGAGGAGTGAATCTGATCTCCAGTACACATTTCTAGACAAAATTTGAGTATTGGCATCATTACATTTGGCAACCATTAGTGAAATATGTTGTTGGCAATAACGGGATCAGCTAGGACGTCTCCTCATCCAAATGAAACTTGTGATGTGAGTGAGTGAGTGAGTTTGGTTTTACGCCGCTTTTAGCAATATTCCAGCAATATCACGGCGGGGGACACCAGAAATGGGCTTCACACATTGTACCCATGTCGGGATTCGAACCCGGGTCTTCAGCGTGACGAGCGAAAGCTTTAACCACTAGGCTACCCGACCGCCCCGAAACTTGTGATGAATATTAACTATCTACTGAAGGAACTAATACAAAGACAACGAATTTTGGTCTAAAACAAACGAGTCACAATTAGCCGTAGTTTCATTATCTTGATACAAAGAGAAGACTCGTTATTGTTCAGTCAGTACAGGCACAATATCCTTACAGAGAACGTCACAGAACGTCACTGCCTCCTTGCACTTTTCTTTATCCATAGGAATTCTGTTATGTTTGTCGTCTACATATTGCTGACATCTTTCTGAAGGGCCTGAAAATGGAACGCAGAAATCCTGACCATTTTACACGATTTGACCACTCATTGTTCTAGTAATACTTTTTGAGAATTTTCTCAACTTCAAAGTCTGGATTATTAGGAGCATTGTCAGATTTGTCATTTTTGTCATTTGGTTGAATGTCCCTGGGCACAGGTTTCTCAATAGAATTATCACTATACAGCAAGTCCTCTACTTTATCTACGTCCAGTTGTGCTGGTTCCACACTTTCTTCGTCAGGAACAGGTGAAGTATGATTGGGATGGTCCCTAAGACTACGACAGGCCGGTAGAGAAATGCTGTTTCCATCTGAAAACATTGGAGTCTTTGCTTTTAGTGCTTCATTGCGTGTTCCTTTCCTTTCTGTTCCATTCAATAACGAAATCACATAGGAAGACCTAGGACTCACTCTGGTCATTGTGGCATGGGTGAAAAACCTGTTGTTTGTGTTTTCTTGATATCGAGTAACTTGCAGGTCTCTCACACAATGTTACTCAGACAGTTCGTTCCTCTGTCTGAATGAAGATACTGTAGAATGCCATGTCGACAGTTTATGTTCCTGGTGAATTCTGAAACGATAGTTCTAGCCTTGATATCAGTAATATCAGTTCACTATCATATTTTGTCAAATTGGCAACAAAGACTAACACATACTGATTACCGGTTTCCTTACATTTAGGAAGTGGTCCGAGAATATCTGTACTCACTCGTTGGAAGGGGTGGGTTTCAACAGGCATTGCTTGTAATTTGGTCTCAGTATTTTTGGCTGGCATCTGTATAGAGGGTGAAAGGCAGATCAGGTTTTGGGTATCCTAATATAGGAGCTGACACCAGTGCTTCTTCCAGTACGAATTGTGACAACCATCAGTCCATTGAAACTGAACACCTGATTTAGACAGAGCCTAAGAGGTGATGCAATCTTGGAATAGTTTCTGATGAATTCTTTTGTAATATCGAGACATTCCAAGGAAGGTACATATGTCTTTCAGTGAAGCTGGACTGGATATGAAGTTATACTGCATCAACTTTCTTGGAATCTGAAGATATTCCATATGATCTAGGTATGTTATTTTGGAATGAGCAAAATGACACTATCATGGATGCAGCTTCAAGTTGGCAGTTTTAAGGCGATCAGACACTGTCCTTATGTGTTTCACACGTTCTTGGTAGTTCCTACTGAAGATTGACATCATCCTGATATATCAGACATTGCTTTCAGGCATGTCCCCTCAGAACAGCTTCCATAACTCTCTGAAAGGTGCTTCTTTAATCCAAATAGTAGCCATCAGAATTGGTACAGACCTAGATGACACCTCTATGCTGTGTATGGACGAGACTCTGGATGAATAGCTACTTGGTAAAATCCACTTTTTAAGTCAAGGATCGTGAAATAAACTGGATTTTCAGTTCCAGGACTCTTAAGCGCATCCTGCGTAGTAGGTAGAGGGTGAGCATCGAAAAGAACACATTGCATGAAACAATACTTTAATCTGAGAATTGTCAAAGGAAGATGAGTTGTCCCAGTGATTGGGGCTTTAACATTATTGGCATTGGATGTGTGTTGGAGATTTTGGTTAAACTACGATAACGCCAAACTTTTGTGCAACTGATTCTTTTAAAACACAAAAGATGGATCCAGTGTCAACAGGAGCACGAGTTCGTCGAGGTGAGAAGGGTTCCAATTACACAATCCTGAGAATCAAGTGCAGATTTCGGATAACCCCCTACTAATTGTGTTCTGACAACCGGGACTTCATTATCAGAGTTGACACGTGTCCTGCATGCTGAAATGCCTCCAGCAAGACAGATGCGAGCTGTGTTGTTTATTCCACCACACAAAGAACATGTCAGTCCTAGATGGCCCAGATTTGTTGTCGTCATATTTGGTATATCTGTTTACACGTCTTCGCTGTGTGTCCTTTCCTATTGCAAATCTGGCAAACAGTCGGCTGTGAATGAGCCATGGCAGCGATGGTGCCGGTATCACGTGGACGTCTGTTTACATTGTCTGTCAACTCTTCCACCTTTAACTGAATGTGGTGACTTGAGAGGTCAAGTTGTCAAGCACCGTGGCAAGAGTGTTGACCTCTGGTGAGGAGATAAGAAGAGTTGACTCAATCACAAGTCTCGCGAACTTTATTGCGTCTTGGAATGAGGTTAGTCTATGTTGTAATACTGGTGCTCGGGTGGCTGGCCTAAGTCTACAAATAAATGCTGATAGTTTCACTGTCTGTTTTCAATTTCTGACTCTTTCCTGTCCCACAACTGTTGTTCGAAAAAACATATAGGTAGGTCTGACACAAAATGGTCAGTAAACGTAGAGAAAAGTCTGTCTTGAGAAAGTTTAATGTGATCCTGCAGAGAAGTGTACCAAATCAAAGCAATACCTTGCAATTTGAGCATCATTGCCGGTCCAATCTGATCGTACTTAAATAGCTGCATGCCAAACCAGGCCTTAAATCGTTCTAACCACATACGGGCGTCCTCTCTGGGCAATTCAAAGAATGGTTCCAATTTGAGATTGGAGGAAGCCATGTTAACTGTATGAGGCGGAAAGGACAAAGGATCTCCACCATATGTTTCGTCCTGGGACCTGTCTTCTACAATTATTCTGGAACGCACAGACAACTAACAGGGCCGTATGTGAAATGTACATTGAAATGTACTCCGTTTTGCTACGCTACATGCGTGTCCACGGGAGTGAAGTCAATTTCATCGTCTTGATCTGCACGTGCACAACATGCGTTCACCCTCTACCTGGAACAAACCAAATATGTTTGCCCAAATTCTGTACACCGCCTGCTTGTCTCAAACTTGTGAGTTGGTTCAACATATCCTGAATTATCAGTAGATGTTAATCACAAATGCACACATTGGCAAACTCACGAATCTGCCCTTGTCGTCTCATACAGCGGCTACTTGTAGAACATCTGATGTTAAGCCAGGAACCAGTAAGGGGATGCGGTGCATGGCAGAAACTGGAGCACGAGACAGTGAACGTGTTTATCTAGTCCATTCAAGTCACAAACTTGAAATTTCAAGATACATACTAAGTTGAAATTTCAAGATGCTATGTTTAAATTTCAAGATGCTTAGTTGAAATTTCAAGATTCTAAGTTGAAATTTCAAGATACATAAGTTGAAGTCAGTATCTTGAAAGTTCAACTTAGTATCTCTCCCTCCCCCCCCCCCCCCCCCCCCCCCCCCCCCATCCCCTCTGTCCCCTATCTAAACTAAATGAATGCCAGCTGCGGGAGGTTCCAGTCACACAATAAACTGGGTCTAGCCTTCATGAAGAGGAGGCGTCCCTACAATAAACATTCACAGACAGATTTGCAATTGGAGTCCAGTAAGGTACAAGAAAACATTGATGCAGAGGATCAGAGTTCCCCGCCATATGTGATGCCTCACAAACGCATTATTATGATGTTACTGAAAGGCATGACGGGGCATAATGCTTGGTAGGGTGTCCAGAGGATGACGGTAGAGGTTGTCATAGCTTTTCAAATTTTTTGGCAATAAAAGATCTTACGCCCCCATACAAAGTTGTCAGAAATACAAAGAAAATGTCTGATATAAGCAGAAGTGATTCAAAAATTAACGATATCCACACGAAATTATTCCATTTGCATTTAGAAGTGAATAAGGACTAATATACGTACGTACGTTTGTATCTAGAGTTATGGCGCAGAACTAAAGTGAAAACGCGCACTGTTAAAATACTAGTAATAATGTAGATCTACGTGCAAAGTTAACAAATAGTCTAGGCCTAGTAATACAATAGAGCTGGATGACAGGGTCCGCCTAAACTAGGAATATTGTATGTAGAATTGTTTCTATCTTATCTTAGCAAATTCATAATCCTGAAAAATATTCATGTGCCTGCAAAAACCAAGTTCACTGAGCTTGTTTTACCACTTTCGTTTAAAAGCTGTCATTATTTTTCTCATTTACTTTTGAGACGAACGTTATACTTTGTGCAACATACAGTCCGTTTACATGCTTACAGATGTATAATGTACACACATGCAAAACAGCACAAATTTCATGTGAGTAGTTCCGTCACGTAAACGCCAGTAGACACCTGCGTTGACTGTGTACCTAATTATACATATACATTTTATGCAATATTATAGCAGGAGTATATTGCTATGGCAACTTGTTTTTTGGCCGCGAGTGAACCTTGGACTTCAGACTCCCGTACCTTTAAGTTATCTACTTCTTAGGGCTGGGACGAGTCCAAATTTACTACCCGGGTACCCAACCCCCTATTACCCGACCCTACCCGGGTACCCACTGTAGGTCTCAAGAGTTGGGAACATAACGTCTAATTGGGAAAAGTTTAACTGTAGCCCTGGCAAAAACTGTTTAGATTCATGTATGAAACCATATAATAGATATATATGATCTCGAAACGATCGAATCATGCGTATCCTGAAGTTGACAGAAGCTTTATCTTTACTCAAACATATACAAGTCAAAAGGAATGTGTGCATCATCATAAAGAAATGCGAACATTAGCGACTTGTTGTGTAACCACTAAGCCCTAGTGAGTTTCTGTCATTAAACAATATGTCACGTGACTAACCATGGGTCCGGGTAGTACTGTGAGTACCCGGGTCCTACTCAGGACCCACCCGACCCGAGTACCTAAATTACCCGTCCCAGCCCTACCCTGAGTTTCTGTTTAGCATTGGTCACTGTTCCAGAGAATACGACTTGGCCCTAACAATTCCAGGCCATGTACACGCTAAAATAAAAAGAAGCATATTTTACTCATCTCCACACTTACGTACTTATTTCCAATGACTATTGTGTAAATTATACACGTCAGGAGTCTGGCTTTCTATCGCCATGCAACATAATTGTGAAAGATTGTTCGCGAAACCCAATCCCCAACCATTCGCTGTGTAATAGTCAGTTGGCCAGGGGTGAAAAACAAGATTTTCGTTCCAACATTTTTCTGTATCTGTACACCATTTTCATTGGGCAGTAAGTTTGCAAGTGTGTGCGTGAATTTTCAGGAAGTCAAAATTGCATAAATTGAAGGAAAAATGCATAATTTAACAAAATTGGCAGTAACATGTTTATTAAGTCATTAAACTATCCAAATTATGTCTTTGATTACAGGTAATGTGTTCGCTTATCTGAATTTGGCAATCATTTTGTTTCATATAACTGTTATTCTAATTCTCAGTGGAAACATTGATAAAAATCATGGTTTTTTACTTCATTTTCAAATCGTGAGTAGGTAAAACAATAATTCCATTGAATTGTGACAATAAAACCACTATAACTGGGTATCAAAATCTGCAAAATTGAGCATGTAAGTGGCTTCATATATGAGTTTGGTATGTTATTAAGACTAAACATCAATACAAATTTTCGTGATAACTTGAGATCGGCCAAAGCACTATCAAGTACACTGAATGGCCGTCTGCTGTGCGCCCGGATCAACTAGGTCAAACTTGGCAACACTATATCTTTCACAGGAGGGAGCGCTGCGTGACGCGCAAATTTTCCGACTGTACATCTCTAACAGCAGGTCAGTTGGTCTGTTGTTGCAGGTGGCGTACAGACGGCTCGTGGCTGTCCTGTTAGATGGTCCACGTGTTTCATATAAATGTCGGACATTTTAGGACAGTAAGCTCCCCTGTCACTGGAAACAAACCCTGCACCAGATATATTTTACAACCATTTGTAACATATTACGTGCTATATATATCGTACTTGTTGTATTTGACATTTGGTACACTGTGACATCCATACCTAACTTGGACTATCTGTTCAGGGTCCTATACGTTATATTTACCGCTAGATATAAAGGCCGCGTGGCTATTGTGTGGCACACTGACTAACGCTCCTGTCGGACCCCAGGCGCTACCCCTCCACTACCGCTACTTCTCCCACGGGTATGAGTGTTGCCAAGCTGCCCGCAATAGCTGTCCACGGTGGGGCATGGGGTATTCCCGACAGCCTGGCCGGGCCGAGCGTGGAGGGGGTGCAGCGTGCAGCCCGTGCTGGGTACGATGTTCTCACCGTCGGTGGGTCCGCCCTGGACGCCGTGGTAGCCGCTATCTGCATCCTGGAGGATGACCCGGTCTTTGATGCAGGTCAGAAGACAACATTCTTTTTTTCATTGTCTATTTCAACGTTAATAATGTCGGCAGGTCGAAATAGGTGCACAATTTCGTTGTCATTATTATAGTTTTCAGTTACGCCACAATGAGGGAATATACTCTATCATTGCTGTGGGATAAAGTCACATTGACACATCACTGGTCACACACTCGGGTCCAGAAGGGAATGCACGGGAACGCTCTACATTTTTAAAATATACTTATATTTCCTTTGAAGGTTTTTATATGATCCCTTAAATGCAGATTCGGATTTTGATCACAAAATGCACCATTCTTTCCCCCAAATAATCCGTTTCCGCACGTGGGCTATATGTTGACTAACTGTTACTGGACGTCAACATCAGGACACTGGGGTCGCGTGCTCGTGTGTGTGTGTGTGACCAATACCGATTTTATACTGCTAGCCCACTGACACACTATACCGCAGTTTAACACGAATACATGAATACCTCACTCAGACATAGAATACTGACTCCAAGCCGACCAGTCCTTGTTTGAACCCCTTAATGCCGAGCACCAGGCAGGGTAACAACAAGTACCATCTTTTTACCTCCTAACTTTCCGCTCTCCTGGCGGACGCTCTACCGCTAGACCCCGGAGGCGGCCCTCTTAGATTGGTAGACTCACAAAAGAGGAATGTTAGAACATTTAACATTGCGTATGTGATTGTTTGCTTACAAGTTTCTTAACAGTTATCAATATTCCAGTATATCTGTGTGGTCTGGCGATCTTTCTTAGATTGGTCCTAAATACATGTAATATAATGGTTACACAATACATAGAGTTATAATATGGAGGGATATTTCATCAGTTCTTTTTTAAACATTTTGTTTTTGGTAACCATTATAGCAATTATTTAGAACTACTCTAAGAAATGTAAGTAATATTAATCTTGAACTGGAGTAACATGCTGTATGTTTGTCTCTACTATCTGTGACTCCTTGTCAGCACCTTCTAAAGTAGCTAGTTGCCCATGGGTTTGATAACGTGCGTTCCACGAGATCACCGTTCTCAAAAGCTCTCTGTCTTGTCTTTTGGTACAATGCTATAAAACGCTTGGTTCCAAATTATGATAAGAGAAGGTTTATCCCTCAAGTTATATTTTGTTACGTAGAGACTTAAATTAGCCTTCCATAAGCCCTTCAGGACAGTTAAATTACTTCCAGACATCAGTTGGTCCAAGTGAAAGTGTCCGACTTATCCACCCACAGTGTATGCAACCCCGTGAAGATCCTGGTTAGAATAGGTCTTGATTGTCGTAAGAGGCGACTAACGGGATCGTCTTGTCAGGCTCGCTGCCTTTGTTGATGCATGCCATCGTATCCCAATAGCGTGGGTCGTTGCTCATGATGTCGATCACTGGATTGTTTTGTCCAGACTCGATTATTTACAGACCGTCGTCATACAACTGGAATACTGCTGAGTGAGGCGTTAAACAACATACAAACAAAACACACAGAGAAAATATTTTAGTCACGTGGGAGTTGTCACGTGGGAACAGTTCTACTGTTCCTCTGCTTTATGAACAAACACTTCTGTTTGCGTTTAGAAGATAAAAATTGGACTTCGTTGTAGCTGGAGGTCGTTCACTTTCACTTTAGACATCCTCTTATATGAAGGTCATATTAACCTACTGGAGAGTAGTGAAGGCCAAAATGAGGGGACTAGATTTGTCTCTGTGTCTCAAAAATTCATCAATATCATAATCATATGTTGACCAGATGCGGTCAGATTTTGATGCTCTGCATCGGTATTTTCTTGTTATTGTCTTTGCATGTTGTTTTCTACAACCAACAGGCACGGGGTCGGTGCTGACGCTGGATGGTGAGGTAGAGATGGATGCTGTCGTCATGGAAGGACGTAACCTAAAAGCAGGGGGTATCGCCTGCGTTCAGAACATCAAAAACCCGTGCGTCCTGGCCAGACAGGTGCTGGAAAAGGTCGGTCGGTACCTCGATTATCCAGGGTATGATTTCTCCATTCTATGATGGTAAATAGAATGGTGATATAATACAACGGATAATCGAGTTTATCATATAATGGATAGGTTACTCGGCAGGATAAAGCCAACGGATAAAAACGACATCCGTTGGGGTCATATGCGGATAAAGATGCAAATATCTAAGGTCAAGTAGGACTACTTTCACTGTTTATAAACCAACATGGCGTCGCCCTCGTCATTCGGCGATCGAGTCAGAATTAACCATGGGGAATCTGGATAAACTACAGGGATATTTGCTATCATTATCAAAAGAACAGTCTAATATACTGAAAATCAGTCTCTAACTGTGACGTAGCTAAGGCATTTTATAAGTTTTGGCAACTTTGGAGATATAAATTTCGACACAATTTTGCGAGCGCACGAGGCCTACAGGCCAAGCGGGATCAGTAGCCAATCTGGGCTTGTAGACCTCTGCGGCTTGAAACCTTCTCCACAAATAAAAATAGTTGGATTTGGCCGAAATATGTCTGAATCGTTACCTTTCTTTCGTTTTGTCGCTGTGTGTACATCTGACTACCCTTCTTAACGTTATGACAGGACAGACCGACTGTCAACAACGTCTGACCGTGGCCGTGACGTTTCATAGACTAGTGTTAGAGTAGCTTCCCTTTGGCAAAGGGCAGTTACTCTACTGGACAGACTGATGGATTGCCGCGAAAGACAATTAAAAACAACTGTTGTTTTGCGTATATGTTTCTTCGCCACTGTATAAGAAACAGATTTCAGTTGGAACTATATTGGCAACTGTCACTGTCACATCACTTACCCTGTGACGTAATAAATATTAATGCACGCATTCCAGGAAAACTCGCAATATTTCGGTAATGTTTGTGAGAGAGGGAAAGCGATTTTAAAGCACAGAATTAAAGAATGACATTATATGATAAAGAGGTTATCACGCTTGTGTCTTTGGGGATGGTAAATATCCTGATACAGGATATTTACCATCCCCAAACACACTCGCGTGATAACCTCTATTTATTCTGTCCAAATGCAGAAATATTAGCAAATGGGTATTGTTTAGGATCGATTGATCATGCCTCGTACGCCGATCGTAGCGCTGGTCTGCGAATCAGGTGCAGCCATATAAAATGTCTCCCTCTTGATATCTTTATGCCAATAGACAACGTGCTGTGTAAACGATGGTCAGTTCCCCGTGGAATTGGTTCCATTCGGAGCTACATTTGCCAGTGTAAATGTATTGTTAAAAACATTTCCAACTAAAAACTTTGCCAAGGGAATAATTCACGTAGTAACAAATGAACAAGTCTCAGTGGTTCAAGTGAACAGGTAGATTGAAGCGAAGCATGTGTTGTCGTGTCATGTGACCATGTCGACTGTTCTGTGTTCACCTGCAGACAGAGCATGTTTTGTCGTGTCACGTGACCATGTCGACTGTTCTGTGTTCACCTGCAGACAGAGCATGTATTGTGTCACGTGACCATGTCGACTGTTCTGTGTTCACCTGCAGACAGAGCATGTATTGTCGTGTCACGTGACCATTTCGACTGTTCTGTGTTCACCTGCAGACAGAGCATGTATAGTCGTGTCACGTGACCATGTCGACTGTTCTGTGTTCACCTGCAGACAGAGCATGTATTGTCGTGTCACGTGACCATGTCGACTGTCTTGTGTTCGCCTGCAGAGCATGTATTGTATCACGTGACCTTTGTTGACTGTTCTGTGTTCGCCTGCAGACAGAGCATGTATTGTCGTGCCATGTGATCATGTTGACGGTTCTGTGTTCGCCTGCAGACAGAGCATGTATTGTCGTGCCATGTGATCATGTTGACGGTTCTGTGTTCGCCTGCAGACAGAGCATGTTTTGCTGGTCGGCCCGGGTGCCAACAAGTTCGCGTCCGAGTGCGGTATTCCAACAGTGCCAGATGAGTCGTTGATAACAGACACTGCCAGAGCCGAACTGGAACACTTCCGGAAGTACAAAACTACCGTCAATCATCTCTTTAACAACAGGTGTGGAGTTGTCATATATCTCATTCTGACAGACAGTGTTAATCAAACATAGAGCGTGTAAAATAACGTTGCTGTATTTACATCGTCAAAGTGAAATTATATTTGTCTTTACTTCAGAGCATGTCACGAGTGTTTTGTGTTCGTTATTCCAATGAAATATTGCATCCCAGTGTTTTTGTAACAGAGAGGTCCCCCTAGGCCATGACACAGTGGGGGCAGTAGCAGTGGATCAGACTGGCTGTGTGGCGTTCGGCACCTCTACTGGAGGCATCACGGCCAAGAGACCTGGAAGGGTGGGGGACACGTCTATAGTGGGTGAGTGAGGCGTCGGGGCAGAGAGTCCAGACAGGGTGGGGACACGTCTTTAGTGGGTGAGCGAGGCGTCGGGGCAGAGAGTCCAGACAGGGTGGGGGACACGTCTATAGTGGGTGAGTGAGGCGTCGGGGCAGAGAGTCCAGGCAGGGCAGGGGACATGCAATTTCTGGGGTTACATGTATCAATCTGCTGCAGGTTCTGGGGGGTACATGTGTCTATCTAGGGGTACATGTGTCTATCTGAGGAAAGATGTGTCTATCTGTTGCATTTTCTGGGGGTACATGTGTCTATCTTCTGCAGGTTCTGTGGTTACATGTGTCTATCTGCTGCAGGTTCTGGGGGGTATGCCGACAATCGGTCCGGTGCTGTCTCCTCTACAGGACACGGGGAGGGGATCATCAGGGTGTGTCTCGCCAAGCGTATCACCGATCTGATGGAACAAGGTAACAACAATTTCAGCGAATGAGGTGAATGATTGGTAACTTATAATTATACACAGTGTATCCAATGTCCACGTGATGCCTATACGAATGAGTGAGTGAGTAAGGTTTGATGCCGTGTGGAGACCCCAGAAGTGGGCTTCTCACGCGCACTATGCTTCCCCACCTCCCGCTTGCTACACGGGACATGCTTTCGTTCTGAACAAGACAAACACTATCATATGTATTCATGTATAGGACGTTTGGCTTCATTGTCTTCCTATACAATCGGGGTTGTTAAAGTTATTCTACCTCAGTTTGAATCATAATGTAGGATGCCCACCTCCACAGCACCACTGCACATGTCAGCTCCCATAGATAACCTTCTCCCTGCAGGCGTCCCGTGTCAGGAGGCGGCAGACCGTGGCCTGGCCTACATGACTGAGCGAGTGGGCAGCGCCGGAGGGGTGGTGGTGGTCAGTTCCCAGGGTGACGTCGGCTTCTCCTTCACCACGGACAGGATGGCGTGGGCGTGGGCACGGGGAGGGGAGCTGCACTACGGCCTAGACCCCGGACAACACACAGGGGTCAGTCTATAGGCTGGCTATACGGGGCAATAGGGAAAACCTCGCTCAACATGTGCAGCTGGAAACCTTTGGAAACTCCATCCGACGATCGCCTTTGTCATGTTTGTCACTAAGGAGTGACGCTGCGGGTTCGGTTCCAGATTCAATTTAGTGCGGTTAAAACTACTGGTCACTTAGCTACATTGAAAACACAGTATGTTTCTCTCCTAATTCATTCTTTTAACTGATTCCACACTAGGGCGTCTGATTTTGTCATGTTTTATCAATAAGTTTGTTCCTATGAACATATTGAGCAGTTAGAATTGATATGTTGTTTGAAGTTGTTGTAAAATACAGTGCTAACTGTCACTGGATACCCAGGCGTATCAAGATGTATGGAATGGCGACTGGCTACTAGTGTGAAGACGTATTAAAGAAATGAGATAATCGATGGTGAAAGTTCAGTTTTTATTTTCCGGATGAGTACAACATCACAAGTACATACATTAATTTATGGAATGCCTGGATCTGTTCTTTTGCAACCCGCGGCTAAGCATTCATCGTTTAACAGTTTTTTAATTCATTCCTTGTGAAGAGATCTCCCGTTTAATAACAACAAGCTCCGACGTGTATACAGTTTGGCCCTCACTGTATGGAACTTCATACTCCAATGAACTCACACAAAGTGAAAGTCAATTCTTATAATTTTTATATATCACTATATTTACCTCAAAGGACGTAGACCTTGATCTATACACGTGTGTGTGACTTCATGTTTACACTGACAGCCATACAACAACCAGCTGTATCGCGGAATAAAATAGTTCCTCAAAACGAGAGGTGACATGAACTTATGTATACTCTACGGGGACAACTTGGTAGTTTCTGTAAACAAATGTACTCAAATAATATCCTCATTAGATAAGAAAGGTCTGTGAAGAACTCAGTAAGTCACAGTGACAGCGCGTCGTAATACATTTACATCAAGTACAAGACGTCAAAATGGCCGACACGATAAACGTGACGGGAGAGATTTCGGAAGTTGTTCATAAACCTGTGGCGGTTACATGTTTTAGTCATCATTGATCAACTGGCCGATCATTGAAAGGTGATTAAAGATGTATCAAACAGACGCTAAGGTAAATTCATATATTGCTGTAGACTGTCACTGTCAGCCTAGACACGGATCGAGTCGATACACTACGTTTGGATGTGTATGCATTTCTTCGTTTTGTTCATTCGGAGGGGCTGTAGCAAGGATAGGCCTATTAGTGAACAAACTCTCTGACTTTTTTCAATGTATACTGCAATACTAAGTTCAAGATTAAATGGTCTAATGATCGCTTCTGTATGTATTCGTGCTTGGGAATTCCCAGCTAGGGGTTTCCCCAGGAATGTGGAACTAGTCCGTCAGTGTTTACGTCATTTGAAGAACACGGTCTCCTGAAAAACGTATTAACGTCAAATTGTGTCGTTCATACACTTATGAACGACAATTTGGGAAAGCTGTATATCGTGTAAACTTCAAATTAAAAAATTAGTTAAGTGAGTGAGGTGGGTTTGGCTTTTAACAGTATATTCCAGTTATATCGTGGCGTGTCAGCTTGGTGTGGGAGGAAAGCCCGAGGTGATGCATGTCTCAGACGTTTACCACTTCGGTGAAACCCACGAGCACGGGTATGGTGCTGAATCATAATCGGGACGAACTGGGATTCGAACCCACAATCATAGGTTTCTGGCGTTCCTAAGGGACGCAACTCTGCACAGCGAATCGCGGCGCCTTAGACGACTAGGCCATCCGTGCCCCCAAATTAGTTGGATTGACTGTGTGATTGTTTTCGGTGCTACGCGGATTCATTCAGTTTGCACATCGGTTTTTCGATTCATACCTCAATGAACCGATAAAAATACATAGTCAATGCTTGTAATAAAATTCGACAATGAATACATGTTTTATCTACAATCGTTTAACCAAAAACAGTTGTATATATGAAAACGGACAAAACTGACGAGATTGATAAACATTCCAGGTGTAGGAATATATACTGTGGCGTGACATGAATCAGGTGATTGTTTAATTTAGGCACATAACTTGACACACCTACAAAGTCAGTAGCCAATCAATGAAGAGTAGGATAAAAACAAAGTTCATAGGACCTGTCAATAAAGGCAAGAGGCGAGAAGAACAGTCAGACTGTAAAGAACCGGAACAATTAAGTCACGGAGAAGGCGGCTGTTTCAAATGATATGGTAAGTTACCATAGTAAACATAGTTAACTGATAACGGGAAGACATTTTGGAAAAATGCCAGTTAGAAATGAAACCCGAAGCCCGAACAGGGGACAGGCGAGCGAGCCTGCGCGTTTTGTTGTTTAATTCCTTCTCGGTCTTCGGTCTCAAAGAGTTGTTTGGACAATGAATATGCATGAATTTCGCTTAATGTCGATACACATGACGATACACGTGAGCAGAAAGGGAATTCCCTCGATTGTAATATTGGGATTCCCCGACATTCCGTAGTATTAAAAGGAGTCTGTCTCTGAATGCAATAACACGTGACCACTTCAGCTAATCAGAATGCAGGAATTACAATTGACACAAAACAAAGTTAACATTCAACACGTACAGACGGGACTATGTGTGTGTGCGCGTGTGCGCGCGCGCAACTGTGGACAACGTTTACATTGCTCCTAGTCGGATTATCTAATACCGACAGAAATTTCTAATTTTCACGAAACCCCATAGATACATGGACACTAGAGCTGTAACGGGTGGAGATCTCGTTTGTCATTACCCGACTCGATCGGACTTGAATACCAGTTTTGGGGGATGTCATGTAAATCAATGACATTCACTTCATTAATTAATAACCGATCTGCAGCAACCCATGCCTTTCGGATATTTATAAGATGCGACAAACGGGATCAGTCAGTCTCGCTGACTTGGTTGATGTCATCGTATCCCAATTGCCTGGATCGATGCCAATGATGTCAGTCACTGGATTGTCTGGTCCAGACTCGAGTATATACAGACCGCTGTCATACAGCTGCAATATTGCTAAGTACGGCGTTAAACAACAAACAATACGGCGTTAAACAACAAACAAACAAAACCCCATCGCCATTGTACTATGAAAGGAACTGTACAAAGTAACATCTACGACGCCTTCACGTCATATCTTAAAGTTAGTGTGGGTATTATATTTTTAAAAACACACATTTTAGCACACATAAATACTCATACATACAAAAAGGGCTATTGATGCTGTGATCACGCGACTTATCAAATTGTTTTCTGGAAGCACATTACTTAAGACTTGTGTGTTGCTGATTTATTTTGGCTGATGACGCCTTTGACTTTCCAAAGAGTTATATTTTCTCAAAATCGAAATTTAAAAACAAAAACATTTCAAGTCGTGGTTTGAATTGTTTGTGCTCTCTATACGCGTTATGGCGAAACGTCTGTTTTTTATTCTCGATAACAGTACAACATTTTGAAAGGGGAAAGGACTTAGGAGGCTTTTTGTAACCACATTACGCACTTGCATGAAACTCTCCTGGTGAGTGATAGTTACGTTGCACGCAAAAGACTGATGTAGGCCATGTCATCACAATCATTACTTTCCAGTTATCAGTTCATCACAAAGTCACCATTGCCCTTGGTTATATAAACAACTACTTAATATTGACATACATGATATGAACATGACTAGACCTTCAACACAACACTACAGCTCTACCACTGATGACACGGGTAGTTCCCCCAGTTCTCGAGGGCAGGATCGTTAGCTTTGTACATGGTGAACATCGTCTGACACCGGTAACACCAACAATAGCGAGGCCGAAAGTTGCTCCGCATCTTCTGTTCCTCGGTCAGAACAGCGACGCCATTTTCGAAAACACGAAACTCTTTGAACAGTTCCGGTTCCGGTGTCATACTTTCCGGTTGATCCTCCTCGTGCATCATCTCCTCGTCCTTGTCACCGAACGACATCTCCGCCAATTTACTGATCAGCCATTTCGTGTCGTCGTCACACACAGAGCGTCTTCGCGACTGAATGTTATTCATCTGTCGTGATGAGTCTGTTCTTTTGAGCGACATGGGCGACGGCACAACATCGATCGGAGGTAGTGTGACGCAAGACCCTTTCCTGGACAGTCCCTTGGCACCTTACAAACACATACACAAGCGGGGTCAGTAAATGCCCTCCGTGTCAAATGGTTTAAGAAAAAGTAATAGGACATTTGCTCGAAACCCTGGCCTATCCCGTTAACGAATATATCGAGAAACAATGTATAGATATAAATGAGTAAAAATAGCCTCTATACCATGACGGCATATTGCTTTCAGGGTAAAATATTTTTTGTTCAGGAGTCGGTGCACTGCACGCCAATCTGAATCAACGATAATGTCGGAAATGTCCCTCGTGTTTCTTGTGTTTATAATAAATTATATCTCATGACCCAAGTACCAAGCGGTAAATAAATTCGGGATTTCTTCCCACTCAAGTTGACATGCTGTTCAAAGAGACGCTAAACTAAACGTGCTCGCTCGTAATGTCTTTCACATTCCCAGTGAGAGATTAATTTCTTTACCCTCATCAGCAGTTTGCAACTGTTCGCCGCAAGTTACAGCTTGTGATGATTTCGGTTATGTTAAAAAGCGTGTTGCTATGAAACATACCATCCGCTGGGTTTCTCGGCCTCAAGTAGGTGGAGTCGTAGCTCTTCTTTCTCACCGATGAACAGGGGAGCTACAGTGACATCAAGTTGGAAAGTTAATATGGACAAATCTTCATAGTTGTGGTATCTGGTTTGAGCCATCAGTGTCTGTCTTCATGGCGATATTTACAGTTAAACTATATAACCTCGACGTATGAAAAGCCTCAAATTCTAAGGATTGTTTTTATTCCCTTGCTGTATGATGGCGGCCAGACAATCCAGTGTAGCACGGAAGTATGTGGTTTTCGGTAATATGCACTAACCACTCCACATCAACTCTTAATCGTTTTGCTGCGCGTGATAACATGCTATATGACTAAATCATATTAATACGGAAAGGGTTAACAATTTTAACTATAGGTTTAGTTTAGAAAATATAGCAGTTTGTTAAATAAAGTGTTGTTCTATGTTTCAGTATCCGGATAATGTACAATTTCATTTCAACCAGATTTTTTCTTTTTTTTTGCACTTCCCTACGTCAAGATCTGACAAGCCCCCTACAGGAAGTCACGTCATTTGACCCATGACCGTACTTCGAAAAGCCAATCAAACCAAAAGCCAATCATACATCAGCTTTCTAAAAGGATTCGTCTTCTACATAACGCACGACCCTCGACACCAAATCCTTTTGGGTGTAGATGTCACGGCGCTAAGAAACCCCTCTTTTTGAGGCCATGGAGTTTCTGACTACAAAAGCCCAGTTTCCACCCTTGTCGAACTAGAATGGAATTTCGTGAGTCGATCGTAGCGTCACCAGTACCTATTACGAGTTATGTCCATTCTTTGTCACTCCTATCGACAAATCAGATTTTCATCCGAAATAAAATAAATTGCCAGGCTGCCATCAGGACTTTAGAAGCTGCAGGCCCTGACTAAACTCTTCAGGCCCGAATTAAAAAATATGGCGCTTAATATGACACATAAATCGACACGTAACTTTAAAGCCGTAAGGACTCGTACAAACTACGGGCCCGATACGAGATCTACCTGCCACGGACCTACGGGCAGGCGCGTATTTCGAACACTACTTGCATATGCTTCAAATAATATGACGGCGCCCAGCCAAAACGATCTGATCAATAATCAAGATCTATATTGTTATAAAGCGGGCTTTACCTCGCGAAGTGCATCAAATCACTTGTGCACTTTGATTAAAAAATGGAAAGATTAGGAAAATACCTGTCGACGCCAAGTTGACAGTACACATGCTTTCAAATCCTGCAATCGATCGAAATCTGCAGGCAGTCGCCGTGTTGTTTTCGAACCGGGTGTCGCTTTCGTTACTCGATTTTGATTGGACTGTGCACAAACTTGTTAGTCAGGCCAAAATATAACTCCGTAATCCCAGCTTATTTCGGCAAGGTTGGAAACTGGATTTTTATAGTCAGTTAACTCCCTTGCCTCGGTACAAGATGTATATATAGTCCACATTATATAGAAATAATCCTATATAAAGCCTCTGTTATTCCATTCGTACCGAGAATTTAGAAGCCAGTACGTTGATTGGCTGAATAAAACTGGCTGACCTAAGGTGACCTCCTATGGAGTCTGTGTCAGATCTTGACAGAAAGTTATTTCATTCACGTTATTGAGGTATCATGTGCTTACCTGAGACGCATGCGCCATGAGGGGAGTTACGCTGGTCAATATCTTCTGTAAAAGGTCAAGACTACAAAAGAACCAATGCACATGTCTCAGTGGACATACTGTATGAGTTGCAGGTTTTCTAATATACTGAACAACAAAAGTTCCTGTGACATTGAATAAGTTATGTTTTTTACCAAATCTGAAACAATTTCGGTTTGCAAGACTCTTGTAAGTGTTCAAATGGTTTAATTTGCCATACTGACTTCAGAAAATGCGTGATTTCATAAAAGAAACCATGAACATGCCAAAATGTCAATTTACAAATCAATAGCGTGTGTGTCCACCTCTGTGCTCGATTGGTGAAAGATCAAGGGAGCGAGCCGGCCAGGGGATGACATTCACGTTGTTTTGTTGAAGGGAATCCTGAACAAGTCGAGCAATATGAGGCCGGGCGTTGTCATGTTGAAAGGTAATGCCTGGGCCATGACGACGCAAACACGGTAGAACAACAGGGCCGATGATCTCGTCGCGGTAACGCTGTCCATCGAGATTTCCCTCTACCACTATCAAACGGGTCCTCTGTTTTGCTGTAATCCCACCCCATACCATAACGCTGCCGCCCCCGAACCGATCTTCTTCCATGACACAATGATTGACGTAACGTTCACCTCGACGTCGGTACACTCGAATCCGTCCATCGCTGTGGCTGACGTGAAAACGAGTCTCGTCAGTGAATAGAACTTGTCCCCACTGCATGGCCGTCCAGCGTAGACGCTGTCTGCACCACTGTAGACGTGCTTGACGGTGGTTTCCTGTCAAAATGGTACGTCTCGCGACAATCCCGGTTTGTGAAGATATTCGTCGAAGGCCAGGGATGCTTCTTGCAGTCACTGTTGCTGGCTGGAATCGTAGGTGTGTTGTTCGAATCCAGTTGTCTTGTCGATTATTGGTTACGCGTGGCCTGCCACTCTGAGGATGCTCTCTGAATGCATTCGTCTGTTGCCAACGTTGCCATAAACACCAAAAGGTGTTTCTGTGGACGTTAAATTGTCATGCAACATCACGTTGACTCGATCCTGCTTCAAGCATACCTATGGCTCGCAGACGCTCATTTTCGGACAGGCGTGGCATTTCGTAATGTTGAATAATTGCGTAATTTTGTTATTTTTCTGAGTGGTTGTTGTCAGCACGATGCTAAACATTGCATATGGAATCCCGTTAACGCACATGTTTTTATACCCATTCTTGGGAAGTGAAATCCATGGGGCTTGCATAAAAGTCAACTTTTACATGGAATGCATGCTTTTCTGTAGCAGTTGCGTTCTTGTGACTTGATCCCATACATGTACTACAATATTGAAAACCAAACTTTACTTGTTTGAAAAATACACTAAAATATTGATGTCACGGGAACTTTTGTTATTGGGTATATATGCGTTTATACTGTAGTCTAATTTTGTCATCACATCTCCAGCGACTTCCAATACAAAAACCCATGCTGGGATTTTCTTTTCATTTGTTTTCTAAACGACTGATGGTATTTTTTAATTCAATGAACAAAAAGACACTCTGCTCCTTATATACAAGTATACAATCACAAACACATGTACTACCTCAATGGACACTATAAAAAATGGCGGTCTTGTGTGAGGCAATAGCGACTTTGTTGTATTCCCTTATACATTATATTACTAATACTACATACACACTGGATTGATTGATGCATTGCACCTCGCTAAATATAACTCATTGATGCTTGAGAGATTTTTTTCATTCTCATTAAAATCAGATCTTAGTTCTCGCTAACGCTAAACAAAGAACTAAGATCTGATTTTGATAAGATTGGAGATACTTGGGTAAGCGTGTATATATACTGAACCGCAAAAGAAACGTCACCATGGATAGATATATGAGAAACCTTATTTGTCCAAACACTGTAAACATACTCTGAGACATATTATAAAGATGAAACTTGGCAAAACTATTCATCACGGTTGAAATTAAAGTGTCAAATGTTCTTAAAGTGAAACACAACACTAGTTTCTGAGAAAATGGCATCACAAGTCAGTATCTCGTGTGTTCGTCATGTGCATTGATGACTGCCGCGCAACGTCGATACATGGAATGGATGAGGCGGTTGATGAAGGCCATAGGCACTTGAGTCCACACTCGGAGGAACGCCTGACGCAGTCCAGCTGCACTTGTCGGCCTTGGTCGGACGTCATTCAGCCCACTCTCCTACCCAGAGTTCCTTGCGGTCGGCAGCCAGCATAGTACCTCTGCCACAGGCCATTCGTCACATTCCTTCACAGTCCATTCAAGATATTGCGTATGCTTTTCATCCGTTTCATTTTTGACAATTTTTCACATATTCATAAACAAATGTCAAAGAATGGTTACGGTTCATTAAGAACGTATCCTAAAATGTGAAAATTGGTTGTACGGCTCCACGTGCTGCCATCGAAGCCCAACGGAGAGCTAGCGATACGGTCACTTTGATGTATAAATACATATTGCCATGCAACTCACTGTCGCAGTTGTAGTAGCATATCTATATAACTATGCAAATCAATATGTAAACCGTCCCTAAATACTTGCAATAGTCCGTTCTATTCTGATTTCTGAAAAGGCGCGTTTGTTTGCAAACAAGAGAAAAGTTCAGGTCACGTGATATGCAAATTGGCCTGTGGCAGCGGTGTTATGCTGAGTCGCCACTTGCCGAGGTGTGCATTCAGCCGTCTTTGAATCTCGTCCCACAGGTGCTCAATGGGATTGAAATCGGAACAGAGGGCAGGCCACTGCATGGTTCTGATGCCATTCTGCCAGAGGAAGTCTCTTGTTGCTCTCGCAGTGTGGGGACGGGCGTTATCATGCTGAAACTCGTGGTTGCGGCGACGAGGCTGCGGCGAGGTATGGCGTGTGGTCTCAAGACTTGATCAAAGTACCGAGCTGCTGTGACATCATTGCCTCTCCCTGGACCGATGTTCTGGAAGACCAATTCCACCCCACACCAGTATGCTCGGACCACCTCACGAGTCTCTCTCAACAACACAAGCATCCGAATAACGTTCACCACGGCGTCGCCAGACTCTCTCTTTGCCATCTGCTGTGGAGATACAGTAACGGCTCTCGTCTGAGAAGAGGACTTTTCTCCACTGCTGGTGGCGTCAATGCTGGTGCTGTGTTGCCCACTGAAGACGGTCCCGGCGATGACGTGGTGTCAGAATGGGTCCTCGGTGTGACCTGTGACAGTGGAGGGGTCTGCTCGTCAATCGTCGACGCACGGTGTCCGCACTAATGTGTCGCTGGTGCGTCCCCATAGTATGTCGAGCAGTTTCCGCAGGAGTAACAAAGAGATAACGAAGATGCTGTCGCACAATCTGACGATCTTGACGTCGTGTGGTGACCCTTGGTCTTCCACTAAATGGTCGGTCATCTGTAGTGTTGGTGGTCTGGTTCCGTTGCTGGAGCCTGTATATATGGTCCTTACGTGGAGACCGCCTCCGTGGTCTAGTGGTAGAGCGTCCGCCTGGAGAGCGGAAGGTCCGGGGTTCGATCCCCGCCCGATCGTACCAAAAGACGTTAAAAGATGGTACTTGTTGTTACCCTGTCTGGCGCTCGGCATTAAAGGGCAAGGACTGGTCGGCTCGGAGTCAGTATACTGTGTCTGAGTGAGGTATTCATGTTAAACTGCGGCATGGTATCTCAGTGTGCTAGCACTATAAATCGGCATCAGTCCGGACTAGTACAAGCAGCCACACACGCTATATAAGTGCAATAATCTTGGACGCGACGTTAAACCCCATTTCACCTCACCTCCTTACGTGGACTTGAACTGCACTGGCTACTTGCCTGGCGGTTTATCCAGCTTGCAATCGTCCAAGGGCTTGGTGTCGCTGATTTCTTGTCAATCTTGGCATGTGGTAGCAATTCAATAACGAATGAATGTTATGTGATCTGGGTGGATTTTTATAGGGCAAAAAATGGCGGAACGCATGTGCAATTCAATTTGTACGGAACTGACGTGCATCGGGTTACCATGGCCGTTGCCATGATACGTTTGGGCGATCGGTTTTACTGTCATCTGCTCTGGGTTTTTTATCATCAAATTTCATTTTTCCGGACAAGGTAATGTTAAATTTTAGAAACCTCGACAAAAATTAACCAGATATCTAAATGACAACTTTTCATGCAATGTAACTTGGGGTGACGTTTCTTTTGCAGTTCAGTATACATAACTTATCCCTTGATCTTGAAGCACGAATACATTGCAGCCAATATTTATCATAATTTTGACACTAAAGCTGAAAATATTTTTTTCCAGAAAAAAGCGCTACGTTTAGAGAACTTAATATATGTAATACTTGTTTTCATGTAGCCCAGTGAGTAGTTGTATGGGGACATTATATTAAGCAATTTCTAAATACAAATAATGAACTTGGCCGCCTATCACAACGAAGACAATGAAAGAGCAGTGGGTATGAACACTAAGAAGGGTTGCAGTTCTTTGTTCTGTTAATGAGAAAATAATTTTGGTTACAATCAGAAATGTCAAATTTGTGAAGGGAGTTAAAACTGACCCATTTCATGCTGAGCTGTGACTTATGAAATAAAGGAATACACCGAGTAAAACTCACTTGCGGCTTTGGTTGTATCCTGGATTCCTCTACTACTCCTCAGTTATTTTAAACTATATATCAATATGTATTTCTGCTGCTTAGCAACTGCTTACTCTTCACACAATTATAGCGAGTTTGCATTGTAGTTTCCAAGGCAACAACGACAACGTGTTAATGAAACTAAACGTGAAGACTTGTCAGTTGAGTACAGGGTATCTTCCGTTTTCAATAGTTGTAATACAACATACAATTATGGAGGACACCCCCAAATTGCCACAGTGCAATGTTCTCCATGTACTGAGGTGCTTGTATTCTCCATGTCATCATAAGCATGAAGTCAGCTAATCATCAGAGTTACATGTTTTATAAATAAACATTAATGTATCAACCGCACCTCCCTAACGAGGCCATATAGAGGACCGTCACTGGAAATGGTACATAGGACTGGTGTACAACGTGCCATATAAGGGGCTGTCACACTAAAGGCTATATAGGACTGGTGTACAACGTGCGATATATGGGGCTGTCACACTAAAGGCTATATAGGACTGGTGTACAACGTGCGATATATGGGGCTGTTACACTAAAGGCTATATAAGACTGGTGTACAACGTGCGATATATGGGGCTGTCACACTAAAGGCTATATAGGACTGGTGTACAACGTGCCATATATGGGGCTGTCACACTCAAGGCTATATAGGACTGGTGTACAACGTGCCATATATGGGACTGTCACACTAAAGGCTATATGGGACTGGTGTACAACGTGCCATATATGGGGCTGTCACACTAAAGGCTATATAGGACTGGTGTACAACGTGCGATATATGGGGCTGTCACACTAAAGGCTATATAGGACTGGTGTACAACGTGCGATATATGGGGCTGTTACACTAAAGGCTATATAAGGCTGGTGTACAACGTGCGATATATGGGGCTGTCACACTAAAGGCTATATAGGACTGGTGTACAACGTGCCATATATGGGGCTGTCACACTCAAGGCTATATAGGACTGGTGTACAACGTGCCATATATGGGACTGTCACACTAAAGGCTATATAGGACTGGTGTACAACGAGGCATATATGGGGCTGTCACACTAAAGGCTATATAGGACTGGTGTACAACGTGCCATATATGGGGCTGTCACACTAAAGGCTATATAGGACTGGTGTACAACGTGCGATGTATGGGGCTGTCACACTAAAGGCTATATAGGACTATCACAACATGCCATATAACGGGCCCTCACACTAAAGGCTATATGGGACTGTTATACAACATGCCGTATATGGGGCCCTCACACTAAAGGCTATATGGGACTGTTATACAACATGCCGTATATGGGGCTCTCACACAAAATGCTATATGGGACTGTTATACAACATGCCGTATATGGGGCTCTCACACAAAATGCTATATGGGACTGTTATACAACATACCGTATATGGGTCTGTCACACAAAATGCTATATGGGACATCCTGTGGTGATGTATAAATGTAAACAAATACCAGTTCTAGTTTCTGTTTCCATTTCCTCTATAATTTAAGTTAACAGCTCACACAAAAACACAAACCTATTCCTACGTAAAGAGATATCAGCTTTATTTGGCCAAACAGTGAAACCAGATAAATGCACATTTTAATCATAGGCAAAATCTGTTTTGAAGAAAAGGTTGTAAAAAATTGATTGTGATTATTTTTATTATACAATTTAGTTTAAAATTATGGAACGGCAATGGCATATTTGTTTTCTCATGGTATTTTTTAAATGTTACAAAAGCGAAATGGAGAAAGATTAAGCTTTGCATCATTTATTACAAGTTCATAAGCTGAAAAATGGCAATATGAAGAACTGAGTTTGCAAATGTATAGGCGGTGAAATTGTAACGGATTTTGAGAATCACTCTCATATATATTATATATGAAGCTATTTCTTTTAGTCCAGAGCTCCAGAAAAACAAACAAGGTAAGAGGACATATTTTCTCCGATTATCGAAATGTCAATACTTTTTTGGCTTTGAGAACATCAGAAACACGCACACGCACACGTACACGCAAGATCGTACACGCGCACCCGATTTCATTGTTTATTGGTCGTTCATTTTCGATAACATGCGATAAAATAGATATGTGCAACCGTGTATAAATGCTTCTATTTGGACTAGAAAATCTCCGCGGTAAGGAAAATTATCACGTTTTCTTCAAGACATAAAACCTTTATGGATAACAACTTCTTTACTCCTTGTAACGAAGTTTCCATAACATGTTTCATGTTTTCTTGTTCTTCCTACTTCTACATCTTCTTCTCCACAAAAAACATTAAGAAGGAACTTGATTTTGAGATGGAAATACTGTCTTCATAACAGCATCATTTTGTTAATTAAACTTTACATACGATGAAACATGTTTTTCTAGGGCCATGGGGAGGAGGAGTATCTTCAAGCCGCACCCATCGTCCAGAGAGATGTGTGAGTTCATCGGGGTCAAGCTTGAAAATTAGTACTGGCAATTTAATGGACTGTCGTATCTCAGAGTGATAACTTTCACATGGAAGCTAAAACTATTATGATAAACCAATAGAACTGTTTAATGGTACATTGTTGATATTGACTCGTGCAGGACACATACAGGTTGTACATGTTGTACATGTTGTAACTGTGTCAAATATAATTAAGGTACAGTGCTCCGCTTCCAAGATATGTAAACGTTGTTTTCATCTGTACTGACGCAAACCATTTTAATCATTTGAGTCAAAACAATGACATGTGATATCTGATGACGTCTAAACTGCCTTTCGGTTAGTTAGTGTGAGACATGGTGTCATGACATAGAAAATGTGCAACTTGTCTGGAACTTGACAACACAATAAACGGGTTTTCTGTGTATTTTCAGGTTCGAGAAGGAGACTGAGACTAAGGACACCGTATCTGTAAACACCACACAAACAAAGACCAATACAGAAACGGAGACAGAGTAAGTACATTGTATCCCTGTGTTAACGATAAAAGAGAACAAAGTAATGTAATCACAGATTTACTATTTCTTTGTTGACATCACAAATTGAATTGGTTACCCTGTGAAAGTTTGTTTATATAAGCAAATACGAAGCGCTCAGATCGTCTGAAGACATCACAGACAATAAAAGTACCATTTGTTTCAGACGGGTTTTAGATCTGAAGAAGATGTTCTGGCCAAGTTTTGATCAGTATATGAGCGTTTACAGTTTCGGATGTGTCCATGCGAGGGGACTGGCAACCACCCCTTGGTCCCCTCCCGATCAGGCCACACACAGACAAGCCATGAAGACCTTTTTTCGAGGTCGTCCAAGTCGGCCACAGAGGCACGAACAACAATGGCAGATACATTCCCTCAGTGCCAAAAGTCAGTATTGGCCAGTCATCACCCGTCTAAGCTGCCCAGGGAATGGAAGCCGTAAGTACAATGGAGTGTGTTTTCAAGAACAACAGAACAACAGAACATCAGAACATCAGAACACTTGCAACAGATCTGCAATAACTTATACATACACATTACTTAAGGTTTCTGACTATGCCTGTCATCTTAACGCAAGATTCGCAGCTGAATAGCTCTTACCGTTGTCTAATGTATTTTTCAGATCGAAGCATCCTGGTTCACAGTGCACTTCGATGGCCTTAACTACCATTTTGACATCAGGGTTTCTTCCCGTGGGATTGTGGAACCCAACCATCATGGACAGGATTCTCTTCCTCGGAGACAAGCTCCACGCCTGTCTGTTGGCCGAGATGGGCAGATGGGCACCCTGCAATGGCCACCTAGCTGCGGATGAGATGCCGTCTCAGCCAAAGGACACGCATGGCATTTGGGGGGTCAAGTGTAAGAGAAACCTTGAGTACCAGGGTTTCATTCACCCTGACCTGACCTGTCTGTCCTCCCTCAGACGCCAGCTGACGGAATGCGGTATGCCCGATAAGCGTCTGAGGGATTTAGATGACGCCGTCAGCAGCTGTGTTAGTGCCGGATCTGCCGGCTGCTTGCTGACATCCGGTGGTGTCAGTTCCACCATTTTCAAGAACCCCGAAGGTGGTGTCGTGGTCTTCGACTCCCACGCCAAGGACGTTACAGGCCGCACATGTTCCGAGGGAAAGTCGTCTCTGTTGACATTCATCTCCCTGGATGGCGTGGCGGCCTACTACAGGAGTCAGCTGGGAGGGGGGACCAGATACTGCCTTACAGGGTTCCTGGTCCAGCCAAACTAGACAAGGGCAGCAGCTGGTCAGAGCTACTCCAGACACTGACTGACGCCCTGAGTAACAGAGCACCGCTACCTCCTGCTGGGCAGTGAAATAGATGAGGCTATATCATTATCTGCTGTTTTAAAGATACTAATCGCAGCATTATGTCAAATGCCTTTTTAAGACAGAAAAATGCGTTCATCACAGTGCTTGAACAGTCTTTGCTCCCTTACAAAAGCAAAGGGAAGCTCAGCACCATTATATGGCATAAATGTCTCAGAGGAGAACAAATACCAGTCAAACTGGCTAAATAGTAAATAGAAATGGCTTTGCTATACACCTACTGCACCAGCAGTTGAGCATGGAACTAGGAACGTTTATTGAACCAGTGTCTAGATGGGATAAATGAAGACTATTGTCAAGCTTATATTAAACACATACTTTTTATTGTTATTTTACACTTCCATGTTTTAACAACTAACATCCTCAGTGAAGTGGAATATAAATGATTTTACAAGCAAATGACAATTTGTTTTTTTTGTTCCAAGATTCAAATTAATAAAGTTATGAATTATTATCCATATGGTGAATCCAAGATGTTGAAAGCAAACTTTATCCTGGTAGCCTTCTTGTTAGATCTCACCTAGAAAGGGCAGGTTGGTGGTTGTGACAGTGAGACACAGACCGGCTACATCAATAGGGCCACTGCTTGCCTTGTCATGGCTCATCACAGAAACTATTCACACCAGCCAATAAGGTCACCTGAAGCCTAGTAGGTATTTATTCTTGTTTGTAATTTAACGCGGCACTCAGTAATATTCCAGCTATATGACGGCAGTTTGTAAATAATTGAGTCTGGACCAGACAGTCCAGTGAATGACATCATTAGCAACAATCCACGCATTTGGGATACGATGACATAGATCAACAAAGTTGGCGAACCTGACAACCCATCCCGTTGGTCGCCCGTTACAACAAGAATGAGTTGCTAAAGACCTATTCTAACCCGGATTTTCACAGGTCTCAAGCCTAGTAAGCTGAATTGTGTGATACACATAAATGAGTTATGCTGCTTTTAGCGTTAATACAGCAACATCACTGTGGAGGACACCCGAAATAGGCTTCATGTACCCATGTGGGGAATTGGAAACATGGCTTCGGTGTCACGAGTCAATGATTAAAGCTCTTGGGTCCAGTTTGCTCCAGGCAACCCTATGATGTGGATTATGGCAGAAGCTCTCCTCTTGCAGATGGTACTGATACTGAACTATCCCTTTCAGGAACATTAGAGGAATTTGTGTATACCATAGTAAACAATCAGTGCTGGAGCCATGCAGGTAGTTGTGTAGGACATATAATCCTCCAGAGGCATCCAAATAAACACCATACAGACACGTAGCTATCATAAACATTATTTATTGCATAATGAGTAATGTCCAATTTGATCTTTGTAACAAAGTTCACAGGTGTCATAGAGCACTAGATGAATAGTGTACATTTCTTAAAAAGGCTATATACAAGTGCAGATGAAATATACAATGATATGATGAAGGTTATTACCACTGTACTATCAGAGACCATATACTGCATGGTCTCTGGTATTATGAACAAAGAACAAATGAACCAACAAGATTAATGAATTGTTACCTTTGACTGTAGGTTTCAGGTAGAGGGTAAGGATGCCCTCTGAATAATTTTTATCACACAACTCATTAAAATGGGTCATTTCAGAATCCTTAAATGATTTGAAAGGTAGAAATGCCATGTAGTATGCACAATGAAAACATAGCAGAACTGTCTGACTACAAAGAAACAGCACCATGTATATCACGCAGGCCCCTGAAGCAGGATAGTGATACAACTGAAACACTGGACTCATATAATATAGACAAGGTACGTCACATGCCATCTTGGCCAAAGTTGAAATCGGCTGTATCGTTTAAATTAAATGGAAATATATGCATGTCATGTTCACAATACGTCCCCAACTCCCTCCACATACAGCCTGCATGCCACAAACCTTCATTTTTGGCAATTTATTACCTATATCGGGTGAGTTTATCGAAATACTGGCTCAGTCGCGGCTGTGGGCCACGGAAGTAAACAAATAATCTCTGCGCTCAATTGCGTCAAGTGCTTTGATTTACTCGCGCTCCAACCATAACAAATGCACATGGGGATATTTACCAATCAGAGCGCTTGAGGCCATTGAGTACGGAGATATTTTGTATACTTTCGTGACCCACAGCCGCCACAGAGCCAGTATTTCGATAAACTCACCCGATATAGGTAATAAATTGCCAAAAATGAAGGTTTGTGGCATGCAGGCTGTATGTGGAGGGAGTTGGGGACGTATTGTGAACATGACATGCATATATTTCCATTTAATTTAAACGATACAGCCAATTTCAACTTCGGCCAAGATGGGGAGTGACGCACCTTGTCTATATATATGGGTCCAGTGTTTCAGTTATATCACTATCCTGCTTCAGGGGCCTGTGGTATGTCAGTGCACATTCCTCCAGACAAACACAACCCACTCTTCAGCAAGTCACTTCACGCTAACAAATGTGGGCCAAGTGCACCCGTCATCCATATTCTGAAACTATATTATCTTTTTTATGGATTTTTCCATTCGGCATACACTACCCATTTCATGAAAGACAATTTATAATACTTCTTTAGGCATTTGGAAGTAGTTGCACAAAATACTTTAAGTTCATTCACACAAATTTGGAGCACTATTTATGCCAAAACAATATGTGTATGTTTCCGGTTTCCTGGACCTAACTGGGAGCCCCATTCTAGCTCCATCACCATTCAGATAAATCTTTTTTTCAAGATATGAGAGCAAATTGGATGCCCTTCACTAAAGATAAGCCAGTCATTGAAAGGAACCAAACTAATTATCTCATTTCTTGACAAGCTAAAAAAAAGAAACACTTATTTTTACCTTATTGTACATGTATCATCATGGTCTTTTCCATACGATTAGTTCATGATAACGACATCGGCCTATGCCAGTCCTGTGTGTGACAAGCTTCCTATCTCCTAACTGCCTTACATGGGAATGCAGTGAATAGAGGACTGCTGATGGAGACGAGGGTAGGTGCACAGGGTACTCAACAACAAGCAGCTCAAGAGTCCATGGGACGTACACAAGGACAACATGGCTTTAACAGTTTCAAGCCTTAGCCAACTGAATAATGGTATTCAAATCATTCCTTTACTCATCCCTTATATCTTGTATGCAGGACTTCACTTCAATGACAGAAGACATAGTTTCATGCCATGCCTAATGGCTTGTCATATGTACTTGTGTGATCACAATATTTTACTGAAATACATCATTACCTACTTTTGGTCAGCTATAGAATAACCTAGGATTGCCCCTTAAAAATATATCTTCATCTTCTATATTAATATAACATTACTTCTATGTATAGATCATATTTATAAGCACATTGCACTTATTAAAAATGTTTATTGAACATATATCCATTCCACTGTATCAAAAGATTATGTCACTTTGTCTATTTCATTGTAAAACTCATAACTTGTTTGAACATATATAGCTACACACTGTTACTTTAAATGACACATTATGAAGCATTCACTGCATTAAAGTGAAGCAAAATGTAGGAAAACTATTCTGTACACATGCATCAAGTACGGTACTCCTGATCTGCTGACTAGTTTGTAAGAAAATGCCCAGTCCTGATCCCAACATGGTGTTTACTGAGATTTCAACTTCTTTAACAAAATAAATTATAACCACATAAACATGATAAAACATCTTCCCTAATGATTTCAAATAAAAGAACAAACTAATGTTTCACTGTCATAAAAATATCAAGATTCCAAAAATGATGAAAAGAATAACCCTGCTCAGACAACATGGAGAATGCTCTTGCCTTAGAGAATACAAGCTGATGAATACATCTGCAAGGAATTATTTTTCGTCCTTGTTCACCAAGTCGCAAAACCTGTAGATGTATGCATTCTACAAGCAGCTTATGGCCAGTGGTTTGTTGATGAATTTGTTCTACTGGATGAGAAAGTTCTCGATCTTTCGCTATGAGTCATTAGCCCAGCCATTCACCTTGACCTGAGACTTGATCTTCTTGACCTTGATGTCTGTATGCGGCAGACAGTCTGCCAGGCTCTCAGTCAACTGGATGAGGCTGAGTCGGTTGATGGGGACAGTGGGGGCTTCAGGCTGCTTCTGCAGTTCCACATAGTTGGAGGGATAGAAGGGGATCCACATGGCCTGTCGGTCATGGTCGGAGGGGGGATCGGGGGCACACATGTCAGAGTTGACAATCACACCCCACTCCAATAGCTGAAGTTTCTGGAGTTTCGACACCAGAGTGAGAGTGTTGGAATTGACTGCTGCCATCTGAAACAAAAATACAAGACTTTCATGCCAGAAAACCTTGGATAATTATATGTTACAATACCATTGATTCAAGCAGATAAAAAAGAACCCACTCATCCGATTGTAGATGACCAGATGGTGAAAACATGAATACATACACGCAAAACACAAGTGTCAAAATGTGTGGCGTCACCCTGGGCAAGTGACTTAGTTCAAATATGCCTCTGTTCACCCAGCAGGGAATGGGTACCCAATATGTGAGGTGGATGTTAAAACACCCCAGGGAGTTGGGAATGATAACTGCATATGATGCACTGGTTGGGTAACAACTAAACCACATCAGGTGTGTTATATAAATGTATAATATAATAAAATTAGTAAAATCCTAGATATATTTTATATTTGTATACTTATCCTGCAATACCCCTCAATGCATATTGCTGCTTGTTCTTGACAGAGAAAAGAGCTGTGTGAGGGTCTTTGCTTGAAGAAGTTGTTTCAACTAGCTGAGAGGCCAACCCTGTCACACAGCTCCCACGTGACTAGAGGAAGTGATGTCACGGATCCTCACATTACTCTGGAGTCTGGAACATCGGAAGGCATCGTGGGGAGGCAGCTCTGTGATGGGTGGGTCTCTTTAGACGCAGTAATGCAGGATAAGTATACAATTATAAAAAATATCTACGATTTTACTAGAATCTTTACTTATCCTGCATTATTCCTTAATGCATCTTTATCAGACGGAATCAGTGGAGGGAATACCTTCAGATGTACACTTTTATCTCAGAACTCTGTTCCTTCAGCTAATCCTCGGCTGTGTGGTTGGCTTCGAGTGACCAATCCATGGATGGGAACCAAGAGTCAGGTATGCAGTGTGTCCAGGTACTACACAGCCATAGACGATAACCCTCTCAAGTTAAAGTTGTAGACTAGTGTACCAAGCTGTAAGTGGGGCATGAACCTTTTAGTCCAGGGCATTTAAGCCAGAGGAGGCTGAGAGGCCGGCTCTGGATTTGGCGGCGAGGTCAGTGGCATTTAGTAGTGGTGACCTGTTGGGCCACTACTAACAGACCCAAACTGTGCATGCCTTGCACATCCTCCAATGCGACGTCTCGCAGGTAGTGACTGACGAAGACTGTGCTTGATCGCTAGAAACATCCCTCCATGATGGCACATAGAGAACAGTTGCTGTGTGGGGCCGTGGTGGAGGAGACTGCCCAGATCTCATGCAGGTTGTTGGAACATGGGGGCCCCAATCCAGCTGCCTCGTAGACCTGGAGAATGATGGCTCGTAGCCAGAGGGCGACCGTGTTGCGGCTGACTTCCGCTCGCGAGGTCGCAGATACTGGTGTGAGGAGGCATCGTCGTTTTCTACGGCGGTCCTTGAATCGTCTGATGTAGCAACGGTGTGCTCTTGTTCATCTTCCGCGCCCACAATCGAAGATAGTGGAGGGCTGAGGAACAATCTGTCTGGCTGTCCTTGATTCTTGGCAATGAAGTCCCAGCACAGTCTGAGATGCACGACACACGTGACGTTCAAGGCATGTAGCTCACTCACACGGGCTGCAGTAGGGAGCTCCAGTAGGAAGACCGACTTTTTCGTCAGATTGTAGAAGGACGTCGCTTTTGAGAGGCTCAGCAAGGTGAGAATGACGTTCAAGTCCCAAGCCTGTGGATGAAATTTCACCTTTGGTCTTCCAATCTGAATGAGAGAAGCAGAGCCTGTAGTTCCCAGGATTTTCATCATGCACCGATCTTCTGGAACTGCCAGGACAGAGTTGAGTGCCACAAGGTAGGTCATGAAGGTACTACCCTTGAGCTTGCGCTTGTGGCGAAGATAGAGCATGAACTCAGACAGGAATTGAGGCGATGCAGTAGTGGGGTCTTGATGTTTGCCTCTGCAAAAGCTCTCAAAGGACTGCCACTTGTCTTCATAGAGGCTCCTGGTGGTTTGGTGATGCGCCATCGTGATGGCCTTTGCCGCGCTGGTTGAGTAGCCTGTGGTGTTCAGCGCTCTCTGTAAATGGACCAGACGTGAAGACATAACCTGTCTGGTCCTGGGTGTGGCTGCCTGCTGTGAGCGTGGATCAGCAGGTTTGGCCAAACTGGGAGTGGCAGCAGGTTGGAGTCTGCTAGCACTCTGAGGTCTACGAACCAAACCCTCACCAGCTACAAGGGCGCGACCAAAGTCAGATCGAGGTTCTGTGTTGATCGGATCTTTTGGACAAGCCTGGGAAGGAGTACAGGTGGTGGCAAAGTGTACGCACAGGGGTTGCTGAAGCAGTTGACTGCCCAAGCCAGGGGATCTGGCACCTGCGAATTGTAGGTCGGTATCTGGTAGTTCTAGCTGGTGGCTAGCCTGGCCGAGATAGAGTAGACTAGGATGTTTCGGCAGCCTGGAATGTGTTCGACCTGGAACTAGATCCCCAGATGATCAATCAGGTGAAAGAATCGGAATGTCTGTTGTAAGAGCGAGGTCGAGTGAGTTGTTCCCTGGCTAAGTAGGCACCAGACGACGCTTATGTTGTCCATCAAGATGGAGAGCCTGCTCCCAATGAGCAATGGCCAAGATAAGCCCCTCCAGTTCGAGATAGCTGATATGCCATAGGCGCTGATCGGCGGACCACAGCCCCGAGGTGACCTATCCCTCTAGGTGTGTGCCTCATCCCTGCAGGGAAGCGTCTACCAATAGGCGTAGAGAGGTAGTAAGCCCTGTCAAGGAGATGCCGCCTAAGAGATTTGATTCCACCGTCGACCACCGGAGACGCGGCTTGACGTGATCCGGGATGTGGATTGTTGAAAGCGGCAAGGTTGTGAATCATCTTTCGTGTGTCTGAGTCCTTCTTTGGGACGAGGAAGATGGGTGAATAGAAGGCTGGTGTTATGGCTGGGGCGTGTATGACCTCTATTGCATTCTTGTCCAGCAGCGCCGAGATGTTCTGGCTTAGTAGCTGCTGTTGAGTAGGGGGATAGGTGTCCACTATAGGGGACGACATGAGAGGTGGGTCGTCTATAAGCACCAGCTGTTGGAGTATGTTTGTGACATATGGGTCCCACAGGATCTCCCAATTCTGCCAGAATCGACCCAGTCTCTCACCTACTGGAGTGTCGACAATTTGGACAACTGGGGGTGGGAGGTCCCAGTCGTGCGTGTCTGGGGATTCACTTGAAGTCCCTGCAGTTGGCGCTTCCTCCCTTGGGAGTGGCCACAGCGGGATTGGTATGAGCCCGAGGACTTGCCTTTACCTAAGATAACTGCCCTGAGAGGTTGAGGTGGAGCCCCGCCCCCGGGGCTGGAGGGAGTTGCTTTGCAGCTGTTAGGAGCCAGACTGGGACATCTTAGAGAAGGATGGCTTTGACACCCTGGCCTGGGCCTTGAGAGCCGTCTCGTCTCAGTTGATGGCTGAGACTCGGGAGTGAGTCTTGGAGATCTGTGCTTTAAATAGGTCAGGAGTTGACCCATTGTTGATGAAGCAGATCTCTCCTGAACTCTGGGTCCCAGTCCGATAGAGCAAGGTAGCCCAGGCATCTCGTGGTTGTAAGCACAATCAGGGCGGCATGCATATGGGAGTGCATATGCTCAACTTGTTGCTGGAGGTTGGATATGACGGTGGTCAGGTGGTCTTTCCTATTAGGGTTATCCTCGGACAAGTCCTGGAGAATGGCTCTGGAGGAGGACGCCACAAGTGAGAGAAGCTTGAGAGTATGGCAAATTCAACATAGGCGATTTTATTGTCAGAAACTTGTACTGAGGTGGAGCGGTTGGACCCAGTCATGCGGTGCAGATCCTCATCAAAAGCATGAGCATGGCCCACGACCTGGAGAGAGTGGATCGGGTAGTCGCCTCGTTAATAGCGTGGGGGTCTGAAGGACAGAGTCGGAGAGAGTTAGCTGAAGTCCTCATCCAGGACCGAAATCATGTCCTTGAACAGCGGGTCCGGTGGGAGCGAGTTAGGTTCCAGGATGGCTGTCTTGCTATTGACCTCTAGGCCAGGAGAGGGAGCGGCTGTCTCTAGTCTATCCGCCAACCAGTCTGCAACCTGGTCTAGGCCAAGATGGGACTCGCCTTCCGTGGGGGTGTTGTCGGATGAAGGTGCCCTCCGAGGAGTCGGAAAGAGAGCTACTAGAGCGTCTGCGAACAGGTCAAGGACCCCGACGAGACGACGGATTGTCACTCTGACGAAGCTGAGTAACGAGAGGTAGATGGACATCAATGAGCGATGACAGAGATGGTGTCTGTATAGGCCTCCGACGAGGCGCTGGCAAGGGCATGGGCCTCTGTATGGGAGCTGTTTGGTGGATAGGCACCGTCTGTATAGGCGCTTAGAGAGGCGCCTGCAGAAGCTATGGGTAGTGCTTGTAGAGGCATCTGTATAGGCGCTGGGGCAATAGGCGTCGACGTCTGCACTGCCTGTAAGTACTGGAGGAGAGAGGCGTCTATCATGGGCATCTGTACCGTAGGTGGGGCGCCTTAGGAAACCATGTGTCTGGCCAGTGGACTGAATAGGCGCCATTTGGTAGGAGAGTGTCATGGTGGTGTCCACCGCCGTAAAAATAGACATGACGTAGTAGTGGTCGTCAGGGTGCTCTAGGTAGAGGCTGTGACCGTCGGACCCGACATCATGATAGTAGTGAAGGCCAGGGAGTTGTCGTCTGAGATAGCCGATATAGTGGTGGGCGAATTCTCGGAGAGGTCAGACATCTTGCGCCGGTGTTTCCTGGCATGTTGTGATCTCCGTTTTCTTGACACACAGAGGTACTGTCTGAAAGCTGTGGGGGAAAGCGAGAGACAGTCTTTACATCGTGAACCTTGGAGGCATTGAGATGTACAATTAAGGCACAGGGGGTGGGGAACCCACGTCGACATATTACGCCAGCACTTTGAGCAGGGGGGCATGATATCTGCAATGAAGTAGTGTAAAATCACAATGCGTCCCCAGCCGAATATGTATGCTATAATTTGTTTATCCCACTGTGTGGGTTTATGAAACAATTATATCCGACAAACGTATGAGAACATACAAAACGAACACAAAATACTTGCAAGGGTACGACAATGGTGAGGTACCAAGCAGGAAGAATTCATAAGTTGCTGGCCACGCAAAATATTCAAAATGGCTACTTGAAACAAGACACCTGGGATTATTCATTGTTTTCTTTAGAGAAAACGCCAGCAGGTGTAAAAAAATGTTATGCACATGTTATCAAACATAGAATGTACAAAATACAAACCGTATGCACAACACAAAGAAAATAATCAAAAACTCAAGGAGCAAACACCTGAGGGTTTGAACAAGTTTATGCTACAGATGGTAAACAGGTCTTCACTCAGCAAGTGATAAGAGTAATTTGAGGATCTGTGACGTCACTTCCTTTAGTCACATGGAAGCTGTGTGATAGGGCTGGCCTCTCAGCTAGTTGGAGCAACTTCTTCAAGCAAAGACCTTCACACAGCTCATTTCTCTGTCAAGATCAAGCAGTAATATGCAATAAGGAGTAATGCAGGATAAGTAAAATATATATATAAATAATTAATAATAATAACATAATATATTAATTGTGGGGGTCACCAGAAAAAGGCTTCACACATTGTACCCATGCAGGGGGAATTGAACTAAGGCCTCTGGTGAGATGTGTGAACACTTTAACCACTGGGCTAGGCACCAAATCATCATCCTTCACGATGGTGCATAGAAGGAGAGCTTTGGTGAGAGATGCTAAGGTTGCAGCTTCAAGTTCAAATGGTAATTGGTGACTATGGTGAGGATCAAGACTTACATCTGTTGCCTCCGGCCAGACAACCAGGGACTTGAGCTTGGTAAGCTGCTCCAGTGTGATGTACAGGGTGTCTGCCAGGCTGAAGTGAATCAGCTGAAGCTCCTCCAGGCTGACAAAGAGATACACTCTGTATAATGGGTCCACACAGATACTGACAGGCCAACTCAGGGCCACTAGGTCAAAGTGTTGCAAATTGTTTCCACGTAGGTAAAAAATATCCCTCAAACTCATGTGAAACAATTACTTTGACAAAAGATTGTTTATCATAATTTTGTTTGTTATTTGTTTGTTTGTTTTTCGTATGTTGTTTAACGCCGCACTCAGTAATATTTCAGCTATATGACGGTGGTCTGTAAATAATCGAGTCTGGACCAGACAATCCAGTGATTGACATCATAAGCAACGATCTACGCCATTGTGATATGATGACATGCATCAACCAAATCAGGGAGTCTGACCACCTGATCCTGTCAGCCACCTCTTACAACAAGTAATTACCGTATATCGCTGTGTATAAGGCGAGTTTTTCGTACCTAAAATGAGGGGGTTAAGAAGGGGGGTCGTGAGTCGAAGATCTCACATTTTTTTCCACTGGTGATGTCAACGGGCCTCCGATAGCCAGCCCAGCATTTGACAATAAAACTTGGCGTTTTGTCCTAAATAACTGTTCCAATAACTATTTCCATACATAAACATGATTTGTATCTCTTTTCCTTGAATAAAGTTTAATAATTTCTGCAAATAAAGTTGAAATGACCCTCGCCTCGATGCAGATTGTCAAACCAGCTGACGCGGTAAAACAATCAACATCCGTGAGTAGAGAGCCGGAAGTACTGGTAAGCATTTGCATAATGCACATGTGACCTAACATGTGATAACCGGTGAAGCTGAAATCAATTCCCGCTGTTTTTACAGTTGTATTAACAACTGTTGGAGACAGTGTGAATAAGTGATTGTGGAATAAACACGCTGAATGTGAAGCAAATATAATCCTATGGAGTTACAACATAGTTAATTGGAGATTAAATTACTCACCATTGTCTCTTATATGTTATTACTTCATAAATGAATCTTATTTTACGGGCACCGATTTGGTGTCGTACCGTGTAAACACAAAATGGCAACATGTGCTGGAGTTACACACGCGACCAATCATCGTAGAAAAAACAACGCAAGATAAACATATTTTTATTGCATATATAAGGTTTGTGTGCGCACTTGTGATGTGCTTCATTCAAGGTCGCCTTATACACGGAGTATAGGATTTGGGGTTGATTTTGAAGGCGTGTACAGGGGGGTCGTCTTATATGTGGGGTCGCCTTATACACAGCGATATACGGTAACATGTTATGAAGAGTTATACAGTAAACCATCCAGCATGAAGTAAGCATGATAGGTATTGCTGTTATTCTACTGACAAAACATAAGGGAACTGATGAAATGACAGTGAATTTTTAATGACGATAAATGGCTGTTAAATTTTAGGCATGCAGATCAATTGCAGTAGTGATTATGAGCTCCCTTATAGGCCCACACACTATGGTTTCTGTGTGCACATGCATCACGTGCTGTTCATGCATGATTTGAAATTTCATCACGATTAGATGTTGCATTCAGATGCAACGCCTCGTTATTGTAAATCTATCTCTGTACATTGAAATCATTAGTTCCCTTTTTTTTCGTTGGTAGTGTACTTGTATCGCAATTGGTTATTGCCAGTTTGGTTATCAGGAAGGAAAATGAAGTAGAACTCAAATAATTTGTATTTTGAAAAAACTTCCATTTTTTAATTACTTGACAGCTTAATGTATGTGCATACCATCAACCGGAGGCATCTTTCTGTTCTCTTTCATGTCAACAATATCATTCTATCCTTATCAACTGGATGTTTCTTTGAAGAATGTTAATCGGTGTAATATTGAACAAAGAGCTGCACAGTTGGAATGTGACGACTGGTAGCTCCACTTACTTCTCCAAGGAGGACAGAGCATCGCCGAGGCCGATGTCAGGGATCTCCCCCCCATACTCCAGCCGGAGGTGAGTGAGGTTCGTCAGCGAGCCCAGCACAAAGTAGGTCTGTAACAATGAACACAATCATAACAATCTCTCTCAGTAACCTACATCTCGCTGAACATGTAAAGGTTCCTTGTTCATCAACACAGACATGTGTCATAATCCGGCGTATTAGAGTTTAATGGAGTCGAATTCACTGCCAAATAATCTCATAATTACAAGGTTAACACTTCTCACCCATGGAGAGAAAACGTCCAGAAGACAAACAGCAGTTCTGCTGAATAGACAACACTGCTCATTGCAATCGAAAGATGTGTTATACACAAGTAACAACACATGGACTACAATCACCGCTGGATTGACCTACTTCATTTGAATATGCCTCATCTGGAGTTTCATGCGAATGTCATGGAGGGAAAGCAAACAATAATTATTAACTACTACTACCCCATACTATATCATGGAAGTCCAAGTAAATAGTCTTGCCGTTGTTGTTTGCTGATGAATGTCTTTAGATTTCTAAGGAAAGGCTAATCGCATTAGCTTGACACCTTTAAGGCTAGAGGTTGGAAATTGCATTTACTTTGTGATCAACTTATTTCAGAATTTCCCAGAAACCTCACAGGGTCCCATCATTGCCCCTACTACAATGGAATGTCCACAGGGAACCTTTCACACACCTCACTAGTTCACCCTGCTTCAACTCACCTCTGATGACCAGGTGTTACAGGTGCCTCACTAGTTCACCCTGCTTCAACTCACCTCTGATGACCAGGTGTTACAGGTGCCTCACTAGTTCACCCTGCTTCAACTCACCTCTGATGACCAGGTGTTACAGGTGCCTCACTAGTTCACCCTGCTTCAACTCACCTCTGATGACCAGGTGTTACAGGTGCCTCACTAGTTCACCCTGCTTCAACTCACCTCTGATGACCAGGTGTTACAGGTGTCTCACTAGTTTACCCTGCTTCAACTCACCTCTGATGACCAGGTGTTACAGGTGCCTCACTAGTTTACCCTGCTTCAACTCACCTATGATGACCAGGTGTTACAGGTGCCTCACTAGTTCACCCTGCTTCAACTCACCTCTGATGACCAGGTGTTACAGGTGCCTCACTAGTTCACCCTGCTTCAACTCACCTCTGTTGACCAGGTGTTACAGGTGCCTCACTAGTTCAGCCTGCTTCAACTCAACTCTGATGACCAGGTGTTACAGGTGCCTCACTAGTTCACCCTGCTTCAACTCACCTCTGATGACCAGGTGTTACAGGTGCCTCACTAGTTCACCCTGCTTCAACTCACCTCTGATGACCAGGTGTTACAGGTGCCTCACTAGTTTACCCTGCTTCAACTCACCTATGATGACCAGGTGTTACAGGTGCCTCACTAGTTCACCCTGCTTCAACTCACCTCTGATGACCAGGTGTTACAGGTAACTCACTAGTTTACCCTGCTTCAACTCACCTATGATGACCAGGTGTTACAGGTGACTCACTAGTTCACCCTGCTTCAACTCACCTCGGATGACCAGGTGTTACAGGTGCCTCACTAGTTTACCCTGCTTCAACTCACCTCTGATGACCAGGTGTTACAGGTGCCTCACTAGTTTACCCTGCTTCAACTCACCTATGATGACCAGGTGTTACAGGTGCCTCACTAGTTTACCCTGCTTCAACTCACCTCTGATGACCAGGTGTTACAGGTGCCTCACTAGTTTACCCTGCTTCAACTCACCTATGATGACCAGGTGTTACAGGTGCCTCACTAGTTTACCCTGCTTCAACTCACCTCTGATGACCAGGTGTTACAGGTGCCTCACTAGTTCACCCTGCTTCAACTCACCTCTGATGACCAGGTGTTACAGGTGCCTCACTAGTTTACCCTGCTTCAACTCACCTCTGATGACCAGATGTGACAGGTGCCTCACTAGTTCACCCTGCTTCAACTCACCTCTGATGACCAGGTGTTACAGGTGCCTCACTAGTTTACCCTGCTTCAACTCACCTCTGATGACCAGGTGTTACAGTTGCCGACCTCCAGGAACTTGAGCTGCTTCATGTCACGGAGGAAGTGGAATTCATTATCTGGGATGGACTTCAGCGTAGTCAGGGACTGAACACAAAGAAGGAACTAATTAATCACAGGTAACACTTAGTCACAGAGAGTTGTCCTACTTATTCCAGCAAAGCATGAAGTGTGTTCAAGTAGAAAACAAACACTGTCTCACCAGGGTTTCCAGGTTCTTGAGAGCTGCCAGTTCCGCCAGGCCTCCATTGAATGAGAAGGCAGGTAGAGTGAGGCCCCCGGTACCTCGGAGTCGCAGTTCACGCAGGTGCTTCAGACACACGAACTTGCCCAGGTCAATTTTACATGGTATGTTCCTGGTGGGAAGAACACAGTATATTCATGAGGATATATAACAAGATGTCACAAATATCCCATGTTGTTACATAGCAAAGTTTCACAATATATGTCAGTAGCATAGTGTGGGGTTATGAAGATGACCACAAATACTTCTTGATCTGCACAACACATGACAAACACAGAATCCACTTCCTTTAACTCACTTTAAAGTCTTCCTCACAATGTTGGGTCATACATTCATGTGTTTAGATATGACATGTCTACAAGTTCAATTGGTCATCAATATTTGTTAAAATGTCTTGTGCTGCCTAAGGCTATTTATGGTAATGCTTATCAGTGTAGTTTATTGTTTCAAGAGAAATGTTAAAAATTAACTTGGTGTGATGCACATATGTGTACAAGTCCATGCATCATCTACGGGCAGTATGAAGTTACAGATATGGCCATGTACCTATTCTGATCTCCGTTGACCTCTGAGATGTACTCTGATTTGAAGACTTCGAGGTTGCCCAGTTTCTCACACACCAGGTGGAGCACAGAGGCTGGGACATGGCCGAACTCGATCTCTCGCAGACCCACCAGGTGATGCAGGTTGGCAATCATCAAATGCCATGTCCTGTTCCTGTCATGTTTGTGGAACATCCCTTGCAGGCACTGCAACATAAAACCAGGCCGTCGACATGATGGGCACGTCCATCAAAACATAGGTTTAGCTTCAGTCCCAAGAAGTATTACAACAAAACATGGACTTAGCTTCAGTCCCAAGAAGTAATACAACAAGGACTTAGCTTCAGTCCCAAGAAGTAACACAACAAAACAAGGACTTAGCTTCAGTCCCATGAAGTAACACAACAAAACATGGGCTTAGCTTCAGTCCCATGAAGTAATACAACAAAACATGGGCTTAGCTTCAGTCCCATGAAGTAACACAACAAAACATGGACTTAGCTTCAATCCCAAGAAGTAATACAACAAAACATGGGCTTAGCTTCAATCCCAAGAAGTAATACAACAAAACATGGGCTTAGCTTCAATCCCATGAAGTAAATAATACAACCTGGGATTAGCTTCGATTCCTCGAAGATAACAATACATCAAAATATTGCTACAGCACTAAAGTTTATCAAGTGAGTATGAAAACCTAATTTTGTTGAAAGGGAGCATGTTTATCATTTACAACTGAAATGAAGTAAACCAGCTATTGTACACTTGTACAGTATCAAGTTGTCACTGTTGTTTGTTTGTTACATAATGCTTCATTCAACAATATTCCAGCCATATGACAGCTTCCTGTAAATTACAATCAAATCTGGACTACACAAACCAGTGACAGAGATCATGATCAACGTCCACGTCATCTGGGTACAATAACTGCAAGCAGGTTAGTCACTGAGTCGGACCCACCCCCCCCACCCCCCCCCCCCCCCCCCCCACCCCCCCCGATCCATGTAGTCGGCCATAACACAAGCACCGCTTGCTGAAGATCAATACAAACACCAAATCCCCTGGCACAATGTCACTGCGACAAGAATCTATTGCCATGATTGGTGCTGCAAGGGAATGGTGACATAATATATTAGGCAGTTTACAGCTGTGAGAACATCGTCAACAGACTATATTCTCACAAAATGAGGAAAGTTGACCCTGTGTCAAGTATGTATATCCATACACTATCTATGTTAGATATTATGATAAGCTGCCAATGAAGAGAACTTCACATTTCTGATGTTTGCCCTTATAAGCCGTAGGCACCTGGGACCTGCAGTACCCTGTACTACCAACAGACAGGAAGAGGAAAAACATGCACGGTTGTGCACCTACCAGACTCTCGACTCGGACCTTCCTAAAGAACTGTGCTGCAGGTTCCCACTCGCTGATCACTGTGCTCCGGAGTCGAACTTGCTTCCACTACAACAACACAGAACACTCAGACATCAGGGACTTTTTGTTTAATGCTGCATTCAGCAATAGCACAGCAGTAGCACAGCAGTAGCACAGCAGTAGCACAGCAGCTTGTAAACAATTGAATCTGGGGTCAGGCAAACCAGTGACTGATATTACGAGCAACATCTGACACAACCAGGTTACAGTAACAAGTTACAAAAGGGGCTAGCCTAACCACCCAATCCATGGAGGTACCTCTTACAACAAACATTTTCCACTCTATGCTGGAATCCCACGCAGCTACTAAGGAACTTCGTCACAAAACACAATATATTCTAAACAAGTGATCAAACATCAACAAACAATAACTTGTAAGATGGTAATAAAGCATAAAGATAGTTAACCTTTCCATGACTTGATAATTGGAACAATTATTATAGTCATACTCACCAAACATGGTTGTAAGGAGATTTTATTCCAAGTACGACAAACTGCTCCAGCCCTGTCAAAACAACATCAACATAATCAGCAGAAGCAGCAGAAGCATTCGAACCTATCAATTTAAACCTTTATCAACGCAAATCAACAACATCAGACATTACAACAGTCCAAATGCAAGATCTCTACTACAAACTAGAAAATAAAATGAAAACTTTCAGTACAAATTTCACAATTCAAAACCCACCTTAGGAGATCTTTAGTCCGTAAATATTCGAAGATTTGTAACATACAGTCATAACCTGCATACAGTTTTTTTATATAGCAGCAGGTTGCATCAATAGCTTGTCTCCGCTTAGATGCTCGAGTGGAGGGAGAGGAAATGATGGACATGTCCTTCTTAGCTGCAGGTGGCTCCTCCCCTGGGGGTTGCACTGCTGGGCTGCCTTGTTTAGGGTCAGCACTATCCATAGAAGCTGTGTTATTGGACACTGTCACACTAAGTTTGGCATTGGGATCTGTTGGAAGAGGGAACGTGTTGGGAGGGAGCAGCACCTTCAACCCGTCACTCGAGTTTATTACACATGACGGAGGCACCACAATCTGAATATTGTTGATTTTCAAGGCCAAAGGCTGTGAAAGTTTTAATCTCTTTGTCACACCTTCTGGTAGAGTCAATAATTGTGCATTGAGAGGAATTTCTGACTGCTTGGAAGTGCTTGTAGTGAGCTGCGCGTCAGTCCTAGGCTGGATTCCATTTGAACCTTGAGACACCGGTACAAGCACCCCCGGGGCCACTGTAAGCCTGGGGGGTGGAATAGTGGGCATGGTGGCCTGAGCAGGCTTGTTGAGAGATGGCTGGGGTGGGGGGCGTAACAAAGTGAGAGGGGGCGCGGCCCGTACTACACCTGAAGTAGGGATGGAAATTGTGGCTGGGGTGGGGAGAATGGGTGGTGCTCTCACACTGGTATTGACAAGAGTATGTACTGGCACTGGTGCTCTCACCGTTGCCGTGGGGATACTCATAGTCCTTACACTGTTGGTAGCCAGTAAACTGGTCATCCTCGGAACCTGACACACAGGCACAGATGTCACTATATTCAAACTGGTGAAGTTGGGCAAGTTGGGCTGTCGCCGGTCAAGGATTGATCGTAATGCTCCAATGGCATCTGAATTCTGGTTGATTGTTGTTGTTGTTGGGACTGTCCTGCTGGGCCGTATAACACCGGGGGTAACTGCCACAGGGATGGTTGGACGCATCATTATAGTTGATGTCGGGGTCACAAATGGCCCAGACACAGCTACGAGGGAGGTTGGTGTCGGGATAGACGAGTTGGGCATGACTAGTGTGGGTCGGATTGACACAGTACTGGCTGGAGTGCTCAGAGACTTCGTGGGATGCTGGGCACATATCTGCAGAATCAGAAAGACTTCTTCTGTCAACCAGCACAACATTCACATTCCACAAAACACATAGGACTAGGTTAAATTGATTAGAACATCAGTTCTAGTTTTGTCACTGAAATCTTCAATTAGTTGTAGGATGTGATACTCCTTTATAACCTATGAAGTGAAGGTGGTGTAAAATGGGTTTTAACGTGGTGTCCAAGATTTATGCACTGATATAGCATTCACTCTGTGTATGTTGTGTGTTTTGTGTGTTCCACTCTCTGAGCGAATGCACTTCCCCTAAATCACAGGGCGGTCATATTGGATTATGAATCCATTTCTGATGTTTTTCATTTTCAAAAATCTCTTTAAAATTTTTAAGGTTCCATATTGTTTGATATTGTTACAACCCACTATCAACACATGAGCAAAATGCACCATTTAACCTGAACTTACCCAACAGAGGAGGCTGGTCTGTTAGCCCCTGAACCTATCAGACATGGGAAGCTGGTCTGTTAGCCCCTGAACCTACCAGGCAGGGGAAGCTGGTCTTTAAGCCCCTAAACCTACCAGACAGAGGAAGCTGGTCTGTAAGCCCCTGAACCTACCAGACAGAGGAAGCTGGTCTGTTAGCCCCTGAACCTACCAGACATGGGAAGCTGGTCTGTAAGCCCCTGAACCAACCAGACAGGGGAAGCTGGTCTGTAAGCCCCTGAACCTACCAGACAGGAAGCTGGTCTGTAAGTCCCTGAACCTACCAGACAGGGGAAGCTGGTCTGTAAGCCCCTGAACCTACCAGACAGGAAGCTGGTCTGTAAGTCCCTGAACCTACCAGACAGGGGAAGCTGGTCTGTAAGCCCCTGAACCTACCAGGCAGGGGAAGCTGGTCTTTAAGCCCCTAAACCTACCAGACAGTGGAAGCTGGTCTGTAAGCCCCTGAACCTATCAGACAGAGGAAGCTGGTCTGTTAGCCCCTGAACCTACCAGACATGGGAAGCTGGTCTGTAAGCCCCTGAACCAACCAGACAGGGGAAGCTGGTCTGTAAGCCCCTGAACCTACCAGACAGGAAGCTGGTCTGTAAGTCCCTGAACCTACCAGACAGGGGAAGCTGGTCTGTAAGCCCCTGAACCTACCAGACAGGAAGCTGGTCTGTTAGCCCCTGAACCTACCAGACATGGGAAGCTGGTCTGTAAGCCCCTGAACCTACTAGACAGAGGAAGCTGGTCTGTTAGCCCCTGAACCTACCAGACAGAGGAAGCTGGTCTTTAAGCCCTGAACCTACCAGACATGGGAAGCTGGTCTGTAAGCCCCTGAACCTATCAGACAGAGGAAGCTGGTCTGTTAGCCCCTGAACCTACCAGACAGGAAGCTGTTCTGTAAGTCCCTGAACCTACCAGACAGAGGAAGCTGGTCTTTAAGCCCCTGAACCTACCAGACAGGAAGCTGGTCTGTTAGCCCCTGAACCTACCAGACATGGGAAGCTGGTCTGTAAGCCTCTGAACCTACCAGACAGAGGAAGCTGGTCTTTAAGCCCCTGAACCTACTAGACAGGAAGCTGGTCTGTAAGCCCCTGAACCTACCAGACAGAGGAAGCTGGTCTGTTAGCCCCTGAACCTACCAGACATGGGAAGCTGGTCTTTAAGCCCCTGAACCTACTAGACAGGAAGCTGGTCTGTTAGCCCCTGAACCTACCAGACAGGGGAAGCTGGTCTTTAAGCCCCTGAACCTACCAGACAGAGGAAGCTGGTCTTTAAGCCCCTGAACCAACCAGACAGGGGAAGCTGGTCTGTAAGCCCCTGAACCTATCAGACAGAGGAAGCTGGTCTTTAAGCCCCTGAACCTACCAGACAGGAAGCTGGTCTGTTAGCCCCTGAACCTACCAGACATGGGAAGCTGGTCTGTAAGCCCCTGAACCTACCAGACAGAGGAAGCTGGTCTTTAAGCCCCTGAACCTACTAGACAGGAAGCTGGTCTGTTAGCCCCTGAACCTACCAGACATGTGAAGCTGGTCTGTAAGCCCCTGAACCTACCAGACAGAGGAAGCTGGTCTGTTAGCCCCTGAACCTACCAGACATGGGAAGCTGGTCTTTAAGCCCCTGAACCTACCAGACAGGAAGCTGGTCTGTTAGCCCCTGAACCTACCAGACATGGGAATGCTGGTCTGTTAGCCCCTGAACCTACCAGACAGAGGAAGCTGGTCTTTAAGCCCCTGAACCTACCAGACAGGAAGCTGGTCTGTAAGCCCCTGAACGTACCAGACTGAGAAAGCTGGTCTGTTAGCCCCTGAACCTACCAGACAGGAAGCTGGTCTTTAAGCCCCTGAACCTACCAGACAGAGGAAGGTGACCTTGTCTTCCTTGCAGTTGACACAGCGGGGATGGAAGAGACACATACATCCAGCACACTGTAGAGTGGGGGGGATCCCCTCCAGCCCTGGACACTGCAATGTGCACAGCTGACCTAGGGAGCCCGGGGGAGACAGGGGCGTTGTCGTCTTGCTGGATGCAGAAAGAAACCATTAATTCAACACTGTATTAGTCTTCTCTAATTAGTAAAGCTAAGGTTTTTTTAACATTTTGAATTGCTACCTCAATGCTTCTCCTGCTGTTCTGTGACTCGGAGCTGTGAGAGGTCCTGGCTAGAGAAATTGTTGTACCAACCACTTACTTCCTCCCACAGCTACCTTGTGACTGGAAGTGGCGATGACAGGCATAACCACATCACTGCTACATCTGAAAGAATTTTGCAGGGAGGTACCAAAGCAAAGGGAGGGCACTTTAGACGTACTAATGCAGGATAAGTATCCAAAAGTAAGAAATATTTAAAATTTTACAATTTTTGTTATCTTATTCTTCATTACTACCTTGCATCTTTACCTCTGCATCTTTATCAGACGGAACAGAGAGGTGCACACCTTTCAGATGGAATTCAGGATATACCCTCCAACCAGTCCGGGTAACCAGATAGCATCCTGAGTGGGAACCTACTAGTCTGGGGTAATTACTACCAGAGAGATTGCAGGGTCAGTTCCAAGTTGTAAGAATCTGGGGTCTGGGGTTAAGATTGTCTGGGGTTAGTCACCTGCTGTGCTACCACCAGTGGACCGAAACTATGAACACAGGGCTCGAAAAATTTGTTCATCCCTACTTGTCCTGAAGTCATATTTGATTTTGTTGGACGATTCTATGTCAACACGTAATTCTCGCATGCACGGGAGCCTTCACGGTTACTGGTCAGACTGGTTCCATGTAAAAAATAATACCCGGCAATAGCGATCAGCTGCTTCGCTGAGGGTTATTATTATTTAAATATGTTATGTAAAAGCTGCACCTAAATTAACAAGATATTGGAATATATCATTCCTGATCAAAAAATAGTTTCAGATACAATTTTTGCCGATTCTTGCATTAAAATCCTGTAAAGTTATATCATTGGGTGTGTCTTGACCGAATCACCAGTAGTTAGCAACTGGCCGCTTACATCAATAAACAAAGACTGGTTTCAGCGCAAAGCCTGCGCAAAGATACATCAAGAGACAAACCTCAGCCTAATTGTTAATGCTATACGTGACATAAATATCGATCAGCTGAATGGCCATGATTTCCTTGTCAATATATCGCATATCAAAACAAATATAAATTAAACTGCTGTAACTATCTGCTCGTCTGTCAGGACGAGTATTTGATAATTTTAGCTTGCCCGACATCAGTTACCACTCGTCAATACGAGCGGACGACTGGATTTTTCGAGCCCTGGAACACCTTGCACATCCCGAAGAGCCACGTCTCAGAGATAATGACTGGCGAAGACCATATCCGAGCTTATCCGAGTATCCATAATGGAGTGGATGGAACAATTGCTGTGAAGAGCCATGGTCGAGGTGACAGTTCGAATCTCATGGGTATTGTTGGGTATGGGTCGTATGCCTGCAGTATAATGGAACACAGCCATAGTGAGATAGTGTTACGACTAACTCCTGTCTTGGAGGTAGGTGAGTCCGGAATAAACAGTCGTTCTAAGATCCACACTTGGATTGATGGAGGAAAACCCTTAAGGCTTCATTTGGGCACAGAAGTAGTTCATCCTCCCACTATTGATGATAAAGGAGGAACGGTGAAAGATCTGTCCGGCTGTCCTGGGAGTTGATTCTTAGCAATGAAATCCAAGCACAGCCCAAGATGGACAGCACTGTGTGCTCTATGTTTGAACCATACTCGGGATACAACAAAGGCATGTAACTCATACCAAGCAAATGCCAAAAGGAAAAATGTCTTTTTGGTAAGACTGAAGAAAGCGACGAGTGGAGTGATTCAAAGCGAGCAGTACGGAGCAACTTCAATACCACGTTCAAATCCCAAGCGCTAAAGTTCCGGGATCTTAAACATTCTACGATCCGTAAGAACTGCTAACATCTAATTGAGGGCTACCAGATATATAGTTATGGTACTACCCTTGAAGTGTTGCTTGTTGCGGAGAAACTGAAGGAATTCAGCCATAAACTACAGAGTACATGTCAAAGGTCTATGTGCAAAGAAGCCGAGTAACCTTTATCACCTAGGGCACAGGGGAGATGTGCCAAGCGTGCAAACGAAACTTGACTGGAGCTAGGTGTGGCAACTGACTGTGGGGATGTACCAGTAGGTGTGGCCACCTTTGGGAGCTGTAGGTTCAGAGTCTGGCTGGTGGCAAATAAGTGAATCCGTGACAGGCACTAGACGACCGTAATGTTGTCTTGGATATGGCGAGCGTTGAGGCCGGTACTGCCAGTGAGACGTGGCCAGGATGAGTTCTTCGAGTTCCAAATTGTTATGTGCCGCCAGAGCTGATTGTATGACCACAGATCGGAGGCTGTCTGGTCCTCCAGATGTGCCCGCCCACCCCCCTACCCCCCCCCCACCCTACAAGACCTCTCGTGAGGCGTCAACGAACAGGTGGAGTGAAGGCTTGAGCACTGGCAAGGAGACCCTGTCACAGACATTTGATCTCACATTTGCGTCCACAAATGTAGATACACGCAGAGGTGAGTCTGGAGGGCTATAGAGGTCCGTGGGTTCTGCCGATGTCAGATCCTGAGCTGACGTGAGAAGGCCCATTAATACATGCCATTGATGCAGAGTGCTAGCTTTAATTAAGGGCAGGAAGAAGATGGTGCTGTGTTTTGTGCCACCTGTCGTCTGGTACCAGGAGGAGATCCTGGTCTGTGTGAAACAGGCCGCATATAAACCGGAGTTGAAAGACGGAGTGAGTTCCGACTTGAGCTCATTGACAATCCATCCCAGTTGTGTGAGTAGACGACTCATGAAATCCCTGTGAAGTAGAAGGGTTTCTGTGTCCTGATGATTCAGTAGGCAGTCAACGATGTAAGACTCGAACTGAACGTTACTCAGGTGCAGGTATGCCGTAATTGGCTTGATGATCTGGGTAAACATCCATGGGGCTGTGGAAATGCCAAATGGGAGGACCGGCCACTGGTAGTGGATACCCTGAAAAGAGAACCTAAGGAATTTCCTGCAACTGGGGCGGATGGGTACATGAAGCATCCTGGAGGTCGAGACTGATCAGGGAATCGTTGGCATTGATTCTGGTCCTGAGCAGTCTCAATGTAGTTAGATGAAAGTAGGGAGGACAATTGAGGTAGTACTTGTTGAAGACAGCGAGATTGTTTATCATCCGGAATTTGGATGAATCCTTCTTGGGCATCAGGGACACTGGAGAATATAATCCTGGATGTGCCACTAGATCGGGAACAGTCCCGACCACCTGCTTGAGCACCAGAAGCCAGACAAGAGAGTCGGGCGTCCGCCATGGGGTAAGAAGTTAGTGGTGGGTCTGCTATGAGAGAGAACCGGTATCCCTGACAAATGATGTTGGTGACAAATGGATCTTAAAGAATTGTCCAATTGGCCCCAAACCTGGCAAATCTCCCACCTGTGGGCATGTCTATGACTGGGACGACTGGTGGTGGGAGACCCCTGGACTTGTGTTGGCGATGGCGGGGTTGATAATTGCCTTGTGGCTTTGTACGGTCTTTACTTGAGGGCAAGTCTTAAGAGAGGTGCGCCTAGGCTGATAATTGCCTGTTTTAGCTGGTATAATTTGTGCTGATTGTAGACATGCTCCAAAGCTTTAAGTGCCGTTTCATCCCAGGCAAAGCTGGAGACACGTGCTTGGCTTGCACAGATCATACCCTAGTACACCAGACTATAATATATACAACTGAGAGCGTATTGGTTATCAAAGGATAAGCAAAAGGATAGGCAAAGGATGCTGTCTGGTTCTTCATACTGGGGAGCTTTATTCTCAAACGTCTGTACAGTCAGATGACTAGCAGTGATGTGGTTTTACGTGACGTCGCCACCTTAAGTCACATGGTAGCTGTTGGAGGGAGGAAGCCACACAACTAGTCAGTACAACAAATTCTGCAGCCTGGACCTCTTTCTGCTCCGTTTCCTAGGTCAAAGAACAGCAGTAGAAGCATGAAGGTAGTAATACAGTATAAGAGAAAAACTTGAACAAATATCCCGAGCCCTAAAAGATCAAAAGAAATCCCAACCTCTACATTGCATAATTAGAAACATTTTCACTTGACATTAATGAAATAATTGGAATCAGAAAAGTGAAACCTGAGCGTGCAATGACGATCATTGAGTTGCAAGTGCTAATCTTTAAATCCCTACCTCGGAGGCTTAAAGCTTGGGATACGTGGAGTTGTGCTCTTCCTGGCAGTAGCCTTTTTCCGTGGCGGGCCAGAGCTCGTGAAGGAGCCACTGGCATCATCATCAGTGTCCGTGTCCACATCACTGTGGGAGCGCTTGATGCTGACAGCAGGCGAGGCAAACCGGACCGTGGGGCTGAAGTTGACATCAGTGTCCCCTTCATCCTCCTCGTCCTCCTCCTCCTCCCTCTCAATCACAACCTCGGGGGGAGGGTAGGACAGCTTGGAGGGACGGCCTGGTCTACGTCTGGGGGAGGTTATACTGTCAGATGCAAGAGTGGCATTCCTTGTTGACACCGGACTCTCTGCCTTGAGGCTACCCGTAGAAAACACAAGCTCATTATTTCTAAAGGGAGTAGATGCATGTTTGGGGGAAATGGCAAAACCAAAATGTTTGTTTGACGCCGCACTCAGCAATATTCCAGTTATATGACGGCGGTCTGTAAATAATCGAGTCTGGACCAGACAATCCAGGGATTGACATCATAAGCATCAATCCATGCAATTGGGATATGATGACATGCATCATCCAAGTCAGCGGGCCTGACCACCTGATCCAATTAGTCGACTCTTGTTGATATAAAAACACATAAAAAATGGAACAATATCATATAAGAAAATCAATAAATTAATAATTTCCATCTAGCCTTAACAGATATGGTAAAGAATTCATAAATTCAAACTAACACAAAGCACAGATACTGATGATGATCTACATGTGTGGAAACAATTTTGGAAAATATATTAGCTATACAAAATCAGTCATCAAAATTTCTAAATTCCATCATGTTTCCATGAAAACAGCAAAAGAGAAAACTTTCAGAATCTTATAAAAGATAAAAAAAAAACAATCATAGTGGTTAATGTAGCAAGTTTGGTGAAGCTAGGATACATAATATTGTACATGGATCGTACAAAAACTCTACCCAAAATTTATGTTTCACAATGATTCCATGGAAACGGCAAAAATATAAAAGTTCAGAATCTTCAAACTAGCAAAAGGCACAAGTACTCATTGTGGTTAATGTGTGTAGACAGTTTGGTGAAGCTAGGGTGCATGGTTAAAAAGTTATGGGCCGTACAAAAGCTCGGACGAACGGAACGCTTTATACCCCCAATTTACTTCGTAAACAGGGGTATAAGAATCTACATTTTTCATATAATGGGTAGGTTTCTCGGCAGGATGAAGCCAACGGATAAAAACGATATCCGTTGGGGTCATATGCGGATTGAGATGCAAATATCAAAGGTCAAGTAGGGACTACTTTCAGTGTTTATAAACAAACATGGCGTCGCACTTGTCATTCGGCGATCGAGTCAGAATTAACCATCGTGAATCTGGATAAACTACAGGGATAATTGATACAATTATTTTAAAAAAAAACAGTCTTATATACTGAAAGTCAGTGTCGAACTGCGACGTAACTAAGGCATTTTATAGGTTTGGGCAACTTTGGAGATATAAATTTCGAAACAATTTTGCGAGGGCACTTGGCCTAGGCAAGTGGGATCAGAAGCCATATCTGTGCTTATAGATCTCTGCGGCTTGAAACCTTTTCCACAAATAAAAATAGTTCGGTTTAGGCGAAATATGTATGAATTGTTACCTCATTTCGTTTTGACGCTGTGTATACATCTGACTACACTTCTTAACGTTATGACAGAACAGGCCAACGGTGAACAATCACTGGCCGTGATGTCTCATAGACTAGGGTTAGAGTAGCTTCCCTTTGACAAAGGGCAGTTACTCTAGCGGACAGACCGATGGATTGTCGCGAAAGGCAAGTAAAAACAATTGTTGTTTTGCGTATATGTAGCTTCGCCACTGTATAAGAAACAGATTTCAGTTTGAACTATATTGGCTACTGTCACTGTCCGACTGACACATCACCTACCCTGTGACGTAATAAATATTAATGCGCGCATTCCCGGAAAACTTGCAATGTTTAGGTAATGTTTGTGAGTGAGGGGAAGCGATTTTCAAGCACAGAATTGAAGAATGACATTATATGATAAAGGGGTTATCACGCTTGTGTGTTTAGGGATGGTAAATATCCTGTATTAGAAATAAACACTATGTATTTAGCTCGCCAAGGCTCGCTAAATACAACGTTTATTCCTAATGCAGGATATTTACCATCCCCAAACACACTCGCGTGATAACCTCTATTTATACGCTCATCATTTCATTATCTCTTGATCATTGGGTTGAATGTGATTCGATGTACACAGTTCCTACAATACTGTCAAAGAGACCCACCTGACTCGGAAGACTGTACTATTCTCTGGACTCGGCGAGGCTGAGCGCAAACCTTGACCTCGACCTGGAGAGGCGCCTCGACCTCGACCGCGACCCCTTCCTCTCCCCCTTCCTCGACCTCTCCCAAATCCCCCACCACCTCCTCGAGACTTTTTCTGGAAACATCTCCGTCCTCTGTTTGCCTGCCTCAAGACTTCAAAGGGTGGTTGAGAGATACACTTCCGGGCAAAGGAAAAGTTGTCGATGGATAATGGGGACTTGGTCTTTGTCACTGTTGAAGATAAGGAAATGGGTGTAACCTCATGTCCAAGATTATTGCACATATATAGCAACTTGTCTGTACGTGCATGTGTGGCTGCTTGTACTAGTCCAGACTGATGCCAATTATATAGTGCTAGCACACTGAGATACCATGCCACAGTTTAACTTGAATACCGCACTCAGACACAGTATACTGACTCAAAGCCGACCAGTCCGTGTTTTAGCCCCTTATTGCTGAGCGCCAAGCAGGATAACAACAAGTACAATCTTTAAGCATCTTTTGGTTTGACGCTGTGGGGATCAAACCCTGGACCTTCCACTCTCCGGGCGGATGCTCTACCACTAGACAGCAGAGGCTTAAATACAATCTAAAAAGCTGTAACAATCCCAACAATGATTGGGATACTGTGCCCATTCCTTGTCTTTTAATGACATTAAGTTGATAATATCCTTCACACTCGTCCCATATTACGCACATAGGCAGTCACTCAGGGTTATCAGGGTTATCAGGTTTCGCATTAGTGTTGATGCCTGTCCAGAATGTTTGATGCTTAAATTGCTTATAATATATACATCCCCCAATGTGAAATATGTTCTTAAAACAATTTGTACTATAACTTCGAAATGGAGTACTAAACACTGAATTCAACACGTTAAACTTGTGCCTTGGTTTGATTGAAATGTGAGTGACACATGGTGAGGAGTCATGCTTTGAGCACACCCTCCATGATGAGGAGTCATGCTCAATCTCATTAAAATCAGACCTTAGTTCTCACTACCGCTAAACAAAGATCTGAAGACATCCCATTAAGGGTCACGTCAGAACCACCTTTAATCCGGCCAATCAGAGCGTCCCTTACCAGATTATGAAAGTGACAGTCAGAATGTGATTTCTAATCATGCAACCTTGAAAACTTTATTCCGAACGATAGTTACGGGTTTAACGACTGAATCCATACAATCTAGCCCATCTATTAGCCATTCCAGAATGTTCTTTTGTTCAGGTTTCAAATTTGTAATCGAGAATTTGTCAAAATATGTTTTGTAGCGTAGTAGCCAATTTGAAATTAGTGCCGTAAAGCACGAGAAAGCTGCCTTCTGACTGGTCATTCCATTGGTCGGTCAAAGTTCGCACAAGGTCGGTCTAATGTGACCCGTAATGGGATGTCCTCAGATCTTTGTTTAGCTGTAGCTAGAACTAAGATATGATATTAATGAGATTGAGTCATGCTTTGAGCACACTCTCCATGATGACAAGTCATGCTTTGAGCACAACCTCCAAGATGAGGAGTCATGCTTTGAGCACACCCTCCATGGTGAGGAGTCATACTTCGAGCACACCCTCCATGATGAGGAGACATGCTTTGAGCACACCCTCCATGCTGAAGAGACATGCTTTGAGCACACCCTCCATGATGAGGAGTCATGCTTTGAGCACAACCTTCATGATGAGGAGTCATGCTTTGAGCACACCCTCCATGCTGAGGAGACATGCTTTGAGCACACCCTCCATGATGAGGAGTCATGCTTTGAGCACACCCTCCATGGTGAGGAGTCATGCTTTGAGCACACCCTCCATGATGAGGAGTCATGCTTTGAGCACACTCTCCATGATGAGGAGTCATGCTTTGAGCACAACCTCCATTAGGAGTCATGCTTTGAACACACCCTCCATGATGAGGAGTCATCTTTTGAGCACACCCTCCATGCTGAGGAGACATGCTTTGAGCACACCCTCCATGATGAGGAGTCATGCTTTGAGCACACCCTCCATGGTGAGGAGTCATGCTTTGAGCACACCCTCCATGATGAGGAGTCATGCTTTGAGCACACTCTCCATGATGAGGAGTCATGCTTTGAGCACAACCTCCATTAGGAGTCATGCTTTGAACACACCCTCCATGGTGAGGAGTCATGCTTTGAGCACACCCTCCATGAGGAGTCATGTTTTTAGAACATGCTCCATGATGAGGAGTCATGCTTTGAGAACACCCTCCATGGTGAGGAGTCATGCTTTGAGCACACGCTCCATGAGGAGTCATGCTATGAGCACACCCTCCATGATGAGGAGTCATGCATTGAGCACACCATCCAAGGTGAGGAGACATGCTATGAGCACACCCTCCAAGGTGAGGAGTCATTGCTTTGAGCACACCGTCCAAGGTGAGGAGTCATGCTTTGAGCACACGCTCCATGAGGAGTCATGCTATGAGCACACCCTCCATGATGAGGAGTCATGCATTGAGCACACCATCCAAGGTGAGGAGTCATGCTATGAGCACACCCTCCATGGTGAGGAGCCATGTTTTGAGTGAGCGAGTTAAAATTTAACGTCACATCTGCAATATTTCAGCCATATCGTGACCATGCTTTGAGCATGTCTTCCATGGTAAGGGATCTCAATCCCCACCCTTCAAATCCTAAACTGCTTCCTGTCCTGGCCCAGCACTGGAAACATAACTACGTCTGAGCAACTATGTGCAATCTAAAATACCATCCATCAGTAAACCAGTTCAGTTAATAAACATGTTGAAATATGTGGATCATAAATTATATTGGTATAAATTCCCAACAGTAAAGTGCAAAGTGTTGTCCCAAGGACACACAGCGGAGGACAGACTCAGAAAATCATCACAGTTTCTACTTACAATAATCAGCAATCTGGACCATGGACCTCTGAAAGTAAATGCATCGTGTTTAATTAGTGCAATACACAACATAGGTCACAAGTCCTTATGATGATATAAGAAAGAAAATCTTATTACTGTAGTTAGAGTCTACAATTTCAATGAACCATTCTGTTAATACTTGTTATTTTTATCTCAATGTAATCTATCCTCAGCCAGGGTAGAGCATGCACCCAGGCCTATCAAAATATGCTGCAGTTTAGATATTTACCTTCTACATGTTCTAGTCAAGTGAATTTGTTCTACACACCTATACTATGAGATATGTGACACAAATTACGTCACCTGAAACATTTGTATCACAATAACTTCATTTGTGGCACTGTAAGTTTGTTTGGTTGTTTGTTTGTTGTTTACGTCACACTCAGCAATATTCCAGCTATATGACGGTAGTCTGTAAATAATAGTCTGGACCAGACAATCCAGTGATTGATATCATGAGCATCAATCCATGAAAGTGTGTGTGCATATACTAGTCTGGACTAATGCTGATTTTATAGTGCTTCCCCAATTAGATAACATGCCACAGTTTAACATGTATACCCCACTCAGACACAGTATACTGACTCCTATCCATCAAGTCATTGATTACCCTCTTAATGCCTAGTGCCAGGCAGGGTAACAATAAGTACCATCTTTTAACATCTTTTGGTATGAAGCGGCCGGGGATCGAACCTCAGACCTTCCAACCTCATGGTGGATACTTTACCACTAGACCACCAAAGTGGTCCAAAACGATTGGGATACAATGACATGCATCAACCAAGTCAGAGTGTGTGAACACCCGATCCCATTAGCCGGCACTTATGACAAGCATGGGTTACTGAAGAACTATTCTAACCCAGATCTTTATGGGTCAGCACAGTAACTCAAACACTTACCAGTTTGGATCCTTCTGGGGGGTGGTAGTAAGTGTCCATCTGGGTGTTGGATCCCTCCACTACTGCACGCACCACCACCTCCCTCCTCCAACCTGCAGCACACAGCACAGGAACTCTCAGCATGGTACCTCCCTACCACCTACCTACTGGGGGAGTTCTAACATCACACCTCTACCAGGGAACTATACACGGGCCATGATGGAAAGGACAATGAAGGAAGAGTGTGCAGGTCTTGTAGGTTCTTTACATGCTTAAAATGAGGTAGAAACAATAGTTATCATTGTTAATAATTCAAAGGGAACCAACTCTGTTACATCAACCAACCACCTCCCCAGTATTCTGTATCTAGGATGACTGATGTTGGAAAGAAGTGAACACTTCCTGTCTGTTCGTGGGTAAATGGTTTAGGAAGGGAGATACTATTAGCATCAAAACTGATTATGGATAGTTGACTGTTGAAAATCTGAAGATTGTGACGACAGCCAAACATAAAGGTCTTGTATTTCTAGGAATTGATTGAGACCAGACAATCCAGTGATTGATATTATGACCAATCTTACATGCTGTCACTAGTGTCAGGGTAATATGGTGACAAAGGATCGACCAAGTCACCGAACCTAACCACAAGATCCATTAAGTCGCTTCTTATGAGACTGCTAGGGACCTATTTCTAACCCAAAGTACCCAAGGAAGTAACAACAGACATTATTCCTTACCATAATCAAAGGGCACCCTCAGTAGTGACATATCCAGCTTGTACTCATGCTGACGACGAGGTGCTGAAATCAAGGATCATGTTGACATTATTATCTCTTTTCAGAAAGAGAGAGACCTATTATCATGTTTATTGTATAATTAATGTCAGCTTCATTTGGTTTGGTTTGCTCAAATATGACATTAATTTCAGTAGTGGTTAGTACTGTCACATCAATTCTGATGACTGTTGTTCTAGTTACAAATAGAACTGACCATGGTCTGAATTATAAGTCAAACACTTATTTAGTTACTTGATGTTCTTTTCTTTTCCTTCCATTCAGCATCAATCATCAAGCCCATATCATCCTCTTCTGTAACAAATGAGGCACCAAAGTCTTTTGACTTGCGGCCACGTCTGTTGGATCTACCCACAACTTTAACGCCATCAACTTCGGATTCTGTGTCACTGTCATCATCATGCTCAGCAATTTTGTTGACATTCTCTGCCGTGAGAAAGGAGTCGTCACCTCCTTCGCCTCCATTCTCTTCCTCTTCAGCATTGTCCATCTCCACCACTGCCTCTCCACCCTCCTCAGCCGTTACAGTGCTCACAGTGTCCTTATCATTATCATTATCATCTTTCACACTCTCACTTTTTCTTTCAACATCATCAACCTCCTCCTCAGAATGAAACTCTGTCTGACAGGCAGACATGGTAACACTCTTGGGCTTTGTTGAGCTGCCCTCCTTCTCAGCCTCCTCTACCCCATCACCCACAACTTCTTCCTTGGCACCCTTCCCTTCTCCATCCACATCCTTTGAAGGATCCTCACCATCTCCTGCACCACACACAATATCCTCTTCAACACCCTTTTGTTTCTCTGTATCAATACCTTTTTCTTCATGTCCATTTTTGTTCTGTACCGCATCTGCCTCCTCCGATCCTACAGTTTTATTCCTTTCTTCTCCTGGGTGGTCTTCATGGCCACCATTACAACCTTCACCGGAATGTCCTACTGATAGTCCTTTGGATTCCTGACCATCATCCAAATCATCTTTATCACCACCTTCATCCCCTTCTTCAACATCCATACCTTCCTCATCAAGTGCAGTTTCCACAACTTCATCTGATATGGTTTCAATGCCTTCCATGTCTGGTGCGGTTTCCATACATTCTTTATCTGGGGCGCTTTCCATACTTTCTTCATCTAATGTGGTTTTAACACTTTCATTGTCTGATGCAGTTTCTACAATGTCCTGAACAAGAGTAGCATCCTTGGCATCTAAACTCTTTTCCTCATCTGGTGCAGTTTCCACACCTTCCTCAACTGGTTCTGTTTCTGCATCTGGTTTTGCATCTGCTTCTGTATCTGGTTCTGCTTCTGCATCTGCTTCTGTTTCTGCATTTAGTTTAACATCTGCTTCTGCATCTGGTTCTGCATCTGAATCTGGTTCTGCTTCTGCATCTGCTTCTGCTTTTGCATCTGTATCTGCATCTACTTCTGCATCTGCCTTCATATCTTCATGATCCTCCTCCTCCTCATTCCTGTGTGGGGACAGTGTCAGTATCATGTCCTCCTCATCCTTGCCTGGCTCTTTAGTTGCTCCTGCACCCTTAGCTTCTTCAGCTTCTACTGGTACGGGAGGACTGGGAGGTTTCTCAGAGAAATAGTCATGATCTGAGGGCCCAGGTTCTATGTGGTCGGTGTGTGCTGGTGCTTGGGTAAAGTAGTCATGGTCACCCTTCGAGGACTGGGATGTATCCACTGCTTCCATGACGACACCAGTCTCCATCTCAATGCCAACTGTCTACATCAGCAGTTAAATATTGGCAAGAAGTACCACTCATAAAACTGCATCCTCAACAGTCATCCTCACTGAAAACACAAAAATTGCAGCTGATGAAAGGGACTGTTTGTGTTTTTCTTAACATAATGCTGAATTTGCTTGTTTAACGCTGCACTCTGCATTTGCTCAGCAATATTCAAGCTATAAGACAGTGATCTGAAAGTCCAGTGATTGACAACATTATCATCAATCTACGATGACATGCTCAATCAATTTAGAATGCCTGACCAGCCAATCCCTTTTGTCACCTTTTAAGATAAGCATTGGTTGCTGAAGACCAATTCTAACCTGGATCTTCATGGAGCAATGCATTTATGAAGATTTCTGGGTAGAATAGGTCTTCAGCAACCCATGCTTACTGATACGTTAGGAGACTATGCTTGTCGTAAAAGGCGACTAACGGGATTGGGTGGACAGTCTCGCTGACTTGGTTGATGCATGTCATCGATCCCAATTGCATGGATCGATGCGTGGATGATATTAATCACTCGATTGTCGGGTCCAGACTCAATTATTTACAGACCGCCATCATATAGCTGGAATATTGCTGATTGTGGCGTTAAACAAAAAAAAAAAAACTAAGCATTTATGATAAAACAATGCATTTAGGATCAAGTGAGCATTTAGTATTTCACATCAAAGTCATACTGTATTTAACTGTAAATTCATGATCAACATTAACAATGAATATTCTGGTCATCACGATCATTCTCACCGATTTGGAGGGTTAAATCGCATTTCTGATGGCACCTGAATGTATTTTTTTCTTTTTTCTTATTATTGTTGTGCTTCATTAGATTTTTTACTTAAAATTCATTAACAAGTTTCTGTTGTGGAAAGTCTAAGCTCAGATTAACTCATGTCAGAAATCGTATAATGTTGCTGCACAAATCATCATGGATCAATCAATCTTTAAGGAAATCAGAGCTCCAGATAAGCTATTATTTGTGTAAAATATGCACAATCATTAACATAACCCAACTAACTTTCAGTAGCTAGCCCTCCAAAGAAAAATATCAATAATGTAACGAGACTGAGCTAATTATCTAATGTAGCCTTTTCAGCTAGCGTACACATCTTTTCAGATTTAAATTCACTGACCATAAGCAGGCATCTCATACATTTGATCTCTACTGTAGTGATTAATGCAAACAAGTGTCATCAGGAGATGACATATCCCGACCTGGTGCAATTCTGCTGCAATTCTGGTTCAAGCTGTCTCTGATGGACATTGTACTTGTGATCTGTTCAGCATTGTTTATATATACAAAAGTACAGAAGTACAAATGTCCATCACAGACAAGTGAACCATGGGGATCAACCACACTGTATATCTTCCTGATGGGGAAGGGAGTGAACTGACTTTAACTGTCCAGTTTCCACCCTTGCTGAACTAGGCTGAAATTCTGTGACTCAATCGTAGTGCCACCAGTGCCTATTTTGAGTAATGCTCCTTCTATGTCCGCTATATTGACGAATCAAATTCCACCTGTCATATTACTTGCATTTGTTATGGTATCCCAGTCAAGACGATCTGATCGATAATCAGGATCTATATTGTTATAAAACAGGTGTTTCCCCGCGAAGTGCATCAAATTACTTGAGCACCTTGATTAAAAACATGAAAAGATTAGAAAAATATCTTCGACTCCCACTTGAGGGTACACATGCTTTGCAAATTGTTAAATCGACCTAATCTGCACAACTGATTACGGACAGGATGTTTTTCCGTCACACGATTTTGATTGGACTATGCGTAGACTCGTTAGAATTGATTTTAAGGCCTTATGAAACATGTAAAATTAGTTTGCGATGTCTGATAATTTATTACACTGATATCGTTCCTTGCATGAACTCAAATTTCTGGAATGTTTTGTTGATATTCCAAGTCAAAGTCTAGGTTCTTACAGACTGAACAGCGAAACTTAAACTTGTGCCAGCAGCAATTTGCGGAGAATCTATTCTTAGCACAAACAGTTAACATCATGGTTAAAATTGAAACACACATATTTGTTACATTTACAATGAAAGATCTGTATCTTTCTACCGATGAAACAATGGCATGCCAAACAAGTTTTACCCAAAAGAATATTTATGGGAAAATGTCTAACCCGCGACTTAGTCGGTTGTTACTTGCAGAAAACGTGAATCGATATTCTGCGAAAATAGAATTCATTGCACAAAGCACACATAAATATAAAACAAATTCAACATTTCATCAACATACATGTGGACAAGTGATGACCTTGCACAGGAAGTGTTTATAAATAAACCTCATTACTATGCAAGTTTAACAGAGACCCCTAGTGGCCATCTCAAATTACAAAATGAAATGTTGCATGGCAAAAGAAAAGAAACAAAGAAAAGTCTGTAGATGTATATATGTCTAAAACACTGATATAATCAATGTGTGGAAATTGAACCAAAACACTTTCTGACTACGTTTAGTATAATATTAATATCAGATAAATCGAGGTTGACAATATTCTGAAAAGTTTTATTGATCGAAGGTGTCAATTGGTAGTTATCTGCCCTTGGAAACATTTCCGCAAACTAGAAATTTTATTTTTCACGAGACTCCTGGTTTACTGATTTAAACTTCTTTCCGCTTAAACAATAAAGCCAAACTAGGTACATAGATCGACAGATATATCTACTTTCAAAAGTGGAAGACAAACACGGGAGAATTCCACATGCGATATCTCTATTCCAGTGCGACGCAGCGGTCTCCCAGTCCCTAATTAGCGTGTGCAATGTAAATAAAATCGATTGTCACAAAATTAATTGATGTACATGGTCAGTATCAGAATATAATAACTTTGTGCCTGGAGAGTTGTTACGAATAATGCGAATACATTAAGTCGTCTACGGCCACACTATTACGATGAAACATACTAACCTGAAAACTTCCCCGCCATTACGGACAGGATATTGTCTAAATTCCGGAATAGCGGAACAAGAGTTTTATGGAATCTACGTGTACCCATGAAAGTGTGCCTCAAGGTTCCACGTCACCTTGAATCGTAGATATCATACAACGCATGTGTATTTAAAAGACCCTGTAGACTTAAAGATTCCACGAATGACACTCAATGTTCAAATTAGCAAACATATGTGATCCTAACTATTATAGTATCTTTATTAAATCAAAACATCTCTCGCGAGATGAGTCCCATTTTAATATTCTTGCTAATATCATCTACAACTGAATGAGAAACAATACATTGTTAAGCTTAATCTACTTATTAGCAAATCCAACTTTTGTCCGGCATCGTCCCATACTCGAGTGGATTAATGATTGTTGATATGTTTACACGGTGAAGTATTTGTTCAGGCATTAGCTTGTTCGTTCATAGACTGGCCTGAATAGTGACGGTTTTCACCCAGGCTGGATTACAACTAGACGAACGCTTAGTCTCCGAGAATATAGTATTGTGATTGAAACAAAGAACTCCATTTATACATAAGGTGTACAGGGACAGATGTTTTAGGGATTTCATTTGTGTTATACGCCATAAAAAAAATAATCCAATATTATGACATTAATATATAACCCTGCCATGTACGGAAATAAATGTAAACCCCCTACATGGTTATCGACTAAATAGATTCATCTGATTAGATCGTGGCTATACTCCGTCTGTAAATACACGTGACGCAACGCACGTACAGCCAAGACCAATTTGTGTGCTGAGGACTGCAGTGGTGATACGTTGTTTCGCGCTCGACAAGTAAGTGCGTTAGTGAGTTGGGTTTAACTGCCACTTATATCCCGGTGATTACAACTTGATGTGGAAGGAAAGCCCGAAATATTGCAGGTTACACATGCGTTTCTCTCTAGAAAAGCTACTACTAAAACAAAACCTATTGATGCCACGACCAGAAGATCTAACATTGAATATACATGTGTTTCGTTGCCACCCCATCATACAATTCCCAACCAAAACTTTAGAATTTGTTTGTGTAGGTGAACTTTGATATGAAAGAGAAATGATAAGACAAAACATGGCCTCATAGCAAAGAAATTACAACACATCTTTAGACAACATAACAAACTTTATCATCAATTATCACCAGGAAAAATAATCCTTTAAATGTTAATAAAGATGTATATAAACGTTTTTTGCTGATTTCCGTATGACACAGAGCAGACACACACCCAAGGACATCTGTAGCACGTGTGATCAGCTTGATCCTGACGACCGGCAACACATTACTGAAGCAATACGACGTCACTGACACCGTGTATAATCTGCCATCAGTAATCTCTCACTGGCGCAAGACTTAGTGGTAAAATACAATGCAACAAACTAATGAAAACGATCATACGTTTGGATAATTTCATGTGTGGTAGAATAAAAGAAGGGTGTTTTATTTTATTTAAAGGGGCACTGATCTAACGCAATTCCCCGGGACTGGTTGTTGCCTTTGTTATTGTTTTTTCCGAGTGAGTACCCGGATGTAGAGCAGAAATCTAGACTAGCTCGCGACCTCTGTTGCGCCATTCGTAAGCGCATTAGTTTCTTTTATGGATACCGGTAGTAATAAGAGCGTATGGTCACATTGATCAGCAAAATGGAATACAGTTTTCGAGATAATAAGGAAATGTAGGTATCTTTGTGGGTAGCATCGGTAATGGTGACGAAGTTTTGATAAGTCACTTGCTTGGTAATTTTGCGATTTTCGTTTACACTATTTTGACTTGCAACACAAAGTAAATATTTCATCTGAGCATTGCTTTTTTTATAGTGTGTATATTTTTTTACTGTCAAAATGTGTAACATATTTATTAAACGTCTAAATATTCAGTTATTTCACAAAGTGACTGAACAACATTTCCATCTGTATTATTATGATAACGAATTCCAAACATTTTGATGTTTAATGTCATCACCGAGAGACTGAAAATGTAACGTTGAAAAGTACATTTCTATGTTGTTTGGCTTCTAATCCTACATAATAATCTGTTGTGATGTTTGTAGGCCCTTTTGATCGTCTTAATCAATCTGGACAGATTTTTTAGTCAAAATGACATTTTACATTTTACACATTTTATAAATTGCCTGAGAGAATCACATTTTACAAATTGACGGTAATCTATACACGCTTACAAAGGAAATGACCTGTGAAAACAACGTCTATCGCGCATTGAAGAATTTCCCAACCAAGACGTAGAGAAACAAGAACGAATCGGTTCAAATGAAGGAAAACAAAATGCAAATACCATAATTACAACTTACCAAATTTATGTGTATAAATAGGCAGCTTCCTTGTTCGAGTAATGTATCCGTGAATATCCACTCAAAGGAATAATATCCCACTCATCTGCAGCTATACAAAATAACTTATTCGATGTCACGTGTTTCTGTAACTATCAAATATTCTAAAAGATATATATCGTTTCGGGATATTATAACCAGTGTTCGTTTCTCAACTGATCACTTGGATTGTTTCAGGTGTTTCACATAGGTGTCAAGTCTCAAGGGTTGGCTGAGAAAGGCCACGTGACAACTATTTTCATTACGTCCACGGTTCCTAAAAAATCCACTGAGTTTGAAAACAATGAGCAACCAATCAACGTATTATCAGTTAACCCTTTGAACAAAGTATGTTGTTTTTACATCGGCACTTCACGCCATGATATGAGTGTATTCCCTTTGTTTTAGTAAACCTAGACATGTAAACACTCACTTTTGACATATCCACTGTGCAAGATAACAGTGATTAATCAATCAACGTATTTTCTGTTAATCCTTTGATGACTAGGAACGATCCGTTGATTTACCAAAAAAAGTAAATCAACTGATCATTCATCTCTTGCTGGGCTGCCACGTGCATATTACATAACGCACATTTCACCTCACTTTAAACCTGCATTTAGATTGAATAATTACCCCAGACACAATAAATGCCAAATGAGAACCTTTGTCAGGTAATCTAAGTTGTGCTAACACTAATTGTACCTGTAATAAATTCATTAACTGAGCATCAAGTGAATGACGACAAATACACAAGTGTAGGGTTATACGAGAAAACGTGGATGTCAACAAGGGAGTAGTAATCGTATTATCGACGCAATCCGAAAACCGAAAATGCTTTCACTGCATGGATACTTTTTTTTAGTATTAAACTATAACCATCTGTGGTATTTCCAAATGACGACTTCCGATGAGCTCCGCCGTTCTTTTTGTCTGTTTGTTTAGGCTGAAGAAATTAATTAACATGCGCCCTTTGTCGAATCTTCATAGATCACATTTAACCAATCAGTGTTTATTCAAAAATGCGTAAAACAAATATTGCCTCCAGCCTCCAAGTGTATTTAGCTGTCCTTGCAGACGGTAGCCCAGTCTCTGGTCACGCTCAGTTGCGTTGCGTATCATCCGGGTACTCACGGGGGAAAAAACAATAACAAAGGCAACAACCAGTCCGGGGAATGGCGTTAGATCAGTGCCCCTTTAACTAAGTCTCCAACGCGTCTGACATAAAGTGTAAGTCTGAGTGGTGGATATGAATTTATCTAATATCCTAGATATTTGGGGAAATAGAGAGTATAATACATTGCACGTAAAACATAGTGCCTTGTTTGCGTTCTGAGGTACATGGTACACGCCTGCTGGATCACGCAATACATACATGTGTATACGTTACTCAATCAAGGGCGGATCCAGCATTTTAAGAGGGAGGGATCCAAAATATCAAAATCCGACCTCAAACAGCTAAATAAAATTGGACAAATGTAACTGTCCACGAGTGATGCAAAGAAATCCTTTTAATTCAGTATCGTTGTGGTTAAATGATTTTTGTTTTGTTTTTGTGGACGGATCAGCCAATGTTAGTTTGAGTTCACCTCAAAAACCATGTCCACAATTGAAATCCGTTTTCGGACTTGATTTTCACTTTTGTATCTGATAAAATCGCTAATATTATATATTCTTTCCCCTACTTTACAATTTGAGTTCGACCACGTTCATGATTTCCCATACAGTATTGCAAATCAAACACGCACTTAGCAGTAACAGTTTGGTGATAGTTAAAATAAATAAAATAAATGGTCACATGACACAATATGGCTGCCACCATGAAAACGTGTTGTTGTTTATAAACAAGTAACGATGCATTAAATTTCCACTGAACATTATTCCTGATCTTGTAATGCATTATATTTTGCGAGTCTTCATAAGCTTTGTTGTAATGACTTATCGTAAATGATGACATGTTTGAGAGACAGCTTATTTCTCAATGACAAATCGACACCAGCTTGTTTTGACCCTCTCCCGGCACTCGAGTAGTTTTTACTAAGACGGTGACATCACACTGACATGCATCGTTGTAATTATTGTTCCCGTTTCTTACGGCTTACGAGAACGATAGAATGCGTTGCTTCTACTGTTCCGAGATATTTTGGTGCAAGAAAATGTATTAATGATTCTACACATGAACCAACCAACCCCACACAACGCGTGGAGCCGGTGTCCTTGCAGCAATCGTTGTTAAATGCAGAAGATGTGCCAAGCAAGGAAGATGTCTTGTCCAGTCATGAGGTGTTGGCGGGAAAGACCGTTACTCGTTCAAGCCACTACATCATTGACAGAGATATAGCAAGTAATTATACTGATGAGAAATGAAAATGGCTCCAGTATAGATGTGAAAATATCACCCCAGTCCATGTTAAATAAAACTGAATAACAGAGTCACCCTATAAACATATTGATAAATATCTAAACAGTTAGCAAACACGGATTTCAAGATTTAATGTCTGAAAACATGCTCTGATGAAACTCAATTGGAGTACACGTTTCTGTACTCTAAACAAAGTATATGTGAATTGAGCTTGATTGGGAAACTGACATGACATTTGTTATATTTGCAATTTTTTCTTTGAGATTGGGGAATGTGTTGTTTCCTTTGGAACTTTTAATATGGAAATCTTTGCCCAAACATTTCTTTGCTTTAGCATGTGCAAGGCAAACAACAACTATGATAACATTTCAGCAATGACATAATTATCTTGAAGTAAGTATTAAAATTTACTTCAACGAACACCGATGGAAAGTGTCTCTATATTGTGTGAAATTCAACGATGACCATTAAAAGAATGCCTGCATGATCGCACGGAAACTTAAAACAGCTTTTCAATGAATTTTGGAGGTAGCTTTGTAAATTATGTGTAATGTATGTTTCTGTAATAGATGTTCTTTTTGTGCATATCAATAAATCTTGCAAAACAACAGATGATTAAAACATTGGTCACCGTCTTTTAGTTCTGTTTAATATGAACTTCTGGGTAACCTAAAATGTGAAACTAATGCCAATAGTTAGTGAAGTTACTGAAGTATTCCTTATTTCAGTTTTTATTCCCCAAAAGATCCGGGGTTAGAATTGGTCTTCAGCAACCCATGCTTGTCGTAAGAGACGACTAATGGTATTGCATGGTCAGGCTTGCTGACTTTCTTATGCATGTCATTGTGTCCCAATTTTGTAGGTGGATTCTGATGATGTCAATCACTGGATTGTCTGGTCCAGACTCGATGATTTACAGACCACCACCATATAGCTGGAATATTGCTGAGTGTGGCGTGAAACAACAAACGATTCATTTACATTTTCATTTTTTGTGACAAGCAAATAAATGAAGGCCACAAATGATTTTGGCAGTGTATCAATGTGTGATGCAATGGAACACAAGAACAAACTTGTGAGTCAGATAGATTTCCTTATGTTTTATGTTCTGTTGATAATGTTTTGAAATTTAAAGCATTTTAATGTCAAACATCAGAGTTTTTATGAGAGACAGTACCACATTATTGTTTGAGATTGATCCATCTTTGATAATTTTGTCATTGAGTATCAAGTCTGGACCGGACAATCCAGTGATTGATATCATGAGCATTGATCTACGCAATTGGGATACGATGACATGCTTCAACCAAGTCAGTGAGCCTGACCACCTGATCCCGTTAGTCACCTGTTACGACAAGCATAGTCACCTGTTACGGCAAGACCTATTCTAGCCCAGGTCTTCAGGAGTCATTCAGAATGTTATCGGCACTGTGTCAAAGTGAATTCCCGCCGTCCTGATGGACAGTAGTCTAGTTGCTCGTCATGCTCAGTTGTGTCAGCCAGAATATAGACTCACACAGCTGATGAACCCTTGTGGGCAGAGTCAGACAGTTTGGTAGAGAAGCCAGAGCATAGTGTTCCTCTAAGTATCTCCCTACATTAGGTATTGTGACTTACGTATCGTGATATACTGTTATGTGAGGTAGTTGTATCATCATCATTCCCCTAATTATTACAAACATTAAAAACTATCAACTTAAACAGGACAAAATATTAGGGGCCAATTTCTACCAAGATTTGAAATAATGACTTGAGTTATGTTTTCAGGGGCCATTGCTACAGCAGTTAACCAAAACAAGCCATCTGAGAGTTGTGTCCTTGTGGAGGCAAACCCTGGTGAGTGAGCTTGACTTCTCCCTTACCGTCCATCAGCATGGCACTGTGCACAGAGCACTTCATCATGGGGAGACAGCACTCCCCAGTCCACCATTGTGACACATCTACTGCCCTGTGAGAAAGCTTACTGTCAACTCAAGAGAGCCATGGCTACAGCTGGTAGGCCAGGTCTCCTCTCATCATGGTGGTGTAGATACTTGATAGGAAAATGATCGGCGTCTCATTTCATATTCCAGTTTATTGTTGGCAGATCCATCACCCAGGCAGAGCTACAGATAAGCAGCGTATTTGCGTAAAATACCCCCCCCAAAATATTCAAAACCCAATTACTTTCAATTAACATGCATTAAATGAAAAACTCAAATGTATAACAACAGCTCGTGTAAATACCCAATGAAGCTTTTTCAGCCTGCGTTCAAAGAAGCTAGTTTCCAAAACACAATTACGGGCTAATTTACTTTCCGAGTCATGCCCATATATTTAGAACAGTTATATACATCTAAAACATTATTTCATTTTTTAAAAATCTTAAAATGGTCACTAATTTTGGGAAATAGCCAATAGAGTGATGAATGGATGAGTGAAAACATACTGGTTACCCAATGAAAAATGTAATAACCCAATTAAAACAGAAACCCTAGAGTAAAAACTCAATTGCTCAAAAAGTTATCTGGAGCTCTGCCCAAGTAACCAGCTGTTAATAAGAAATAAAATGCCTGACATTTTTAAATCTGTATGCTTCACTTACCAGTACATTCCATAAAACAACGCTGGCTGTTAGTTTCTGTCACCTTACATGATTGTGCGCTCAGGCTGTACAAAGGTGGCATCATCCTGAGGCAAGGGAGTTAACTGACTGTAAAAGTCCAGTTTCCACCCTTGCTGAACTAGGCTGGAATTTATGGGCTTGATTGATTCCCCCTATTGACCAGTCAGATTCCACCTCTCATATCATTTGCATTTGCTTCAAACAAAATGGTATCGCCCAGTCAAGACGATGTGGTTGACAATCGATATCTATATTGTGATAAAACGGGTCTTATTTCATGGAATTCATCAAATCACGTGAGCACCTTGATTAAAAACATGAAAAGATTTGCAAAATATCTGTTGACACCAAGTTGGCAGTACACATGCTTTGCAAATCCTGCCATCGCCTGAAATCTGCACAGTAGTTTATGAACCGGATGTCAATTTGTTGCACGATTTTCATTGTACTCTGCATAGACTTGTTAGTCTCGCCAAAATATAACTACTAAATTCCAGCCTAGTTCGGCAAGGGTGTAATCTGGACTTCTACAGAAAGTTATCTCCCTTGCTTCAGGAATATGAAGGATGGAGGCCTTGAAGGGTTTGTCTTACTATGGTTCTTGTACTTTCAGGGCCTGGAATATTGACAAGGGCTTTCTTTGATGCAGGGTTTCAGCATGTTGTTGCTGTAGAGAGTAAGCCAGAATTCCAGCAATACATGCAGGTACATCATGCACGTTCAAACATCAGTGTCACTACTTGGTAACGGACAACGTCAACATAAAACTCTAGGGCATACTTAATCACAAATGCTTGACCAAAATTAAATTTGGAAAACGAAAATAGTGTAGAACAGACAATAAAAAATAATTCTCAGTACAAGCAGTGTATGTGATAAATTCAATACATTATTATAATCGCCATTACAAATGCGTATGCACAAAATACAACATACAGCTTACCTCTTGGCTGTTACCTGTCCCGAGTGATTACATTACATAATGTTTATATCTATAGGTACCTTTACAATTTCAAGTGGCTTAAAGTGATATGCTTTGTAAAACAGCATTCATAAATATGAAACAAATTCATCCTCAGTAAATACATTCTATATCTATCCAATTCTTCCTTTGGATAAAAAACAAAATCCTGCAGAAGTGTTGTGTCAGCCTGCCAGCAATACAACTTTGTGTAAATGATGTGTAGATCTACATAAGTTACTTCAGAAATGACATCACTAACTTTTCAGCCATGAAAGTACACTGCGTTGAAACTGATGTTGAAAGAATTAAAACCAGGTAATCTTCATATGATTTTTTTTTCACCGTTGGGACTGACAAAAATTGGGTGGAAATGGTAATCTTTATAGTTGCCAGTCCAATGGGACTGGCAGTTTCAAAAGCCAGTGGGAACACTGTGTAGTCCTAAGTTTTGTGTACAGGACATTGAGAGGACAGTGGGATCAGACCGACTCAAATATTTTGACTTCGACCCTTTCATCTTGTGGCGGCGGGACATGATCGCAAACAAGCACGACGCTACGTACAAGGAAGTGGAGAACAACATTGCACAGTACATGACCTCCAGTGTACCGACAGGTCAGACATGGTCAGACATGGCAGATGGGTTGTCGCAGCTGATTTACTTTGTGTAGAGCGTTGTCACTTCCACAATGAAACTGGAGAATTGATAACTTGTGAATCCATGAGTGAATGAGAAGTTTTACGCTGCCTTTTAGCAATATTCCAGCAATATCATGGTGGGGGACACCACAAAGAGGCTTCACACTTTGTGCCATGAAGCCAGGAACACTTGAGTCTTCAAATGTCCAGGTTGCACATCCTGAAACCTGCCTTCAGGGGGATTTCCGTTGAACATGTTGAAACATTTGAAACATTTTTTATAAAACATTCCTGAGTTATTAAGAACTGTTGCTTCTTGCTACAGACAGTCCCTACTTAATTATCCCAAAAGCTAAAGGAAGAGCACTGACAAGGACCCTTTTTTGGCCTTTGAAGATGAGGAATTTTAAAGTTGGGGAAACCTTTCAAAAACCGTTCAAAAATATTCTCAAGTGTTCCAATGACTGACAACTGCCTTTGATAAACTTTAACAACCCAGGTTAGAGTTTCTGGTTCCAAGTGGTGTGTGGTCAGCTTGGTGATGGCTGATTGCGTGTCACCGTGCATGATGGTGTGGATAGCTGCTCATGATTTTAGTCACTGGTTTCCCAGGTCTAGACTCCATTATTTACAGGCTGCCATCCTAAAGCTGTAACATTGCTGTTGTACACTATTGACTGACTCATCATTCTCGTGAATGTCGATTTAGCTTTATTTTACATGTACTAGTGCAGTGCAACAATCTGTGGGTACTTAAAGATTTAACTTCATCTGTCACTCAAGTTGGCCACTGAATCACTTTATGATGTTTAGATTATCCCAATAATAATAACCATTATGCATTATGATGGTTGCTATTGATGCCATGGCCACAGAACACTGTACTAACTGTATTAAAAATCATGACACAGTTATCAGAGATATGAGATTTTATTTATTTAGACTAGTTTATGCATCTACAATTAAAGTTTGATCAGACCTGGTTTTGTCTGGTGTAGCGAGGTTGTCAGGTTGCACCTGGTGCAAGGTAAATCAAGCAGATTCAACTGTCTGTCATGCATTATTGAGTGAAATGTTTATTCAGCACTACTGTACATATCACCTGGGTTGACTGGATGTGTTCTGGTGTACTACAGATGTTCCTGTCAGTGTGTTCGGTGTTCTGAGTAAAAACAAGGAGTATCCCTTCCTCTCCTACCTGTCCAAGACCTTTGCCTTGGGGGAAGGGCTGTTTTCTGTGAGGCCAAAGAACTGGTTCTTGTTTGTGTCTGCTAAAATCTATCTGGTGAGTCCCGCCACAGCTTCGTAAGGCATTTTACCTCAACTTACTTGTTTCACTGATCTGTCGACCCAAATTATCACAGACATGGAATGAAATTAAACTTGGTCACTCATACCCAGATTTGTTGCAAGAACCAATTAGAGAAGATGGGATGTTTACACCAGCCTGACAGTGTGTGATTGTGCCCCATGATGTGTGACCTGTCTGACAGTGTGTGATTGTGCCCCATGATGTGTGACCTGTCTGACAGTGTGTGATTGTGCCCCATGATGTTTGACCTGCCTGACAGTGTGTGATTGTGCCCCATGATGTGTGACCTGTCTGACAGTGTGTGATTGTGCCCCATGATGTGTGACCTGTCTGACAGTGTGTGATTGTGCCCCATGATGTGTGACCTGTATGACAGTGTGTGATTGTGCCCCATGATGTGTGACCTGCCTGACAGTGTGTGATTGTGCCCCATGATGTTTGACCTGCCTGACAGTGTGTGATTGTGCCCCATGATGTGTGACCTGTATGACAGTGTGTGATTGTGCCCCATGATGTGTGACCTGTATGACAGTGTGTGATTGTGCCCCATGATGTGTGACCTGTCTGACAGTGTGTGATTGTGCCCCATGATGTGTGACCTGTATGACAGTGTGTGATTGTGCCCCATGATGTGTGACCTGTATGACAGTGTGTGATTGTGCCCCATGATGTGTGACCTGCCTGACAGTGTGTGATTGTGCCCCATGATGTGTGACCTGTATGACAGTGTGTGATTGTACCCCATGATGTTTGACCTGCCTGACAGTGTGTGATTGTGCCCCATGATGTGTGACCTGTATGACAGTGTGTGATTGTGCCCCATGATGTGTGACCTGTATGACAGTGTGTGATTGTACCCCATGATGTTTGACCTGCCTGACAGTGTGTGATTGTGCCCCATGATGTGTGACCTGTATGACAGTGTGTGATTGTGCCCCATGATGTGTGACCTGCCTGACAGTGTGTGATTGTGCCCCATGATGTGTGACCTGTATGACAGTGTGTGATTGTACCCCATGATGTTTGACCTGCCTGACAGTGTGTGATTGTGCCCCATGATGTTTGACCTGTATGACAATGTGTGATTGTGCCCCATGATGTGTGACCTGTATGACAGTGTGTGATTGTACCCCATGATGTTTGACCTGCCTGACAGTGTGTGATTGTGCCCCATGATGTGTGACCTGTATGACAGTGTGTGATTGTACCCCATGATGTTTGACCTGCCTGACAGTGTGTGATTGTGCCCCATGATGTTTGACCTGTATGACAATGTGTGATTGTGCCCCATGATGTGTGACCTGTATGACAGTGTGTGATTGTGCCCCATGATGTGTGACCTGCCTGACAGTGTGTGATTGTGCCCCATGATGTTTGACCTGCCTGACAGTGTGTGATTGTGCCCCATGATGTGTGACCTGTATGACAGTGTGTGATTGTGCCCCATGATGTGTGACCTGTGTGTGATTGTGCCCCAACCATGTGTGACCTGTGTGTGATTGTGCCCAATCATGTGTGACCTGTGTGTGATTGTGCCCAACCATGTGTGACCTGTGTGTGATTGTGCTCCAACAATGTGTGACCTGTGTATGATTGTCCCCCAACCATGTGTGACCTGTGTGTGATTGTGCCCCAACCATGTGTTACCTGGGTTTGATTGTGCCCCAACCATGTGTGTGTGACCTGTGTTTGATTGTGCCCCAACCATGTGTGACCTGTGTGTGATTGTGCCCCAACCATGTGTGACCTGTGTGTGATTGTGCTCCAACCATGTGTGTGTGACCTGTGTGTGATTGTGCCCCAACCATGTGTTTGTGACCTGTGTGTGATTGTGCCCCAACCATGTGTGTGACCTGTGTGTGATTGTCCTCCAACCATGTGTGTGACCTGTGTGTGATTGTGCCCCAACCATGTGTGACCTGTGTGTGATTGTGCCCCAACCATGTGTGACCTGTGTGTGATTGTGCCCCAACCATGTGTGACCTGTGTGTGCTTGTGCCCCAACCATGTGTGTGTGACCTGTGTGTGATTGTGCTCCAACCATGTGTGTGTGACCTGTGTGTGATTGTGCTCCAACCATGTGTGACCTGTGTGTGATTGTGCTCCAACCATGTGTGTGTGACCTGTGTGTGATTGTGCTCCAACCATGTGTGTGTGACCTGTGTGTGATTGTGCCCCAACCATGTGTGTGTGACCTGTGTGTGATTGTGCCCCAACCATGTGTGTGTGACCTGTGTGTGATTGTGCTCCAACCATGTGTGTGACCTGTGTGTGATTGTGCTCCAACCATGTGTGACCTGTGTGTGATTGTGCCCCAACCATGTGTGTGTGACCTGTGTGTGATTGTGCTCCAACCATGTGTGACCTGTGTGTGATTGTGCCCCAACCATGTGTGTGTGACCTGTGTGTGATTGTGCCCCAACCATGTGTGTGTGACCTGTGTGTGATTGTGCTCCAACCATGTGCATTGTCACTCATGCGCTTTACCTCTGTGTTGCCAAGATTTGATAATCTTGAATATGGCTGACTATTCTATAACATGGCATGGACTCACTTATAGAGAAACTTATTTGATGTTGTTACTCAAAGCCACCTGGTGTTCTCTCTGACTGTCAACTAGTCTGTTTCCCCAGCAACTGAAGATTTGTCGTGGTGACGTTTGGTCGTCCGTCTTCTACAACAAAGTTGCTGTCGTCATCTACAGTTTCTTCGACTTCAAATTGCTGATGGAGGTAAGATGAAGCCAGCTTCATTTGGAATGTTACCTATGAATATGATTGTGAGTAAATCCCTTCAGATTATTGCTCAATGGTTGCTATGGAAATTGAAGTGAGAATGTTCATACCTGTAATATTGACAATTTCATTTAATGTTTCTAGCTTGAACACAACAAATTTGCACCTCCATTTAGGAAGAAAAAGAAGAAAGTGGTAAGTTACACATCATATGTTTTTTTTTAATAAGATTATAGTTTTATTCAATATTTATCTACTAAAATTATGAAAGAATCGTAATAAAGCTATGATGGTTTTACCAATGGTAAGGCAGAAATGTGAAGTGTAGTGTCACGGTGTCTGTTGGGGACCGAGTGTAGTATAGCCTCACAGTGTCTGTTGAGGACTGAGTGTAGTGTAGTCTTATAGTGTCTGTTGAGGACTGAGTGTAGTGTAGTCTTATAATGTCTGTTGGGGACTGAGTGTAGTGTAGTCTTATAATGTCTGTTGAGGACTGAGTGTAGTGTAGTCTTATAGTGTCTGTTGAGGACTGTGTGTAGTGTAGTCTTATAGTGTCTGTTGAGGACTGTGTGTAGTATAGCCTCACAGTGTCTGTTGAGGACTGAGTGTAGTGTAGTCTTATAGTGTCTGTTGAGGACTGAGTGTAGTGTAGTCTTATAGTGTCTGTTGGGGACTGAGTGTAGTGTAGTCTTGTAGCGTCTGTTGGGGACTGAGTGTCGTGTAGTCTTATAGTGTCTGTTGGGGACTGTGTGTAGTGTAGTCTTATAGTGTCTGTTGAGGACCGTGTGTAGTGTAGTCTTATAGTGTCTGTTGAGGACTGAGTGTAGTGTAGTCTTATAGTGTCTGTTGAGGACTGAGTGTAGTGTAGTCTTATAGTGTCTGTTGAGGACTGTGTGTAGTGTAGTCTTATAGTGTCTGTTGAGGACTGTGTGTAGTATAGCCTCACAGTGTCTGTTGAGGACTGAGTGTAGTGTAGTCTTATAGTGTCTGTTGAGGACTGAGTGTAGTGTAGTCTTATAGTGTCTGTTGGGGACTGAGTGTAGTGTAGTCTTGTAGCGTCTGTTGGGGACTGAGTGTCGTGTAGTCTTATAGTGTCTGTTGGGGACTGTGTGTAGTGTAGTCTTATAGTGTCTGTTGAGGACCGTGTGTAGTGTAGTCTTATAGTGTCTGTTGAGGACTGAGTGTAGTGTAGTCTTATAGTGTCTGTTGAGGACTGAGTGTAGTGTAGTCATTTAGTGTCTGTTGAGGACTGAGTGTAGTGTAATCTTATAGTGTCTCCTGAGGACTGTATGAAGTATAGCCTCATGGTGTCTGTTGAGGACTGAGTGTCGTGTAGTCTTATAGTGTCTGTTGGGGACTGAGTGTAGTGTAGTCTTATAGTGTCTGTTGAGGACTGAATGTAGTGTAGTCTTATAATGTCTGTTGAGGACTGAGTGTGGTGTAGTCTTATAGTGTCTGTTGAGGACTGAGTGTAGTGTAGTCTTATAGTGTCTGTTGGGGACTGAGTGTAGTGTAGTCTTGTAGCGTCTGTTGGGGACTGAGTGTCGTGTAGTCTTATAGTGTCTGTTGGGGACTGTGTGTAGTGTAGTCTTATAGTGTCTGTTGAGGACCGTGTGTAGTGTAGTCTTATAGTGTCTGTTGAGGACTGAGTGTAGTGTAGTCTTATAGTGTCTGTTGAGGACTGTGTGTAGTATAGCCTCACAGTGTCTGTTGAGGACTGAGTGTAGTGTAGTCTTATAGTGTCTGTTGAGGACTGAGTGTAGTGTAGTCTTATAGTGTCTGTTGGGGACTGAGTGTAGTGTAGTCTTGTAGCGTCTGTTGGGGACTGAGTGTCGTGTAGTCTTATAGTGTCTGTTGGGGACTGTGTGTAGTGTAGTCTTATAGTGTCTGTTGAGGACCGTGTGTAGTGTAGTCTTATAGTGTCTGTTGAGGACTGAGTGTAGTGTAGTCTTATAGTGTCTGTTGAGGACTGAGTGTAGTGTAGTCTTATAGTGTCTGTTGGGGACTGAGTGTAGTGTTGTCTTATAATGTCTGTTGGGGACAGAGTGTAGTGTAGTCTTATAGTGTCTGTTGGGGACTGAGTGTAGTGTAGTCTTTTAGTGTCTGTTGGGGACTGTGTGTAGTGTAGTCTTATAGTGTCTCCTGAGGACTGTATGAAGTATAGCCTCATGGTGTCTGTTGAGGACTGAGTGTAGTGTAGTCATTTAGTGTCTGTTGAGGACTGAGTGTAGTGTAATCTTATAGTGTCTCCTGAGGACTGTATGAAGTATAGCCTCATGGTGTCTGTTGAGGACTGAGTGTCGTGTAGTCTTATAGTGTCTGTTGGCGACTGAGTGTAGTGTAGTCTTATAGTGTCTGTTGAGGACTGAGTGTAGTGTAGTCTTATAGTGTCTGTTGAGGACTGAGTGTAGTGTAGTCTTATAGTGTCTGTTGGGGACTGAGTGTAGTGTAGTCTTGTAGCGTCTGTTGGGGACTGAGTGTCGTGTAGTCTTATAGTGTCTGTTGGGGACTGAGTGTCGTGTAGTCTTATAGTGTCTGTTGGGGACTGTGTGTAGTGTAGTCTTATAGTGTCTGTTGAGGACCGTGTGTAGTGTAGTCTTATAGTGTCTGTTGAGGACTGAGTGTAGTGTAGTCTTATAGTGTCTGTTGAGGACTGAGTGTAGTGTAGTCTTATAGTGTCTCCTGAGGACTGTATGAAGTATAGCCTCATGGTGTCTGTTGGGGACTGAGTGTCGTGTAGTCTTATAGTGTCTGTTGGGGACTGAATGTAGTGTAGTCTTATAGTGTCTGTTGAGGACTGAATGTAGTGTAGTCTTATAATGTCTGTTGAGGACTGAGTGTGGTGTAGTCTTATAGTGTCTGTTGAGGACTGAGTGTAGTCTACTATCCCTGTGTCTGTTGAGGACTGTGTGTAGTGTAGTCTTATAGTGTCTGTTGGGGACTGAGTGTAGTCTAGTCTCCCTGTGTCTGTGGAGGACTGTGTGTAGTGTAGTCTTATAGTGTCTGTTGAGGACTGAGTGTAGTCTACTATCCCTGTGTCTGTTGAGGACTGTGTGTAGTGTAGTCTTATAGTGTCTGTTGAGGACTGAGTGTAGTCTAGTCTCCCTGTGTCTGTTGAGCATTGAATGTCATAATGCCTTTTGTGTTCAGACCAGGCTCTACCCTGAGTGCGATGTCAACACAAAGTACCTGGTACAGCTGTCAGTCAAGCCTAACATAGAACAGATACTCCCTCCCAGTGAGATCACTACCTTTGCCATGTTCCTTAAGCAGCTGCTGTTCAGGAGGAATGACAGGTTCATCCCTCGAATGGAGTAAGTTTACCTCATCTCTACCAGAGCAGGCCAGTTAGGGACTGGTCATTTATGACAGGGAGGTGGGGGAGTGGGGGGGTCAGAGGTTTGGGATGTACTAAATAATCACCCTCCCCAAATAGTCATGTTTTGTATGCACCCTCCCCCCCCCCCCCCCCCCCCGCCCGAGTTAGCTACACTAAGGGCTTTAGGAAATCTTCTCGACGACAGTGGATGGGTAGGGATACTGGTTCAGGCAGAGATTGCTACAGTAGGCACAGCAGATTCAGCCTTGAAGGCAGCTCACATCACACGCACAAGAAGGGTGCACCAGGTGACAGCTGGTGCCATGTATTTATCCCTGCAACAGGCGTATCAGGCATCTGTTGAACCCAACATGGAGACAAAGTTCTGGTTCATGGACTTTGAATTTCAACTCACCATGCTTGTGTTTGTGCAATCTTTTCGTTCAGTATGTCAATTCCCTGACCAAGCTTGTTCCTTGTTTTTTTTTCTTAACCACTGCCACTATGCACGATGGATATCAGTCCACCTCCGAGACATGGTGACCTTGTCCAAGCTGCACCCTGATGTCCATGCTCAGTTCTTGAATGGACAGTTCACAGTGAACAAGACAACTCATGCTTACTCAAGAATTGCTATTGATCAAGCACATGAGCAGGATCATGCAGTGGTAAAAGATGATGGTGGAGCTGTTGGGCTGACTGAGAGTCCAGCTAATCTCCAGAGATGGATGGTCAGTGGACCAGAGATTTCACGTCTCATCAATGACTTTGAAGTGTCATTTGATGATGCACAGAAGAAACCTGACATGCCCCATCATGAACAACGTTCATGGAGATGTCACTTCACTGAAATCTGTTATTGAAGAGTATGGAAATCTATTCCTTGAAACTAGTTGTGACCTTCTTGTACTTGATACACAGGGCATTGCTGATAAATCTGTTGGTGACTCTTGTATAAGCTTGAAAAGCTTGGATGTAAACAATACAACACATTTGTGAAAGAACGGCTTATAGAAAAGTCAAAACCTATAGACGAGCCAATAAAGAAGAACAAACTTTGTCTCACACCAGTGAAATGACAGAAAAGTGACAGAAATGTTACAGAAATCTCTTTTCAAGACTTTATGTCGCTTGTCAAGTGTGTGATGGGAATCTTCATGATTTCTTTTCCCTCGAGAATCAGGTATGCCCACCATCACTTTCAGACAGGGGCAAACTCAGGCTTGGCACTAAATCTGACATAGTTCAATGCCTGGAAGATGTTTTGCTGGAGCAAGATGAGATAAATACAGCTACCGAGGTTGTAGTGACAGATGGGCCAGCAATAGTTCACATGTTAAAGCCAGGTTCTACAAAGACTTCTCAGGACGTCTTTCAAGTGCCAACGAATAGATATTGTTTGGAAAAAATATAGGTCAGACTCTTTGAAAGAACAAACACGAGACGAGAGGTAAAGGAGTGCGCTGTTGAGTACAGCCAAACAATCTAATTAAAAAAAACTTGGGAGACTTCTTGAAACTTGCTGACAATAAGAAAGAACTATTTGTGTTTCTCAGCACAGAAGCTATCACTATCCAAACTGACAAGCAAGTCAGAAGCACACTGCACGAGGATGTTGTCTGAACAACAGAAGGACTAGCACCTTGCACACACGAGGAAGCAGACAGCCGAATTATGGTCCATGTCACTGATGCAGCTGAACAGTACAAGATTCTCATCCGTACAGTGGACAGTGATGTTGTTGTGATTGCTGTATATGTGTTTGCACAGCTAAGAATGCTACTAACTGCTTTGTGGGTGGCCTTTGGCACAGGCGAACACTTCTGGCTAATTACTGAACATGACATTGCTTTAGAAATTGGACCAGACAAGAGTCTCGTACTTCCCATGTTCCATACCTTGACTAGATGCGCCACTGTCTCCTGCATTCCTGGAAGGGGAAAGAAAACAGCGTGGGATACTTGGAACATGTACCCTGAGGTCACTGCAGAGTTTGCTGCACTCATGAACCAGCTACAACTGACAGATGGCGATAACTGGGCAAACTGCAAGTCAATGATGTCACTATATCTAAATTTAGCCGTATTGGTAGGATGTATATTGATGCCAAATTTCATGCTTTTAACACAAAGTGCATGATTTTTTCATAATATGGCATAATCCGATGGACTAAATAGTGTGACAACACCCTGCCTAATTATTCAGTGTAGTCTCTTCACCTTGCCGACATGTATTTCTTTCCAGATCTTTAGTTACTGACCAAGTGCAGGCATCACACATACACGAGCTCTACTGACGTGAATAATGCATGACCAAGGCACAATATCCCTGTTTATGATACAGCTTCAATCTTTGACTTTGACTGCTCCCAATAGTATCTCGGCTATCATGGTGAATGTGAAACTTTGGGCTTTTACTCAGCCAGTTTGGAATCATGGTTCATTTAGTAAATATGCAGTAAGAATGTTTGTTGTGTAGAAACTTTTGTTATTTCTTTTGGTTATTCGTCTTAATTGTTGTATTGCGATCTAATACAATATTCCAGAAAAGAACAAGTGAGCTACAGATCCTTGTACCTCTTTCTTTGATAAATATCTGCAGGCACGACTGAGGTTGTGTGTCGACTGTAATACTGGTGTAAATTTCAGTGATATTGATGAAAGAATGCACAATCAAAGATATATGTATTTGTGTAACTACTTGGTATCCTCAGTAATAACAGGCACTGCTATTGTGGTTTCTAATCCGAGCCTACTTGTGTCAACAGACAGCTCATCCCGGGGTGCGGGCTGCACTTGATCCAGGCCAGGTTCTCCATGATGCAGCTAGTGATGGACCTCACTCCCGCACAGCTGCTGGAGGTCTTCAAGGTGAGTCTCCGCACACGGACTCCAATCTCTAGACAGGGATGCCATACTCCACACACCCCACTCCACACACCTCACTCCAAACACCCCAATCCAACAATCCCACTCCACACACCCCACTCCACACACCCTACTCCACACACCCCACTCCACACACCCCACTCCACACACCCCACTCCACACACCCTACTCCACACACCCCACTCCACACACCCCACTCCACACACCCTACTCCACACACCCCACTCCACACACCCCACTCCACACACCCCACTCCACACACCCTACTCCACACACCCCACTCCACACACCCCACTCCACACACCCCACTCCACACACCCTACTCCACACACCCCACTCCACACACCCCACTCCACACACCCTACTCCACACACCCCACTCCACACACCCCACTCCACACACCCCACTCCACACACCCTACTCCACACACCCCACTCCACACACCCTACTCCACACACCCCACTCCACACACCCCACTCCACACACCCCACTCCACACACCCTACTCCACACACCCCACTCCACACACCCCACTCCACACACCCTACACCACACACCCTACTCCACACACCCCACTCCACACACCCCACTCCACACACCCCACTCCACACACCCTACTCCACACACCCCACTCCACACACCCCACTCCACACACCCTACTCCACACACCCTACTCCACACACCCCACTCCACACACCCTACTCCACACACCCCACTCCACACACCCCACTCCACACACCCCACTCCACACACCCTACTCCACACACCCTACACCAGTCTCTAGACAGGGATACCATACTCCACACACCCCACTTGCTCACATGTCACTTAAGTTGTCAGGCAGAGAACACTTGGCAGTGTAGTTCACATGTCACTTAAGTTGTCAGGCAGAGAACACTTGGCAGTGTAGTTCACATGTCACTTAAGTTGTCAGGCAGAGAACACTTGGCAGTGTAGTTCACATGTCACTTGAGTTGTCAGGCAGAGAACACTTGGCAGTGTAGTTCACATGTCACTTGAGTTGTCAGGCAGAGAACACTTGGCAGTGTAGTTCACATGTCACTTGAGTTGTCTGGCAGAGAACACTTGGCAGTGTAGTTCACATGTCGCTTGAGTTGTCTGGCAGAGAACACTTGGCAGTGTAGTTCACATGTCACTTGAGTTGTCAGGCAGAGAACACTTGGCAGTGTAGTTCACATGTCACTTGAGTTGTCAGGCAGAGAACACTTGGCAGTGTAGTTCACATGTCACTTGAGTTTTGGGTAGGCAGGGTTAAGAAATGAACCTCTGGAATGCATCAGGGCACATCAAAACACATCTTACAGTTGATAGCAATGATATCATGATCAAAGGCAGATAACACATGTTTTGTTTTCAGTGTTTTGCCACAGTCATATGGCATTAAGCCCTTCGCCCCGTTACACATAGTGATTGTAGAGCAACGTTAGTCGCCTATATTAAAGTATGGGAGTTAAATCACCACAGCACTACGATAGCTTTGTGGAACATACCCCTGGATTTCCAACGTCACACACAAACATGTGGTCAGTATAACCACAGTATACATAGCATATATCAAACAATATTTGTTCACTTTAAAAACTTGTTTTAGTTTAATTGAAAAGTGAATTGTTTGGCAAGTTCCTGGATCTAGATTTTCAAAACAATCTTAGCTACAATTAATCTTAACAACTTACGTTCAAAGATAAGATATCTTAAGTTTAAGATAAGATACATTTTCAAAACTATGGTAAACCTGTCACAGATCGCACAAAGATACGATAGCTATTGTATCTCTGACAGAGAACTCATTTGTGTTAGAGATTGAAAAAACAGGGTGTTTCCCAATGACGTCACAGGGATTTCCCAGCCGCAGACAATTACAACAACATGGAGAAGTGACACGGAATTGATGATCACATTGTCAGATCACATTGTTTAACACGCAACTATTTTTAAGTGATATTCCATACAATCCTACATATGTCCTACATGTAGACGTTTTGTTCTTATCATTAAAAGATGCCATGACTACCCAAACACAAATAGCACTCGTGGTCTATGCAAAGACTTTTTTCAAGGTTCTCGCAAGCGCGCAGAACTTATGTGAACACATTGCGTACAGTCAAGGACAAAAGTAAGGGACGTTATTCAAAATGACAATGACTAGACGAACCTTTGATTGAACAGCATTTAAGATGCATGTTAAAGTCTGATGTTATGTGATGTATACTGGGTCTATCTAGATCCATAATTCTTTTCAAAATTTGAAAGTGACACTAATTTGTATTCGCAAAGAGAGATAATTTAAGAATTGTCAAGTCGTCTCATGGAACATGCCACAAGTTAACGTGAACATACATATAATGTAGTCCTTTTCTATCCTTTTAAATTAAGTCGAGCTAATAAACTGATTTGTCCGATTTCATAAAACCTGGCTGAGGAGCGAAATACATTGTATATGTGTCATATCTATTCCAGAACGTAGTTAAATGATACTTTACAACAATGTTATTGTCTGAATGTCTTAAGTATCTCTATATTTTTTAAAACATAAAACGGGTAGATGCACACTTAAATATTAAAAAGGCCAAAATCAATTATTGTTTTAAATTTGGTTTATTGAATTTCACATTCAAAGATTATTATGTTGAAAATGTCTATTTTATATTGATCAGTAAATTTCATTTGTTTGATTTTTTATACGAAAATCTGTGATTAACTTTTGATGTAAAAATTTCTGTTAATTGTTATATATGATGGAATACATGTATATGCTGTTAATCACCTGTATTTAAAGAATGCAATTGTTCAACAGACAGTTTTTAATCACTTGTTATCAAATATTTGTATAGATAACCTACATAGTGTACTTTAAACGAAACAAAATGCAATAACTTTTGCTAGAAAAATATTAAACATACTATACAAATACATTTGATCACATGTATTTCCTTGTTAAGTCAATAAATACTACACTGTATAGTTAAAATTCAAATTGTTAAAACCACCTGGGCCAACACAATTTTAGATGTAAAAACTGGTGCGAAACCTGTATGTTTTTTTTACATTTGTAGATTGATATAATTTTATAAAATGTGAAAATAAAGACTAAAGCATTGTTCACATGCGATCCAGAAAATATAACAGCGGAACTCTGCGCTTTATGAAAACTGTAACATTGAACAAAGTCTCACCAGGCGAATTCAAAGGGAAACCACTCTCAACTAGAGCGTGAACTAAGATTAGCTGCCCCTTAGTTATCAATAAGATCACGGTCATTACTATAGCCTGCTGACACCTTCCATTTTTTTTAACAAAGTACGTTGATTCACACTTCTTCAGCATGGACTTGGATAGAAATATATTGTAAGCTACTAACTATGGCAAAGTATGCTGCCATCATGGATGAAGATAAAATAAACTTACAACAGGTATGGGGCTATCTTAGATTTACGACAAACTTAAGATATCTTAGGGCTACGATAGTTTCGAAAATAGGCTACGATAGCTTACAATTTAACTTTACGATAATTTTAGGACTACGATCGTTTCGAAAATCTAGACAGTAGGGTTCTTCAAAGACGTGGAAGTTAATGGACATCTCTATTATCCACTACATGGATTTGAATTTACTACTTTGTGTAAGAAGGCCTAATTTAGGGGTTCTGTTTTCGTGAGATCTGATGTCTCCATTCACTTATGATCTGGGCATGTGCTAAATATGAGTAATTTATTTTCAGTCACTTCTCACCTGGCCCGAGTATCCTGACTCTCCTCTGTCCTTTATCTTGATGGAGAGGTCAGAGGTTGACATTGACGAGGAAGAGGTCAAGGACAAGTTGAAAGAGGAGGAGGACATGGCCCAAGAGGGCAGCAGGGTGGGCCGCAGTGGTGGTGGAGACTGATGCTCTCCCCTCTCCCTAGGTCCTGCAGTACAGCAGGGTAGGTCACAGAGGTGAAGACTGATGCTCTCCCCTCTCCCTAGGTCCTGCAGTACAGCAGGGTGGGTCACAGAGGTGGAGACTGATGCTCTCCCCTCTCCCTAGGTCCTGCAGTACAGCAGGGTAGGTCACAGAGGTGAAGACTGATGCTCTCCCCTCTCCCTAGGTCCTGCAGTACAGCAGGGTGGGTCACAGAGGTGGAGACTGATGCTCTCCCCTCTCCCTAGGTCCTGCAGTACAGCAGGGTAGGTCACAGAGGTGAAGACTGATGCTCTCCCCTCTCCCTAGGTCCTGAAGGGCAGCAGGGTGGGTCACAGAGGTGAAGACTGATGCTCTCCCCTCTCCCTAGGTCCTGCAGTACAGCAGGGTAGGTCACAGAGGTGAAGACTGATGCTCTCCCCTCTCCCTAGGTCCTGCAGTACAGCAGGGTGGGTCACAGAGGTGGAGACTGATGCTCTCACCTCTCCCTAGGTCCTGCAGTACAGCAGGGTGGGTCACAGAGGTGAAGACTGATGCTCTCCCCTCTCCCTAGGTCCTGCAGTACAGCAGGGTAGGTCACAGAGGTGAAGACTGATGCTCTCACCTCTCCCTAGGTCCTGAAGGGCAGCAGGGTGGGTCACAGAGGTGAAGACTGATGCTCTCATCTCTCCCTAGGTCCTGCAGGGCAGCAGGGTGGGTCACAGAGGTGGAGACTGATGCTCTCACCTCTCCCTAGGTCCTGCAGGGCAGCAGGGTGGGTCACAGAGGTGAAGACTGATGCTCTCACCTCTCCCTAGGTCCTGCAGGGCAGCAGGGTGGGTCACAGAGGTGGAGACTGATGCTCTCACCTCTCCCTAGGTCCTGCAGTACAGCAGGGTGGGTCACAGAGGTGGAGACTGATGCTCTCACCTCTCCCTAGGTCCTGAAGGGCAGCAGGGTGGGTCACAGAGGTGGAGACTGATGCTCTCACCTCTCAATGTCCTGGAGGGCAGCAGGGTGGGTCACAGAGGTGGAGACTGATGCTCTCCCCTCTCAATGTCCTGGAGGGCAGCAGGGTGGGTCACAGAGGTGAAGACTGATGCTCTCACCTCTCCCTAGGTCCTGAAGGGCAGCAGGGTGGGTCACAGAGGTGGAGACTGATGCTCTCCCCTCTCAATGTCCTGCAGGGCAGCAGGGTGGGTCTAAGGGGTGGAGACTGATGCTCTCACCTCTCCCTAGGTCCTGAAGGGCAGCAGGGTGGGTCACAGAGGTGGAGACTGATGCTCTCCCCTCTCCCTAGGTCCTGCAGTACAGCAGGGTGGGTCACAGAGGTGAAGACTGATGCTCTCACCTCTCCCTAGGTCCTGAAGGGCAGCAGGGTGGGTCACAGAGATGGAGGCTGATGCTCTCACCTCTCAATGTCCTGGAGGGCAGCAGGTAGGGACACAGAGATGGAGGCTGATGCTCTCACCTCTCCCTAGGTCATGGAAACAATACTCTCAATGTCTCCAGACAAACATTAGTGCTCTCCCTTGTCCCATCAGTGGCTGCACATGTAGTCTATTTCTGATGTGTACTATCCATCCTCATATTTAATATACAAGTGAATATTATGAAGAGAAATGTGTGGTCAGTGTCTCAACTACTCAAAAGGTATATGCCTATCTCCCTTTGATCAGTTGAGTCTGGTGATAGTGTTTGAGTGGTGTCCCGGCCTGGGAGACCAAGTCAGGACCTGCTACTCCACTACAACAAACAAGCTTTGTGTACAGTGGGGGTAGGCTGCATTGTCTTTGCCATTTTATCATCTGAGTCTTCCCACTGCAATCAACGCAACTTGTCTCATGTAACTATGGTAACTGCTTATTCCAACTAGATGTAAATTGAGTAATCATTCATTGAACACCATCATACAAACTGACTTACGATCCATTGAAAAAAGTGGAGCTTAAAAGTGGAACACTTTGGTCATGACAAAATGTCAGTCCCTCATATTCTCAGCCCTTTAGACATACTGATTCTGTGGCCTTGCAGGAGACGATGGATAACAGTCTGGCATGTCAAGTAGCAGTACATCTGACATGATGTACCAGGGGACATTTGCTTAGTTAGTGATAATCATGATAATAATAAATTGAACATGCTATTTGCATATATATGATATGGCAAAAGTGTCAGTTTAGATAATAAGAAAGGTTTTCCAGTATGTGATGAATGATTTAGTGATTGATTTGATAATAAAACTTTATTTTATATGCAAATGATGTTTCTGTTTGTCAGTAATGTTTTGTTGATCCTGAAGTGTAAGCCTCATTTCCTGCTTAGATTTCTCCACATGGTTCAGGGGTAGAATAGTGAAGATATTGACATGGCATCATTCCATGGGCATATTCACCAGGAAATACCATGGTAAAGATATTACAGAAGCTGTCCCTAGCAGCAGATGTTCAATACCTCCTTAAAGATATTACTGAAGTTGCGCTACCTAGCAGCAGATATTCAATACCTCCTTAAAGATATTACTGAAGTTGCCCTACATAGCAGCAGATATTCAAAACCTCCATAAAGATATTACTGAAGTTGCCTTACATAGCAGCAGATATTCAAAACCTCCATAAAGATATTACTGAAGTTGCCCTACATAGCAGCAGATATTCAATACCTCGGTAAAGATATTACTGAAGTTGCCCTACATAGCAGCAAATATTCAATACCTCCATAAAGATATTACTGAAGTTGCCCTACATAGCAGCAGATATTCAATACCTCGGTAAAGATATTACTGAAATTGCCCTACATAGCAGCAGATATTCAATGCCTCCATAAATATATTACTGAAGTTGCCCTACATAGCAGCAGATATTCAATACCTCCATAAAGATATTACTGAAGTTGCCCTACATAGCAGCAGATATTCAATACCTCCTTAAAGATATTACTGAAGTTGCCCTACATAGCAGCAGATATTCAATACCTTGGTAAAGATATTACTAAAGTTGCCCTACATAGCAGCAGATATTCAATACCTCCTTAAAGATATTACTGAAGTTGCCCTACATAGCAGCAGATATTCAATACCTCCATAAAGATATTACTGAAGTTGCCCTACATAGCAGCAGATATTCAGTACCTCCATATAGATGTGGCTGTCACTGTTTTGTGTGGAAAAAGTATAGGTTAGAGTATGAGGACCTGGTGTCTAATCATTTCTTCAGAAGACTCCCACTAACCATTTCAGTGATTAGAAACCAGACAAGTAGGGACAGCAATTGGGGCTTTCTCAGGCCCCAGTTAATAAGGGACAAGTTATAAAGCATGCACTTTGTGACACACATTGTTTTATATATATCTGTGTGGCAGGTGATGTTGACCCCAATTAACCGCAGTCAACATCAGTCACTAATTACAATGTCTTCACCTCACTCTCAGTAAAATCCTACCTCTGTCATGGTGAGAGGTATCATCTCTAATCATTTATTCTATTTTTCTCCTACACAACTATTTGATGTTGTTTACAAGCAGATTGACTGGGACCTTACATGGCAAACTGTCCCTCTATCACACACACAGCAACCTGTCCCTCCATCACACACAGGGTAACCTGTCCCTCTATCACACACTGGGTAACCTGTCCCTCTATCACACAAAGCAAACTGTCCCTCTATCACACACAGGGTAACCTGTCCCTCTATCACACACAGGGTAACCTGTCCCTCTATCACACACTGGGCAACCTGTCCCTCTATCTCACACACAGCAACCTGTCCTTCTATCACACACAGCAAACTGTCCCTCTATCACACACGGGGCAACCTGTCCCTTTATCAAACACAGGGTAACCTGTCCCTCTATCACACAAAGCAACCTGTCCCTCTGTCACACACAGCAACCTGTCCCTCTATCACTCACAGCAACCTGTCCCTCTATCACACACGGGGCAACTTGTCCCTCTATCACACAAAGCAAACTGTCCCTCTATGACACACAGCAACCTGTCCCTCTATGACACACAGCAACCTGTCCCTCTATCACACACAGCAACCTGTCCCTCTATCACATGCAGCAACCTGTCCCTCTATCAAACACAACAACCTGTCCCTCTATCACACACTGGGTAACCTGTCCCTCTATCACACACAGCAACCTGTCCCTCTATCACATGCAGCAACCTGTCCCTCTATCAAACACAACAACCTGTCCCTCTATCACACACTGGGTAACCTGTCCCTCTATCACACACAGCAAACTGTCCCTCTATCACACACAGCAACCTGTCCCTCTATCACACAAAGCAAACTGAACTGTGCAGGTTTCAATGGGTGTCGTATGTTTGTACCAGTATCATGTTGGTGGTGTTTTTAGTTACAGATTTCATGAGTCATGTCCGACATGTTTACTCCCTAAAATACTTAAATTTGCGAGGATGGATCCAGGGAGTGGTTCAACCTGTCTCTCTGTCACACACAAAGCAAACTGTCCCTCTATCACACAGGGGGCAACCTGTCCCTCTATCACACACAGGTCAACCTGTCGCTTTATCACACACAGCAAACTGTCCCTCTGTCACACATAGCAACCTGTCCCTCTATCACTCCTAGCAACCTGTCCCTCTATCACACACAGGGCAACCTGTCCCTCTATCACACACGGGGCAACCTGTCCCTCTATCACACACGGGGCAACCTGTCCCTCTATCACACATGGGACAACCTGGCCTCTATCACACACAGCAAACTGTCCCTCTATCACACACAGGGCAACCTGTCCCTTTATCACACACAGCAACCTGTCCCTCTATCACACACGGGGTAACCTGTCCCTCTATCACACACAGGGCAACCTGTCCCTCTATCACACACACAGCAACCTGTCCCTCTATCACACACTGGGTAACCTGTCCCTCTATCACACACAGGGCAACCTGTGCCTCTATCACACACAGCAACCTGTCCCTCTATCACACACAGCAACCTGTCCCTCTATCACACACAGCAACCTGTCCCTCTATCACACACAGGGCAACCTGTCCCTCTATCACACACAGCAACCTGTCCCTCTATCACACACAGCAACCTGTGCCTCTATCACACACAGCAACCTGTGCCTCTATCACACACAGCAACCAGTCCCTCTATGACACACAGCAACCTGTTCCTCTATCACACACAGCAACCTGTCCCTCTATCACACACAGCAAACTGTCCCTCTGTCACACATAGCAACCTGTCCCTCTATCACTCCTAGCAAACTGTCCCTCTATCACACACGGGGCAACCTGTCCCTCTATCACACATGGGACAACCTGGCCTCTATCACACACAGCAAACTGTCCCTCTATCACACACAGGGCAACCTGTCCCTTTATCACACACAGCAACCTGTCCCTCTATCACACACGGGGTAACCTGTCCCTCTATCACACACAGGGCAACCTGTCCCTCTATCACACACACAGCAACCTGTCCCTCTATCACACACTGGGTAACCTGTCCCTCTATCACACACAGGGCAACCTGTGCCTCTATCACACACAGCAACCTGTCCCTCTATCACACACAGCAACCTGTCCCTCTATCACACACAGCAACCTGTCCCTCTATCACACACAGGGCAACCTGTCCCTCTATCACACACAGCAACCTGTCCCTCTATCACACACAGCAACCTGTGCCTCTATCACACACAGCAACCTGTGCCTCTATCACACACAGCAACCAGTCCCTCTATGACACACAGCAACCTGTTCCTCTATCACACACAGCAACCTGTCCCTCTATCACACACAGCAACCAGTCCCTCTATGACACACAGCAACCTGTTCCTCTATCACACACAGCAACCTGTTCCTCTATGACACACAGCAACCTGTCCCTCTATCACACACAGCAACCTGTCCCTCTATCACACACAGCAACCTGTGCCTCTGTCACACACACAGCAACCTGTTCCTCTATCACACACAGCAACCTGTTCCTCTATCACACACAGCAACCTGTGCCTCTGTCACAATCACAACAACCTGTCCCTCTATCACACACAGCAACCTGTCCCTCTATCACACACAGCAACCTGTGCCTCTATCACACACAGCAACCTGTGCCTCTATCACACACAACAACCTGTCCCTCTATCACACACAGCAACCAGTCCCTCTATGACACACAGCAACCTGTTCCTCTATCACACACAGGGCAATCTGTCTCTCTGTCACACACACAGCAACCTGTCCCTCTATCACACACAGCAACCTGTCCCTCTATGACACACAGCAACCTGTCCCTCTATGACACACAGCAACCTGTTCCTCTATGACACACAGCAACCTGTCCCTCTATGACACACAGCAACCTGTCCCTCTATGACACACAGCAACCTGTCCCTCTATGACACACAGCAACCTGTGCCTCTATCACACACAGCAACCTGTCTCTCTGTCACACACACAGCAACCTGTCCCTCTATGACACACAGCAACCTGTCCCTCTATGACACACAGCAACCTGTCCCTCTATGACACACACAGCAACCTGTCCCTCTATGACACACAGCAACCTGTCTCTCTGTCACACACAGCAACCTGTCCCTCTATGACACACAGCAACCTGTCCCTCTATGACACACACAGCAACCTGTCCCTCTATGACACACAGCAACCTGTCCCTCTATGACACACAGCAACCTGTCTCTCTGTCACACACAGCAACCTGTCCCTCTATGACACACAGCAACCTGTCCCTCTATCACACACAGCAACCTGTCCCTCTATGACACACACAGCAACCTGTCCCTCTATCACACACAGCAACCTGTCTCTCTGTCACACACAGCAACCTGTCCCTCTATGACACACAGCAACCTGTCCCTCTATGACACACAGCAACCTGTCCCTCTATGACACACACAGCAACCTGTCCCTCTATCACACACAGCAACCTGTCCCTCTATGACACACAGCAACCTGTCTCTCTGTCACACACAGCAACCTGTCCCTCTATGACACACAGCAACCTGTCCCTCTATGACACACACAGCAACCTGTCCCTCTATGACACACAGCAACCTGTTCCTCTGTGACACACAGCAACCTGTCCCTCTATGACACACACAGCAACCTGTCCCTCTATCACACACAGCAACCTGTCCCTCTATGACACACAGCAACCTGTCTCTCTGTCACACACAGCAACCTGTCCCTCTATGACACACAGCAACCTGTCCCTCTATGACACACAGCAACCTGTCCCTCTATGACACACACAGCAACCTGTCCCTCTATCACACACAGCAACCTGTCCCTCTATCACACACAGCAACCTGTCTCTCTGTCACACACAGCAACCTGTCCCTCTATGACACACAGCAACCTGTCCCTCTATGACACACACAGCAACCTGTCCCTCTATGACACACAGCAACCTGTCCCTCTATGACACACAGCAACCTGTCCCTCTATCACACACAGGGCAACCTGTCTCTCTGTCACACACACAGCAACCTGTCCCTCTATGACACACAGCAACCTGTCCCTCTATCACACACAGGGTAACCTGTGCCTCTATCACACACAGCAACCTGTCCCTCTATGACACACAGCAACCTGTCCCTCTATGACACACAGGGCAACCTGTCCCTCTATCACACACAGGGCAACCTGTCTCTCTGTCACACACACAGCAACCTGTCCCTCTATGACACACAGCAACCTGTCCCTCTATGACATGCCAGATAGTGGGCCACCATGTTGCTGCCCTCTGCAGTGAGCTAGCATATCATAGTAAAATATGTGATTTTAGTCATATTTGTCTTTACTAAGGCCCTCTTTAATGCTCTCAATTCAGCATGTCCTCAAATTGGTGCAGCTTTTAGTACAGTATTTTCCAGTATGTTAATCAGGGGCATTTAAATCTAAGGGAATGTTATTACAGCACATACAGCATCATATTGTACATAATCTGGTAATTCCACTGCATTGTAGAACATTAATGGCGATGGGCGGTTTCTTATTGTGTAGCTTCACCGCACCCCACAGTTAAAATTCCATCGTGCAACGCTTGACGTCAATGCCACGTCCCTGTGAGACTGTACAGTCCAGGGAGGAGGGACCGAGGGTGTTTCAGGTCAGTTTATGATGCTACATGTATCTTTAGAAAACATCAAAACAGGATGTTTACTGGTGTGCATGTTGTGATGCATGAACTGTGCAGGTTTCAATGGGTGTCGTATGTTTGTACCAGTATCATGTTGGTGGTGTTTTTAGTAACAGATGTCATGAGTCATGTCCCACATGTTTACTCCCTAAAATACTTAAATTTGCGAGGATGGATCCAGGGAGTGGTTCAAAATATCAAAATCCTGTCTCAGAAAATTGTACCACCTACAACACCCCTAATGGATCCACCTATTATTTGTGATGTGGTATCTGGCTTATTTTCATCATGAATCTTGGTTTTAGGTTACCCCAGTTGCTGTGCAGAGTTACAGCCCTTTGCCATGCCAGGTTCTGCTTAAGAGTGTTACAGTCCAAGGTTCACCTCGATTATGATCCTTGATCTGTCAACCAACTCACTTATTAATCTCTCAAATGTAATAAATTTCAATTCCAAATCAAATTATTTGTTCAACAGTTGCTGTATGAATAGAGGAATTTCATTATTTCGACATCGCTTTAGCAGGTTATGAATATTTGGCCATCCTTTCTTGTCAGACTTTGATGTCAAATCAGCAGATGGAACATCATTGACAAGATGGAGCTGGTGTTAGATTTACAGTTTCTCTTCCTGTCATGAATACATGATACCTTTTTATGGATAACAACTCCTTTATTGTTTGTAACAATGCTTCAGGGCTATTTCTGTCCCCTTCACCGGATGAAAGTAGCCCCAAGGTTTCTGTTTGTATCAGCAGAAGTTATTCCACACATGTACTTGGTCTTGATCGGAGCCAGGGTGGACCTCACCTGCCAACCTGCGTCAGCCTCTCTAGAATGTGTTCTGTTCACTTCAGGACTTGGTAGCCTCTGCCTCAGTATCTGTTTAATAGTGATGAAGGAGGTGATGACAGTAACCTGGTGTATAGTCCATAGTTTCAAAGGATGTGAATTCCATGAAAGATGGGGTAAATAAGACAATTAGTCGTCTTTTCACAACCAGTTTATGTGACAATAGTGTTGCTTAATCTCTGAACTGTAATTAAATATTTTTGTTGTTGTTGTTGTTGTTCAGCGTTAAGACAACTGCTACTATGAAGGTGTATAGAGTTAGCTACATCTTCCTGAGATTGACTATAAAAGTCCAGTTTCCACCCTTGCCGAGCTACGCTTGAATTCCAGAGTTACCGTACATTTTCGCTGGACTAACGAGTCCATGCATAGTCCATTCAAAATCGCAAAATGAACTAGACATCCGGTTCGTAAACAACATGGATTTCAACATGCAGATTTCCGTCGACTGAAGGATTTGCAGAGCATGTGTACCGCCAACCTGATGTCAACAGATATTTTGCAAATCTTTGCATGTTATAAATCAGGGTGACTTGGCACCACCATTTTGTTTGAAGCATTTTCAAATGATATTAGAGTTGGAATCTTTTTGGTCAGTAGAAAGGACATAGAAGGGACATAACAGGTGCCTCAACGATCTAGTCTGGACATTTTATTTAGGCCTTGGGATGTTTAGTTTCGCAGTATGCAGGCAGGTTTCCCAACACCTTTGGGCATGGACTAGTCAGAAAGATATGTATATTTTGTAAAACGGTTTTTGTCCGAGTGTATGTTGTTTCTGAATTTCTTGTATGTTCGATGAGAGATACCCACCGTCACCCTAATAACTTTCAGCATTTCCCAACTGTTATCTTTTTGGCATTACACATATCTGTCCTAGCCCTACTACCATCTGCAACTACTTGGCATGAATTGGAGGTTACTTGGCATGAATTGGAGGTTACTTGGCATGAATTGGAGGTTACTTGGCATGAATTGGAGGTTATTTGGCATTAATTGGAGGATACATGGTAGTAATTGGAGGTTACTTGGCATTCATTGGAGGTTACATGGTATTAATTGGAGGTTACATGGTAGTAATTGGAGGTTACATGGTATTAATTGGAGGTTACATGGTAGTAATTGGAGGTTACATGGTATTAATTGGAGGTTACTTGGCATTCATTAGAGGTAACATGGTAGTAATTGGAGGTTACTTGGCATTTAATGGAGGTTACATGGTAGTAATTGGAGGTTACTTGGCATTAATTGGAGGTTACTTGGCATTAATTGGAGGTTACTTGGCATTAATTGTAGGTTACTAGGCATTATGTGTTGGCTATTTGGCATTATTTTTAGGCTACTTGATATTAATTTTAGACAACTTGGCATTATATTTAGACTAGACTGTACGTCTTGTAAACTACTTGGCATTCCATCTGGGTATGGGAAAACCCCCTGCCTGGCCAGCAGGGAGCCACCCCCTCAGGTTGTCGCCAGCACTCACCCACCCAGCTGAAACATGCAGCCATGCACAAGTCTCATGACTTGGCAAGTACATGTCCACTCAGTTAATGCTGCATTAGATACAGCTCAGTCCTTTAAGCTCACACATATATTTATTATGGAACTATATCAGTCACCAATCCAGACAGAAACTGTTCTGTAAATAAACATAAATGTGAGTCAATGATAAAAAATGGGAGTTTAAGGCAAGGTAAAGTCCTCAACTTACAAAAGGAGAGGGGAAATTCAGCTGTAATTCCCACTTACTTAATATATATATATATATATTATGTGTGGCCTAGATTTGTGAGCCAGGTTGAGGACAACAAATACTTCCCCTGTGAGTCAGTGCTATAACGGGTACATCCTGGTGTGAGGAAACTGAAAGATACTCTGTCAGGACATATGGGTCAAGGTTGTCCAGTGCAAGACATGCTGTGTATGTACAAAAAGAGTCATTACTTATTTATCCCAAATTTGTATCAGTGATGACTCAGCATCTCCCTCTACTAAGGGGCACTTTTTCCTCCTTTAGCGATGGATCTACTGATCGAAATCCACCGGCAAAATGTAAAACATACCAATCTGTTATTTGTAACAACTGATAAAGTGTAAAGTATACTATCTTGACACTGCACTATAGGGAACACAGTTTCCCCTTCCCTGACTGTATACTGGTCACTAGGAAGGTATCAAGTCCAATCTCATTAAAATCAGACCCCACCACCACAGGAATTACCTTCTCCACTAAGACACCCAACACCACAGGAATTACCTTCTCCACTAAGGCACCCAACACCACAGGAATTACTTTCTCCACTAAGGCACCCAACACCACAGGAATTACCTTCTCCACTAAGGCACCCCACAACCACAGGAATTACCTTCTCCACTAAGACACCCACCTCATCCATAGGAATTACCTTCTCCATTAAGGCACCCCACAACCACAGGAATTACTTTCTCCACTAAGGCACCCAACACCACAGGAATTACCTTCTCCATTAAGACACCCCACAACCACAGGAATTTACTTCTTCACTAAGACACCCACCACATCCATAGGAATTACCTTCTCCATTAAGATACCCACCACCACAGGAAATACCTTCTCCATTAAGACACCCACCAACACCACAGGAATTACCTTATCCACTAAGGCACCCAACACCACAGGAATTACCTTCTCCATTAAGACACCCCACAACCACAGGAATTTACTTCTTCACTAAGACACCCACCACATCCATAGGAATTACCTTCTCCATTAAGACACCCACCACCACAGGAAATACCTTCTCCATTAAGACACCCACCAACACCACAGGAATTACCTTCTCCATTAAGACACCCAACACCACAGGAATTACCTTCTCCACTAAAGCACCCAACACCACAGGAATTACCTTATCCATGAAGAAAACCAACACCACAGGAATAACCTTCTCCACTAAAACACCCACCACAACCACAGGTCCTTCTCCACTAAGACACCCCACCACCACAGGAATTACCTTCTCCACTAAGGCACCCACCACTACCACAGGAATTACCTTCCCCGCTAAGGCACCCAACACCACAGGGATTACCTTCTCCACTAAGGCACCCACCACCACCACAGGGATTACCTTCTCCACTAAGGTACCCACCACGACAGGAATTAACTTCTCCCCTAAAACACCCACCACAACCACAGGAATTACCTTCTCCATTAAGACACCCAACACCACAGGAATTACCTTCTCCACTAAGGCACCCATCACAACCACAGGAATTACCTTCTCCACTAAGGCACACACCACCACAGGAATTACCTTCTCCACTAAGACACCAAACACCACAGGGATTACCTTCTCCACTAAAACACCCACCACAACCACAGGTCCTTCTCCACTAAGACACCCCACCACCACAGAAATTACCTTCTCCACTAAGGCACCCACCACCACAGGAAATACCTTCTCCATTAAGACACCCACCAACACCACAGGAATTACCTTATCCATTAAGACGACCACCACCACAGGAATTACCTTCTCCACTAAAGCACCCAACACCACAGGAATTACCTTATCCATGAAGACAACCAACACCACAGGAATTACCTTATCCACTAAGGCACCCAACACCACAGGAATTACCTTCTCCACTAAAACACCCATCACAACCACAGGAATTACTTTCTCAACTAAGGCACCCATCACCACAGGAATTATCTTCTCCATTTAGGCACCCACCACAACCCGAGGAATTACCTTCTCCACTAAGGCACCCACCACAACCACAGGAATTACCTTCTCCATTAAGACACCCAACACCACAGGAATTACCTTCTCCACTAAAGCACCCAACACCACAGGAATTACCTTATCCATGAAGACATCCAACACCACAGGAATTACCTTCTGCACTAAAACACCCACCACAACCACAGGTCCTTCTCCACTAAGACACCCCACCACCACAGGAATTACCTTCTCCACTAAGGCACCCACCACTACCACAGGAATTACCTTCTCCGCTAAGGCACCCAACACCACAGGGATTACCTTCTCCACGAAGGCACCCACCACCACCACCACAGGGATTACCTTCTCCACTAAGGTACCCACCACGACAGGAATTACCTTCTCCCCTAAAACACCCACCACAACCACAGGAATTACCTTTTCCATTAAGACACCCAACACCACAGGAATTACCTTCTCCACTAAGGCACCCATCACAACCACAGGAATTACCTTCTCCACTAAGGCACACACCACCACAGGAATTACCTTCTCCACTAAGACACCAAACACCACAGGGATTACCTTCTCCACTAAAACACCCACCACAACCACAGGTCCTTCTCCACTAAGACACCCCACCACCACAGAAATTACCTTCTCCACTAAGGCACCCACCACCACAGGAAATACCTTCTCCATTAAGACACCCACCAACACCACAGGAATTACCTTATCCATTAAGACACCCAACACCACAGGAATTACCTTCTCCACTAAAGCACCCAACACCACAGGAATTACCTTATCCATGAAGACAACCAACACCACAGGAATTACCTTATCCACTAAGGCACCCAACACCACAGGAATAACCTTCTCCACTAAAACATCCATCACAACCACAGGAATTACTTTCTCAACTAAGGCACCCGTCACCACAGGAATTATCTTCTCCATTAAGGCACCCACCACAACCAGAGGAATTACCTTCTCCACTAAGGCACCCACCACAACCACAGGAATTACCTTCTCCATTAAGACACCCAACACCACAGGAATTACCTTCTCCCCTAAAACACCCACCACAACCACAGGAATTACCTTCTCCATTAAGACATCCAACACCACAGGAATTACCTTCTCCACTAAGGCACCCATCACAACCACAGGAATTACCTTCTCCACTAAGGCACACACCACCACAGGAATTACCTTCTCCACTAAGACACCAAACACCACAGGGATTACCTTCTCCACTAAAACACCCACCACAACCACAGGTCCTTCTCCACTAAGACACCCCACCACCACAGGAATTACCTTCTCCACTAAGGCACCCACCACAACCACAGGAATTACCTTCTCCGCTAAGGCACCCAACACCACAGGGATTACCTTCTCCACTAAGGCACCTACCACCACCACAGGGATTACCTTCTCCACTAAGGTACCCACCACGACAGGAATTACCTTCTCCCCTAAAACACCCACCACAACCACAGGAATTACCTTTTCCATTAAGGCACACACCACCACAGGAATTACCTTCTCCGCCATGGCACACACCACCACCACCACAGGAATTACCTTCTCCACTAAGGTACCCACCACGACAGGAATTACCTTCTCCGCTAAAACACCCACCACAACCACAGGTCCTTCTCCACAAAGACACCCCACCACCACAGGATTTACCTTCTCCGCTAAGGCACACACCACCACCACCACAGGAATTACCTTCTCCACTAAGGTACCCACAACCACAGGAATTACCTTCTCCACTAAGGTACCCAATACTACAGGAATTACCTTATCCATTAAGACATCCAACACCACAGGAATTACCTTCTCCACTGAGGCACCCAACACTACAGGAATTACCTTCTCCACTAAGACACCCCACAACCACAGGAATAACCTTCTCCATTAAGGCACCCACCACCACAGGAATTACCTTCTCCACTAAGGCACCCCACAACCACAGGAATTACCTTCTCAATTAAGACACCCACCACCACAGGAATTACCTTCTCCATTAAAACACCCACCACAACCACAGGAATTACCTTCTCCATTAAGACACCCACCACAACCACAGGAATTACCTTCTCCACTAAGGCACCCATCACCACAGGAATTATCTTCTCCACTAAGACACCCCACCACCACAGGAATTACCTTCTCCACTAAGGCACCCACCACATCCACAGGAACTATTTTCTCCACTAAGGCACCCATCACCACAGGAATTACCTTCTCCACTATTACACCCACCACAACTACAGGAACTATCTTCTCCACTAAGGCACCCACCACAACCACAGGAATTATCTTCTCCACTAAGGCACCCACCACCACAGGAATTACCTTCTCCACTAAGGCACCCATCACCACAGGAATTACCTTCTTCACAAATACACCCACCACAACCACAGGTCCTTCTCCACTAAGGCACCCACCACCACAGGAATTACCTTCTCCACTAAGGCACCCCACAGCAACAAACATCTAAGGATAAATAGAGTAAATTTTGTACCCTTATGCAGCTTCACCACTAAGGCCAGGCTAGTTTCCCGGCACTGAGGTGAAGTCCATTCTTGATATTAATTGGGGCATGGGTGGTAGAATTGTCTCAGGGGCCTCAATATCTTGAGAACTCTAGAAACCTATGATTGTGGGTTCAAATCACCATACCTGTTACTTGTGGGTTTCACCAAAGTGGTAAATGTCCGAGACCTGCATTACTTTGTGCTTTCCTCCTACATTAAGCTGACACGTGGTGAAAAGACTGGAATACTGTTCGAAGTGTGCGTTAAACCCAACTCACTCCCACTTGATATTCATGTGTCCACTACTGCTGGAGCCAGGATACCCCTCATTCAAACACTAAAGAGAAATAAAACACTATTTTTTTCAAATTTTATTATAAAATAATGACATTTATACTTCAAAATGTTCATGGATTATTGAGATCATGTGACCTTTCACATAATATTCACATAATAAATACATACAGGGAAAAGTAAATGCAATGATGACGTAATGTGAGAAATAAATAGTTACTCTCAATATCAACCTTTATGAGCATGACAAGGCCAGACATTTTCTATTGGCTTACAGATTACTTGGTGAGAAGTCGTGTTGGGAGGGTTTGGGAAAATAAAATAGCTTTTAACATTTCCTTCGAAAGATTATCGGTTATCAGAACATGTTGCCAGTAACACATGGATAAGTCGCGGGAATAATGTTAAATCACCGGAAGTGATGTCCGAAACGGATATGACATCACAGCAACTGGAAGTGACAACATAAAAAAAGGAAACGTTTGATGAGTGACGTCTCAAAGGGGGTTGTAGGACACAGTTATATGCTAATGTCCTTGACATTATTCCGATTCAGACCTTCTGAGATGATAAGGTTTATTGTTTACCTATTCTTGCGTTAAAATAACATCAATTTTGAGTTGGTTTTAGGCACTATCAGGAAGTCCAATAGTGAAAGAAAAACCCAAATCAGGAGTATTATCACTATTACCCACCCACCTTCCCAACAATCGGATTCTATGATTTAGATTTTGGAAACAAGTGCATTGGAAATACAGGAAACAAGATACTAGAACTACATGTACCTATGGATTATAAATGGAGAAAAGGACTTGTGTTGAAAAGCTGAAGATTTTATAGAGTGAAGACTGCCAAAATATGTGATTTAAGGTAGTGATGTAACAGAGGTAGGCTATTCACAAGGATTCATATTTTTAATTTAATTTACGTTACGGGAAGTGAATGAACCACTCTTTAAAAAGTCCAGCCTGAACATGTCAACACTAACATACACACCAACTTTAGTTTACTAATCTGCAAGCATTCCTCCTATAGCAGCATGAGGAGTGTCTGCAGTCCTACTTCAATACTCTAGTAATGTGCAATAAATATACTGCATTGTCAACTGCCCTCCTTAAGATGGATAATGAACATGACTAGGCACTTGAGTGACAAGTACTACTGGTAGAAGAATGAAGGCCCTGTTCTGTAGGAGATGATCAACTACAATAAATTAAATGCATATATCAAACTCTATTACTAATAGACTGCATCATATAACTGTAATGTTGCTGAGGGCAGTGTCAAACAGCGAACAAACATAACTCATAAATAATCATCAACGTTCATACACTTTGTAATTTTGAGAAACTTGTTTGTCGTTTTTAGAAGGTATTTTGGTTCACAGTGACCAACACACGCCTGGTAATGCCTAAAAACGGGGATTATGGTCTAGGGTCTTGCACCCACTTTCCATCCAGGTCTAGCTGTTTTAGGTGCTTCATTGTTTCCCGTTAGTTATTCAATGTTGGTTTCTTGCATGCCACTATATGGCTGATTTTCTGTTTTTGTTTCCAGTGATCAATATTTCTCACTATGTTGGCAGCTGTTTTTTTTATACAAGGTAAAAGATAAAGGTGGAGGTAAATTTGTAAAGCTCAAATGACATATGCATCTACAAAACAACGTCTTTTGAGGAAAGACTCGGATCCCTCCCTTTGTTGAAACAAGAAAACAGCTAAAAAATAAAGGCTTAATTTGTTGTGGCCTATTATTGGACATGGAAGTGACTAAGTACAGTGACTTTATCCCTGACTCCATCACCAGCTAGCTGCACACAAGCAGGTGGAGCTTTGAGGAGAGATTGTCCTTTCGCTGTGGTATACTGGGAGTGTATTACCAGGCTTCTAAGACACAATAGAAACTGTTAAAACATTAAAAAAAACTATTATAAACAGGGGCATGACTTGGGTATGCAGTGGGACATTTACACAAATAAGATTGTACATTCGACTCAACTATGTGTGAATGTATATACAACATTCCGATGGACACAATGACACACACACACACACACACACACACACACACACACACACACACACACACACACACACACACACTTACAATGATACACATTTACAATGATACATTTACTCTATACAGATGCCCACTTACATCTTACCCCTACATGTCTACACTGTACTTGGGCTATGCAGGGCTGTATCAACTAGTCTGGCCAAGTGACCAGCCATCACAGGAGCATGCCAAATGCTTTAGCTGGGAAGTAAATGAATGCTACAAGGAATGGTGGATATTCTTGTTTGGTCCTAGTAACCATCCACTGGGTGACCCCCCAGACACCTGATATGTCAATTGAGTATGTCTTCTGTCAGGTGCTCCAGTTCACTTTGTGACTTGTGCCACCCATGACCACCCCCACCCCTCATGTTTTACAATCCTACATCCGCCAATGGGGGTCAGCATACACCATCTATTGATACAGATCCTCATCATGCTCATTGCTAAAAATTTTTGATAATTCTTGGCAGTATTTCTGTGAGCTAGTTCCATCCAAGTGATCACGTATATGTTTTGTGTCTGCAACAACACGGAATGTATCTTTCTCAGAGATTCTCAGGTCAAAATGACTTCTCTTCCGGATAGGTTCCTTATCCAGAAAGATGATCACCCTCCTGTTTTTCAGTCGCCGTCTGTTGCACCGGACCTTCTTCTTGGTGGATTGCATCATGCGGACAGTCAGTTGGTTCTTGCCAGGAGTCAGGAATGAATCGTGGTATTTCTCCCTGAGGTATCGGCGCTTCAGGTTCCGGCATTTCATCATAATGCTTAGTTCCTCTTTTTCTTTCAGGAAGTGCTTGATGGTGCACTGGATTGCTGAAAGAGATTAATTTCATGGGAATCAGTACTACAGGTATATTGTTCTTCACATGATTTCTATTTGGCCGTAGGGCATTATCGCAGTATGGCAGTGTTTGCTGGCCACTGGTTCCCCATGTGGTTCAGAGGGGTTCTACTGTCTATACCTTCATCCTCTGCATCTCATCTTCCCGAGGCAAGAGAGTTAACTGACTTTAAAGTCCAGTTTCCACACTTGGTGAACTAGGCTGGAATTCCTGGGATTGATCGAAGTGCCACCAGTGGCTATTAAGAGTTATGTCCCTTCCATGTCTCTCCTATGGACCAATCAGATTCCACCTCTCGTATCACTTACCTTTGCTTCAAACAAAATGGCGGCACCCAGCCAAGATGATCTGATCGACAATCAAGATCTCTATTGTGATAAAACAAGTCTTACAAAGTGCATCAAACCATGTTGGCACCTTGATTAAAAACACGAAATGATTTAGAAACTATCTGTTGACGAGTCAGTGGTGCACATGCTCTGCAAATCTTGCAATCGACTGAAATCTGCATGACAGTTTACGAACCGGATTTCAATTTCATTCAGCGATTTTGATTGGACTCTGCATCGACTCGTTAGTCCAGCCAAATTGTAACTCCATAATACCAGCCTAGTTCAGCAAGGGTTGAAACTGGACTTTTATAGTCAGTTAACTCACTTGCCTCATGAAGATGCAGCATCTGTGCTACATGCCTGTTGTCAACTGACGTAAAGTAGCCTACAGTCACTCAAATATGGAATCTTACTGGTGGGCATTATGAAATATCTAATTTGACCTGTACTGGTCAATGGACCACCCCTGGACCACCCATAACACACACTGGACAACCATATACCTCTGAGGGTATCAAATGCTAAGTATTGAGCAGGTATATATTTCAGGCAGTTCTAGTATTATTGGTATTAGCAAATTCCCTTACCAAATGTTTGGAAGCACTCTTTCACCTCAATCCCATTCAGATTTTTCCATGTCTTCCGTCTACATAAATTTTCCATTGGATGTATATCCTTTTTCCTCTCAACGATTCCATTGGATTTGCATCTTCCATCTTTGCGAAAATACACCATTGTGTTTTTACAACATCGCTGTCTTCTGCGGCCTCGTCGGGAAACAACTGCATATCCCCCACAGCAGGATTCATTCTTGGGGTTGTAAAGCTCCTTACCACAGCAATAGCTGACCATGCTGAAGTAGGGGGAGTTTCCACAGCAATCGTCGCCATGCTCTTCCATCAAGAACTGCTTATTGCCACAACACACAGTGACATCAGCATTGTAGTAGGAGCCTCCACACTTCTCATGACAGGGGTTTCGGTCTGAATGTTTAGGGTAAGACTTAGCCCCACAGCATCTGCAGAAGATGAAGCATCCTAATTATGTATCAGAGCCTGACAGTGCTGTTTAGCAGGTGATGTGGGATGATGAGTATCAAATCACTATACATACTTGGCTTTCATATGGTGGGGCTGGGTTAAAGTTATTTCCAACTCATTCACTCAGTCAGGTGGGGGCTGTGCTTGAAAGTTATCTTTCCTTAAATACTTTTAGCTTCCGAAAATAAGTCTCATGTTCCTTGTGTCTCTTTTTTGAAATTTTGAACATGACAAGGGCAGGTAACTCTAACCATACTACACGGACATAAGGTATATTTTCAAGGCAGGTTGTACAACCCCACTGGTGTAAGACAATAATGAATGTATGGTGTTCCAGGTCATGTCTCCAAACACACACCATCAGCTGCAGCATCTGTTCACCCTTTGACGGCCACCTCCGCAGTCTAGTGGTACAGAGGCCGCCAAGAGTGCGAAAAGTCCGTTCATTCCACGGCATACCAAAAGACGTTAAAAGATGGTACTTATTACCCTGTCTGGCGCTAGCCATTTAGGGGCTGAAACAAGGACTGGTTGGCTCGGAATCAGTATATTGTGTCTGAATGGGGTATTCATGTTAAACTGCAGCATGGTATCTCAGTACTCGTAGGCTAGCACTATAAAATAGGCATCAGTACGGTCTAGTATACACACACACATGCATGCACATCACTATATAAGTGCAATAATCTTGGATGCGATGTTAAATCCCAGGTAAATCTCACCTCACCTCACGTCAACCTTTCACTTTTAACTGGGCCATGATTACCCTCCCTGCTGTTTAGTATAATCTACTCACTCCGCATCATTGGGTGACTCATTGTGGACGTGACCCTGGCAGCACATCTGGGTGGTCTCACTGTAGACTGTCTGCTTCAGATCCCAGCGCCGGCAGCAGCCGAGAGTGTCTCCGCGAGGAAAGTTGTGGACTTTACCGTTGCAGCACACAGCTTTATTGTCACTGTATGGGACATGGCCACAGTACCGGTCATCAAGTTTCATGATTGTCTGGACTTCCCCTTCAACGCACTCCTACATAAACAATCATGTTGCAATGTACTGGTACTTCAAACTGGAGTGTATCTCACAATAACTAGGTTTCTTTGGCTCATATCTCCCAATAACTAGGTTTCTTTTGATCATATCTCCCAATAACTAGGTTTCTTCAGCTCATATCTCACAATAACTAGATTTCTTTGGATCATATCTCCCAATAACTAAGTTTCTTTCAATCATATCTCATAATAACTAGGTTTCTTCAGCTCATATCTCACAATAACTAGGTTTCTTTGGATCATATCTCACAATAACAAGGTTTCTTTGGATCATATCTCACAATAACTAGGTTTGTTCAGCTCATATCTCACAATAACTAGGTTTCTTTGGATCATATCTCACAATAACTAGGTTTCTTTGGATCATATCTCACAATAACTAGGTTTCTTTGGATCATATCTCACAATAACTAAGTTTCTTTGGATCATATCTTCACAATAACTAAGTTTCTTTGAATCATATCTTCATAATAACTAGGTTTCTTTGGATCATATCTCACAATAACTAGGTTTCTTTGGTTCATATCTCACAATAACTAGGTTTCTTTGGATCATATCTTCACAATAACTAGGTTTCTTTGGATCATATCTCACAATAACTAAGTTTCTTTGGATTATATCTCCAAATAACTAGGTTTCTTTGGATCATATCTTCACAATAACTAGGTTTCTTTGGATCATATCTCACAATACCTAGGTTTCTTTGGCTTATATCTCACAATAACTAGGTTTCTTTGGTTCATATCTCACAATAACTAGGTTTCTTTGGATCATATCTTCACAATAACTAGGTTTCTTTGGATCATATCTTAACAATAACTAGGTTTCTTTGGATCATATCTCACAATAACTAAGTTTCTTTCAATCATATCTTCACAATAACTAGGTTTCTTTGGATCATATCTCACAATAACTAGGTTTCTTTCAATCATATCTTAACAATAACTAGGTTTCTTTGGATCATATCTCACAATAACTAGGTTTCTTTGGATCATATCTTCACAATAACTAAGTTTCTTTGAATCATATCTTCACAATAACTAGGTTTCTTTGGATCATATCTTCACAATAACTAGTTTCGTTGGATCATATCTCACAATAACTAGGTTTCTTTGGATCACATGCAATAACTAGGTTTCTTTGGCTCATATCTCACAATAACTACGTTTCATTGGATCATATCTCACAATAACTAGGTTTCTTTGGCTCATATCACACAATAATCGTACAACCTCACGTGGAACTTAAGATATCTCGAAGCCCAGACAATTTTTCTTGGTCTGATCAAATAATAAACATAATTCCACCAAACGATACAAACCTTTTCCGAGCTGTTGTATGTGGCAAACTGTCTTGAGTAATAGCTTAGACAGCAAGCGTCATGACCTTCCTTGGTCTCCACCTGTGTGTTTTGGCAGCACATCTTGCTTGGCGCCAGCCTCGCTCCCCCGCAACATGTGCTCTCTAACTTCAGTACTTCAGATGGGGAACCTACAATGAACAGATAATCAAACATCTCAACTGCATCACAACTGCCAACAACTGCATGGCATTATTAGTGAAAAAAGATTGTTGTTTTTTAAGATACAAATAATTGTATATTTCACCAAAACAGATAATTATTTTGAACTCTGGATACAGCTCTCAAAATTACTTGAAATCACAGTTGTCAGCACAATTGAAGAACCTAGTTGACCTAGATGTTCGCCCATGCCGGGTGCTGTAAGTTGCAGAAACACCGGGTACCATTGTAGACAATGATTCCAAAGTACATACAGATAGGACACTCCAGGTTAGTTTGCACTCTCTTCACATGACAGAGACACCAGTTTGATTACACCTGATGCTTTGATATTGTGAACAGCATGTCAGGAAACATCTTTAATCTCTCAGAAACCATACAGTAACGATGAGGGTGTATAAGGCCACATACCATCACAGCAGAAGTGAGTGTCCTTCTTGTACGGGTGTCCAGCACAGCATCCCTGGCTGTGCCCATCTATCCTGTGTGTCCCACAGCATGTGTCATTGCTGCTATATCTTGTCCAGGTGCTGCCAGCACAGCATAGCTCTGTCGTGGTGTTATAATACCCTGAAAACAACCAGTATTAGACAGTTCACACAGTCCAGACTGATGTAAGTAGAAACAGGAAAGTCTATCCTGGTGGGAAGTACGGTTGACCAATCAACCTACCTGTCTCACTACCCACACAGCACTGCAAGTGGTCCTCAGCAGGAATGACAACCTCAGCCCCAGGATACTGGGAACAGCAGACTTGTCTCTGGTTATTGTACCCAACTGTGCCACAACATTCCACCGTAGGGTTTCTTTGGGACATGTCTTCAGGGTCCAGGTACGGTTGATCATAGATTGTGTCTGAAATCAGGATTCAGGTAATTAAGTGCCTGAGTTTATGTAACCTGTTCATAAGCAGAAAAAACGTATTCATTTGCAAATCATGTTCTGTGCCTTTAAAAACATTTTATGTTCAGATTGTGGGAGAAATTTGGTTTGTATCCAGCTGTGTTCGCAAAATCTCGAAGGAATATAATGAAATATATCTACTTTTATTGAGGGAGATCATAGGTCTTGTCTACACAACTTAGCCAGACTATGATACATAGACGCAAGCATCTTGTCTGAAAACTAACTGCAAGGCTAGAAGTGCTTCTGATTATACTTTTGGACATATATAGTCACAGTAACTCTCATATAATATCTGAACTAGATATAAAGTCCATTACATTTCTGGGTTAGCAGTCTGCAGCCATAGAAGTACATCTAACGTATATGTGTGAGTGAGTGAGTAAGTTGAACATAATTTCACTTTAACGACTGTTACCTAAATGAAACCCATGAACCCGTATGACAAATTAAGAATCATAATCAGTGCTAATCTGTGATTTGAACCCAAGATCATCTTCACGACTAAGGGATGCAACCTTTCACATGAATGTGTAAATTGTCAGAAGATACTCCTGTGAGTGTGGAACGTCTCTCTATTCTCAGTTATTGTAACCGTTACAGTTGTATGTCTCACAGACCCTGAACCATATTATTTTCCCTTCCACCAAGCCCTTTCTGTAATGCAAAAACCCTAGATGAAGCAAGTCTAGATTTTTCTTACATCTCATCAGGGTTCCTTTTCAGTTTGAATGGAGTTATTTGTTTCTATCGACATTAAGTATTTTCAGAGACTAGGCGTTGGTCTACTGTGATAGTGCGATGTTACATTGCCTCACTCACCATCACAGCAGGACTTCTCACGGAGTGAGATGATCTTGCCATCACAGATCTCGCCCAGTCTGTTGACTGCTATCGGATTGCGTGTGTTGCCGGAGATGTTCCAGCGGCAGTTCTGATTGGACAGGTCGACAACAAGGTGACCACAGCACGTGAAGTCCGCGCCGCGAACGTGTTTGCTGACCAGTGCAGGGTTATCTTCATTTTGACAACACATCTGCGACGTTAGGTTGATGTACTGCTTGCCGCAACAACCCATATCTGGAACAGCGTTGGAACTCAAATGCGATTATCTTTCAAAGAAGGGGGGGGGGGGGAGGGAGGGGGAGGGGGGGGGGGGGGGGGGGGGGAAAGCACCGATGGCCCAGTTGTCTCAGGGTTCGAATCCCGCCCGGATTATTTTTCTAGGTTTGTCTCAGCACCATACCCGTGCTCGTGGGTTTCACCGAAGTGGTAAACGTCTCAGACCTGCATCACTTCGGGCTTTTCCCCCACACAAAGCTGACACGCTGTGATATAACTGGAATACTGTTAAAAGCGGCCTTTAACCCAACTCACTCATTCACTCTTTTCCTCAGTCACTTAAATCGCCTGTGACGTCATATTCGGTGGATGACGTCGTCTTGAATTATTTGCAGGCATATGACGTCAAGTTCCTATGGACTACTTCACATGCAATGGAACAATTCGAACGAAGCAAAATTGTTGCTCCGTGCCTATTTTGGGAATATTTCATAAATCTTGTGAAAACAATAGTATGTCAGTCGTTCTGGGAACCTTTAAGTTTCTTTGGGATAGTGTATATTTGAAAAGAAATCTGGATTTTTGTGATACTTGTCGTCATTTTGGGGATTTGACAATTCTCTGATGTTGGTTTAAATTATGTTTTAATACAATTTCATGTTAAAGAAGTCTCTATAACTCACCTGGGTGTCTAGGATGGCTGACACCCCCGCAGCAGACTGTCCTCTCCATGGGGATTTTCGTGTTACCGCAGCATCCATACTCCACCCCATTCTCATCGTACCTTTCGTACATCTTGTCTTCACAACACAGCCCATGGTTTTCGTAGTAGACTCTACCTGTCTCTACAACACAAACCACCACCATCAGCACCACCATACAACCCCATCGTGACCACATTGTCTTAACTGCTTGCTTCTTTGATTTGAAGTCATTAAATAGAGGGAAATACAATCTTAGTATTTATACCCTATTTCACCTTGAGTACATCTATACGCACAATCGGTGTGGGGATTCCCAAGTTGTTAAAAAAGACTTGCGCTAAATCATGATACTGAATGACGTCGCGAAAGCTAGGTCACGTGAGAATCCCATCTGTGTAAATACATCCGCGTACATGCAGACAGCACAGGGGTGTGTTTGTGTGGCAGGTCAGCATGTCAAGGGGTATGTATACTTGGGCGGTTGTGGTTCGAATGATTTCGACAATATAATAGCAGTTAAGATATTCAAATAACAGTGAAGCACTCCCACGTACGAAACTACAGGGAAATACAGATAGGAAAAACACGCCAAACGTACTTAAGAGATAAGATGAATTGTGTAAACCTTAACAGGTTAGGACGATATGTTTGTGAGATAGTATGCCCACGCTATTTGACGTCAGCTGCATTCAACGCATGTAATCAACACAGGGATTCCACAAATTCTACAAGGCAATCTTAGCGTAACGACTGTAGGGAGTCTTGTTGCCTAAGGGAGTTATTGTGACACTATAATCATAGTCCATATCGCTACCGCCGTAACAACAATAACCACGTGTGCATCGACAACGGTTACGGGGTCCGACGTTACACTACGTCAGACAGATACGGTCCTTTCAAATACATGCGCATTGTTTCCATGGCGACAGTCAGCGTAGGAATATCTTAGTATTAATCGCAGAGTCCAACTGGATTTTTGGTTGGGTTTTGTTATTAAAGGCCGCACTCGGCAATATTCCAACTATATGACGGCGGCGGCACCAGACAATCCAGTGACTGACATCGTGAGCATCGATGCACGCATGGGATAGGGTGACGTATAAGTCACCAAGCTTGACCACCCAATCCAATCACGCCTTGTGAGGACCTATTCTTACCCGGTCCAACTGAAGCAGGACGGCGGTGTACCAGGTTATGAACTGTACTGTAAATAAGTCGTGGCATATGAAAAATGTGTCTCGTTTCTCCAACATCCCTTTTAAGCTATGTGAGTTGTTGCTGGGTATAAGGCTATAAAACCGATATTTGCGCATTCATGCCGTAATAATAGTCCGCAACAGTCTGTCTATATCACAGGGGCCCTTAACTACTCGATTATCCAGCGTATTATATTTCCATTATATTATGATAACGCATGAGAACAGACATTGCTATAATACACTGGATAATCGAGGCTGGGGTCAGGCAAACCAATGGCTGAGAGCATGAGAAAAGATCAACCCCGTCTGGTTACTGCCCAAAACTCCGGTTCCACCGGCTGTCACGACAAGCACGCGTGGGGTATGCATGGTGCCGCCCTGCCCTGAACCCTCAGGCATAGGAATGGACTTGGGGATTGTAGAAAATCCCTTGCACACGAATGACGAGTTGATGGTTACACAGTTTTGGCAGCATATAATAATCAACAATATCAAATCGTGTCCATGCACGTGAGCCAAGGTTGTGTTGGCATCTGCATGATTCAGCCAGACGACCTCCCCCTAAACTTCAGCCACCCGGAGGCTGAACCGCGTAGGGATTTTATGACTGGAGCATCTGCTAGTGCTCGCTAGTTTCAGGGGTTTTCGACTACCCAAGGCTAGTGCAGTAAATGCCTCGGCAAGTGACACAGAGGAAGCCAAATTGTATGTTTGTTGTTTATATCTGGCTTGACGAGGTTTAAGAAGAGAATACAAAATCGAGTTTGGGGCAGGCAAGCCAGAGAGGGACAATTCACGCCATTGATACACGATACAATGCAACCAGTCAAGTCACAGTCTGAACACCCGAGTCAATCTAACACAACCCGACGAGATGTATCGTGTACTGGGGAGCAGTTCAGGGTGCCGTTGTACAAAGCGATCTTTGCGCTGAGGTGATCGTAACAGCCATACCTTAACATAGACTTAGGACAGTGGCAGCGCTAAGGTGATCGTAACTCCCATACCTTAACATAGGCTTACGACAGTCGTAACGCTAAGCTGATCGTCACTCCCATACCTTAACATAGACTTACGACAGTCGTAACGCTAAGGTGATCGTCACTCCCATACCTTAACATAGACTTACGACAGTCGTAGCACTAAGGTGATCGTCACTCCCATACCTTAACATCGACTTACGACAGTCGTAGCACTAAGGTGATCGTAACTCCCACACCTTAACATAGACTTACGACAGTCGTAGCGCTAAGGTGATTCTGACTCCCATACCTTAACATAGACTTACGACAGTCGTAACGCTAAGGTGATCGTCACTCCCATACCTTAACATCGACTTACGACAGTGGCAGCGCTAAGGTGATCGTAACTCCCATACCTTAACATAGACTTACGACAGTCGTAGCGCTAAGGTGATCGTAACTCCCATACCCTAACATAGACTTACGACAGTGGCAGCGCTAAGGTTTTGTACAACGGCACCCTGATCCGGAGTTCCCTCGCGGCCCAATTTAGAACACTATTTCTTCACCGTTACCTAAATCAGTACGATATACACACTCTGTATGTATAAGTGTGACTTTACACACATACAAAAACGTCAGACGTTTTGTATTTTCCGAGCGACGGCGAAGGAAATACAGTCGAACCCCGTTGTCTCGAACAAATGTTCCAGTTACCCGGGGTTCGAAACATCAGGAAAACATTGTGCTTAATTCGAATACTTGAGACTCCCAAATGAATTCGAGACAACCGTGAATTCGACACATCCAAGTTAGACTCAACGAGGTTTTACAGCATATGCATCGTAATACAAGTTTCGTAAAAGCAGTTTGTTGACGTAAGGGTAATAACGCCACTATCACCAACAACTCATAACTGATTAAATTTCGAGGAGCTAACAGTGTACATGTGACGTTAGTTACAGTTGATATACGGTGACCGCCTCCGTGGACTAATGGTCGAGCGTCTGTCCGGAAAGCTTAAGGTCGGAGGTTCGATCCCCGGTCGCGTCATACCAAAAGCCATAACAAGATGGTACTTGTTGTTACCCTGCCTGGCGCTAGGCATTAAGGGTCTAACACAAGGACTGTATATCAGTATGATGTGTCTGAGTTTGGTATTCATGTTAAAGTGCATGGGAGTCGCTTTATAAGTGCAATAATCTTGAACGCGACGTAACAACATTTCACCTCACCTATTAGATACTGTGACGTCATCACCTACTGTTATGTCAATATGTTAAACATGTGTTTATATATAGGCAACAAAACTATACTGGTCTATTTTACAAAATACAGTGTAAACATTATGAAGATTTATATTTAAAATCTCATATATATTTAACTGCATCTTTATAATACCATTTTAAAGGTTCCTGACCGAATACGGTCATTCCAGTAGATAGATCGCGTTAGCTTCCAGCTCGGTACGATACTTTCAAGATGTTCGCTTTCGTAATTGTGGGGCGGTTGGGTAGCCAAGTAGTTAAAGGGTTCGCTCGTCACGCCGAAGACCAGGGCTCGATTCCCGACATGGGTAGGCTACAATGTGTGAAGCCCATTACTGGTGTCCCCCGCCGTGATATTCCGGGAATATTGCTAAAAGCGGCGTCAATCCATACTCACTCGTAATATTTGTTATGGATTAAGGATTTCAATTTAAATGTCAACAATGTCTTTAAACATTTAACTGCTAAACACCATGTTGATGCTGTCGTTGTTGGTCTGTTATTTACACAGGATCATGTGCGTCTCTCTTATTCTTTGCAGCAATGTTTTGTTGTCGAATACATAGAGCTTAATGCGTAAGAACTGTCACAATTGTTGTTTCCCGAGCGAGAGTGAGGGCAAATACATGAATTCTGACACTGCTTTCGTGAAATCAAGACACAGGCGCATAGAATACATTTGTGCCCCACACTTTATAAGCTGTAGTGAAAATGCAGTGTTTCTGTACTGATAACAAAGCAATCTGCTAACAGAGGGCGCTGGCATAACCAGGTTTTTTTCCAGGCTTGACGGAAATAACCAAAGTTACTATTGTGACGTCATCCATAAGACGTCAAAGATGTATGTCTTGCATCAACAATAATGTTGGCATAACGCCAACAATTAAGTCGCTATGTAACCCTCGAAGTGATATTTAGCAGAGATTTAAGAGATCTTCACCATCCCATCTGTTGTTTCTGTTTACATATGGTAAGAATATAGACAATTCACGCCGCAAATAGCTGATGCGGCGTTAAGCAATAATCGCTCACTCGCTTGAAACATATATGAATAACAAGACCAGTTTTTATACACCATACCTATGATTCCAGAGAAAGTGTTAGCATCATTACCTTTGCAGCATTTCTTCCCCTGTGTATAACGCTCCAGCACTCCGCCACAGCATGTTTGTTGGCTCCTCTTGTAGGTCTTCCATTCTCCATTTATGAAACACTCATCTACCCCGAAAGCCAGCTCTGTTGAAAATGATGCGAATTATTATCATGGACTTTGTCGTATTTATTGTTATTACTAATATCGAAATTATTACCATCATGGTTATTACTGTTAATGGTGATGATGATAATAATAACTAATATATAAATACTGTTATCATGACTAAATCATAACGATGGGGACGCTGAAAGCAACACGTTCTCATGCAAGAATAAAGCCATTAACATTCCTTTTCATTTAGGAGGCACGGGTGGCCTAGTCGTCTAAAACGCCGCAATTCGCACTGCAGGCTTGCAGTGAGTGAGTTAATATTTAACGTCACATCGGCAATATTTCAGCCATATAGTGACTGCAGGCTTGCATCCATAGGGCCGCCATGAACCTATGATTGTCCCAGTTCGCCCCAGTTATGTTTCTTGGCTTGTCCCCGTGCTCGTGGCTTTTACCAAAGTCGGACATGTCTGCATTAGTTATAATGAGGGACTTTCCTCCCACATTAAGCTTATACGCTGTGATTTAACTAGAATACTTTTCAATGCGGCGTAAAACTCATTCACTCACTCTTGTGTAACGAGGCGACGGTATTACACACCTGAACGGGGTTTTTCTAGTATAGTTGTATGGCTTATTGGTCAAATGTGTAACCATTGGAGGCATGGCGTTGTGTTATCAGTATCAGACGGGATGACCTGCACGTGGTGTTTGGGCCTGGATCAGGTAAACCAGAGATATATTATTATACCCCGCGATCACCAAATAGAACAAGTTTAACCTGGTGTCGTAATCGTAGTGGTTGTGCTGGTGGTCGAATCGGAGAGGTGAGTAGTTTGCAGAGAGTTATCTCCCTTGTACTGTCCATTCTACTTTCTTGACATAAGGAATGCAAAATTAATACATAACTTAAAATTAATAGTAACTTGTTGCTTGCCGCATAACTTTGCATGTTTCAAATTTTAGTCAATGCTCATTAACTTAAAAGCATGGGTGTTTTTCTACCCAAATTATTACGAATGCGAACAACCTTCAAGTACTTGAAACTTCTTATTTTGTATAAAACTATAGCAGTTCCTCATCTACATTGGATGCTATATAGTCTCACGTTAACTCTACCAATAACATTAAAAAGAAACACAATTAAAATAATATTAAGTGTCGACTATTACAATTGTGATACCCGCCATGATACAGTCCGTTACAACGAGATGTCTGACTAATTTGAAAGATTTCCAAGGGCTTATAGAATTTAAAATGTTTCCATTTATATTATTAATCTTCGCGCCAATAGACTTTTAAAGATAATGTACAGTAAAATACGTTTATGACGATTACGCTTATAAGTAACTGACGGATATAACGAAATGTGTTTTGATTCCGTCCATTTGCTGTATATTTGTTGAATATATGCTTATAACGAACTACGGTTATAACGAACTAACCTTAGCATGGGCGGATACAGCTTTTTTGAAAAGGGGGGGTGCACAATTAAGATCTATTCATTGTCTTTGGTGGTGATTTATACAGAAATAAAGATTTTTTCGAAACAAAAAGGGTGTGTGTGTGTGCGCGCACCCCCCCCCCCCCCCCCCCCTTTTCTGTATCCGCCCATGTTTAGTGGCCCCTTTAAGTTCGTTATAACCGTACGTTACTGTATAATTATCGCAAAAGCAATTGCTTTTGTGTTCAAGCTTGTAAGTCAAAAAGCAATTACAATACATGTGCAGCAACGAGCTAAAAAGATGGGATATATTTTTATGTGGTTGTACTCCGTCATCAATATTTTGTGATTATTTTTAAAAATAACTGACTACGGACGCACTGCATAATAACAACAGTACAAAATGTACAAGTAATCAAAATAAGAGAAAACACCGCCTTAAAATACCACAAGTATTTTGCTAGAGTCCGTTCGACCACAGTCCACTGCATCAACAGCAGGGTGGATTGAAAACAAAGTACCATATCTGTGAATGAAATCTATTTCAAAGATGACGTGCACTTATTACTGTAACATTAATGTATTATCACATCAATATCAGTTATTAATAGAAACACATCACCATGGCGGTATTGGCCAATACGTGATTTTCCGACATCTGCATCATCGACATATGGGTTGTACTCCGTCATCAATATTTTGTGATTATTTTTAAAAATAACTGACTACGGACGCACTGCATAATAACAACAGTACAAAATGTACAAGTAATCAAAATAAGAGAAAACACCGCCTTAAAATACCACAAGTATTTTGCTAGAGTCCGTTCGACCACAGTCCACTGCATCAACAGCAGGGTGGATTGAAAACAAAGTACCATATCTGTGAATGAAATCTATTTCAAAGATGACGTGCACTTATTACTGTAACATTAATGTATTATCACATCAATATCAGTTATTAATAGAAACACATCACCATGGCGGTATTGGCCAATACGTGATTTTCCGACATCTGCATCATCGACATATGGGTTGTTAAACAACACCTACGACAAATTACTGAGACTTCTACGACTCAGCATTCGTATTTCAATATAATCTTCAAGGTGGATGATGGAGTAAAGGGGTTTGAACACCAACACCATCAACATGCTCTCTGTGTATAACGCTATGTAGTGTCACAGGTTTAAGCATAAACGTCGTTGTTTAAAAGACACAAAGGGGGCTATCCACTCTAGTTGAAGATTCGTAGGTCAGGCGAAATAATGACTAACTAGTTTTTGATACTCAGAAACTGGCGAGAGCTACGCTGAATTGGTGACAGATATCGTGATCTAGATGTCCGAGTAACGGTCCCGGTAGAGCTATTGCCATAGAAACTTGTAGAGTGACTTAGTGTGTATAAAAATGGGCATCGGCATGGGTTTGTTTTGGACGTGTAATAAATACAGGCACCACAGACATTGCTAACTACGTCAGTGAACCAATGCTCTGACGTTTGGTGCGATAATTGTCATATTATACGTGCGCTTCCGCTAACCGCGGTTCCCATGTACCAGCATATTCCGACTAAGAGAGACACATTATTTCCGATCGAGGCACTATATATGTTAAGGAAACTCAGTCTTAAGATCGGCATTGAATATTCCATGAATAGTTACCATGAGTATTAATTCTAGGCACGGAATAGTATTCACTATAATTATTGATGCAACGACGGATATTGCAGGACGCGGAGTGCTTCTCTGTTAAATAGCTGTACACTACTACACCTGTACCTTAATATTGTACAACGCAATACAAACTGCACATTTATCTTTATGAAGTAGTATATAAAGTATACAAGTGTTGTCGATTGAAAGTTTTAACATTCGTCCTTTATTGAATTACCCGAATTCGTAAATGATTAAAATTATCTCTCTTAATGTAGGATATGTAGAAACAAAACCATCAGGTTGTGCATCAGATACACTGACTGACAAGAGATGGACTTAAACATGAAATTGTCATTAGAATATATCGCAACAACAAATTGTGTGTTCCGAATAGCCAGCATAAAACATATATTCTCAAAACAGTCCAAAATTGAATAAAGTGAAAATAAAATGTTACTTACCAGAATTCAGTATGAAGATAGCAAAAGCTAAAATATTGTTCGCATTCATGTCTTTGAGTTAACATGAGACAATTAGTTGAAGTTGATCTCTTCGAAGTTTTGTTCGGATTGATCCGTTTTCAGCTGAGTCCAGCTTTTGTATCATATGTGTCCCTACTAAAATTAGAAGTGGGAATTCCCTTCGCGACATCATCCGCCATTTTCTTTCGGCGTTGCAAACTCCGCGCGTGATTCCCTTTGGAAAATGGACAAAACAAATGGTAGGCGTACTTTTTTTCAGAAAAAGGGACACCAGCACGTGACATATTAGAACGAGGAATGTTCCCCAGTGCAATAACACCCGTGTTCGTTGCTATTTTTCTAGGCTAATAACCCACAACAGATACACATGTCCGGGTACGATTAAGGAAAACAACGCACCTAATATCCATGCGTTGTTTGTTTGCTTGCTACCACGTAAGCGTGCGGGTGGAATCCTTATGTTGACGCATGTTCGCGGTATTTCTGGTCTGCCTAAATATAAAAACACGTTTGGGGGATTCCGTGACCTGTCCGGGTCTGTGACACAGAATCGACAACAATAGTAACCATAAGTGAATGTTTTCAATTTGTTGTAACACTTTAGTTTCTTCATGTTGACTGTTTATAAGTCCCTATCGTTGTGAAATGACCTTCTCCCAACACACCTTAGACCTGCATTATGTAGCTAATATGGTTTTGATGTAATTTCAATACTGACACGTTTGTGCACAATGAAATGTTTCAGAAAAAATAAACAATTACATTAATAGAGGTTCTAAATGTATCAAGTGTTTACAAGCAGTTTAAAAATAACTTAATAACTCGGGGGCGGTGGGGTAGCCTATGGTTAAAGCTTTGGCTTGTCATGCCGAAGACCCGGGTTTGATTCCCCACATGGATACAATGTGTGAAGTCCATTTTCTGGATTCCCCCACCGTGATAATGCTGGAATATTGCTAAAAGTGGTGTAAAACCATACTCACTCACTCACTCACTCACTTAATATATAACACATTTTAGTTAGGACAGTTGAAATAATATCTGTTGTGCAATTCTGATTTGGTCCCCTGGAGGAGGAAATACCCATGTTAATCATGCATTATTTATAGACGATGACTAAAGCCAGAATGCACCCTTTGTACTGAAGGGGATTTGGTAGGCTTCATAGCTTTCACTTCCCATATTTGATGAAGATCAGAGAAACTTGGTGTATGGTCTCTTGTGAAAATGAACTTTAATCAGTTAAAGATTGATGCCAGAAAAGACACCATATATTATGTATATTCTAGAACCTCAGTATGTACATTTTAGGCAAATGACAGTATCAAATGACAACTGGTTAATGTACTGTAGGAAGTGAAATGTTACATTGATCATGTTGATGTCCTCAAACATCTGTCTTCATCTACCTTACTGACGGCCATAACCAGTGTCCATGGTATATGTAAAGAAGTGTAGTACCCTGAAATAAACATATTCTTTAACTACCCTTTGGACTTGATCTGTATGCCCTCGTATTCTGTGAAGCTGATGACTTACTTGAAGGTCCTTTGGCAAATATCATCCCTTTAACTTGTTTGGTTTGATGACTATTTACCTGATGATAACACCAAACGGTGATATTACTCAAACGTATGTAACCCAGACTGCAATGCCACTGGTGCTGCCTACCTTTAGAATACAGTACCACAAACTTTTCAAACATGTGATCATACCCTATGACGTAATTTGTTGTATTTTGTTGCCAGTCACACCAGCGAAACAATGCCTTGTGACGTCAGGGGTCATCGAGTGTTCATAAGTTCCTCCCAGTGATCTATCATCTCTACACGAAATGTCATTGAATACGCCAAGCGCTGTGGAGAGTTTTGAATATTTGTTTACTGAATATAGCCTGCGGCAGCACATTTTACAGCAAGCACTAGTTTACGAAAGCACTTTTATTTTTTATATATTTTTTATTTCGTTTTTCTCGTAATTCAAGTGGCTAAAAGGGTTATAAATGGGAACTAATACACATATATTATTTTTTCGGTGCATTAATTTTCATTATTATGCACAAGAATGTAGTTTGTTATTGATATTTAATTGGTGCTAACAAATCCAAATGTCGCCAGTGTTAGGGTAGGTTACCCCGAACTCTATCCTTAGCCCTTGGATCCCCTTTACGATCAATCACCCCTTTACGATCATTAGGGTTAGGTACTCGTTTAGTGGCTATTATAGATTATATAGATTATATAGCGGCTCCTTATATTCTTCCCACAAAAACGTTGAGTAAAAAGGATGAAATGGTTTTGTGTCGAATATTTTGGCTACTGGAAACTGTTCTGAAACATTCACACAAGCCACTTTCACCGGCTACATTTTTCAGTACTGATTCAAAATCAAACTCACCATTGTGTCGTCACTAGTCATGCTTATTCCTCCATCGTTCCTAACTATTATCCACATCATCCTTACAGTGTTCCCTACCACACTTTTCTGTCACAAAAGTCACCCGACGAATGATTAAATACCATATCATTCATGCGCACTTGCGAGTTGGACGTCTGATGCCTGGAGCCGTTTTCAGTTCGTGGCATATCGGCTCATTCCTCACCACCCGGTATCTTGTAGATTAAGGAATGTGACGAGTGTGCCAAATGGCATCGGGATCATTCGTAAGTGTCCGTAGACTAAAGTCACGAGACACCATGCCTACCCGTAACCTTCCTAAGTGTCCGTCACCTATTCGACCCTTTTCGTTCAGTTCCGTAACGTCATAGGCATGACTAGGTAAATTTGCACTAAGTTTAACAGTGTGAACGTAGCTCAGTCGGTTAGCTGTCGGGCTAACAATCCGAAGGTCGCGGGTTGGCGTCCGACGGATTCTCACTGAAACTGGTTGCTTGTCTTGTGACATGTGACCCACGGCAGAGATCATCCTCACGAGAAGTTGTGGTACTGTATTCTAAAGGTGCTCACCAAAAGTGTAGACGTTTAACAAGGATGCCAAGTTATAGGGCTGGCTAAAAAGATGGGAAGAAATATTAATGATTATCGATATGAAATTGTTCTCATCAATAATAATTTATATAAACCATTGTGATGAAATAAAGTTTAGTTTTATCAAAACAGACCTGTTATTGTCAATAATGTCAATTGTCGAAGATGAAAAGGAACTGTTTTTTGTTATACATCTATCTCAAATGTCCATAAAGTAATCCATGCACATATGTGTCACTGCTCACCTGTGGCATGACATATGTTGATTTCTTTCGGGACTTTCTTGCATATTAGCTAAAGTTACTTCTCAGATATTTATCAATAATTGGCCAATATTTAGGTAGTGATCTCTAATCTATGGATAGCCAGCCCTACCTATTTCTGTCCCCAACTCATCATTGATAATTCCAATACTAGTACAGGTGTACCAGTGGTTCAGGCATTGTCTCTTCCTGCTGATGACACAGGTTCCATTCCCCGAGACTGTGTTCAAAATAAAAAATTGCTACAGATTTTAGAAGCTGCAGGGCCTAACTAAACTCTTCAGGGCCTCATTTATGAAAAACTGCAGCTGATTGTGACAAATAAATAAACACATACATTTACCAGGTAATGGTTCTGTTTCAACCAGGTAATGGTTGATTAAAATAATGAAGTAATATTAGTCTAACTTAACAAGGAGAAACAGTGAGTGCATTGGCTGACTGTTTCTCTCTGATATCTTCATGAAATTCCAATGCTTCTTGTAATTTCAGAGAACCACCTCCATGTGTCATGGTACGACAGTGCCTGGATACCTCTCCTCAACCAGTCTAATGTCCTTGACTACTTCTCTGAACGGAGCAATCCATTCTACGACCGCACATGCAACAACGAGATCATCAAGATGCAGCGACTTGGTGTCGAACATCTCAGGTAGAGTTTCAACCTTGACGCTTGATAATCACTCTCAATATCTGGATACTTAATAAATTAAAGCTGATAGCCAGACATGTAGTAGCCTGATATGCAATACACTCAGACAACATGGTGTTCTGTCCTACTCAGACATGGTGTTCTCTCCTATTCAGATATGGTGTTCTCTCCTACTCAGACATGGTGTTCTCTCCTATTCAGATATGGTGTTCTCTCCTACTCAGACATGGTGTTCTCTCCTACTCAGACATGGTGTTCTCTCCTACATGGACATTGTGTTTTGTCCTACTATGACATAGTGTTCTGTCCTACTTGGACATGGTGTTCTGTCCTACTCAGTCATGGTGTTCTCTCCTACTCAGACATGGTGTTCTGTCCTCAGACAACCTGGTGCTCTATCCTACTCAGTTCATAAAAAAAGAATATTCTGCATACAAATTTAATTGGCAGAAAAGTTAGAATCCCAAATTTGATTTCCCTTATGCGGATTCTTTCAGTGATTGATAGAGAAAGAGGCCATAATAACAGAAGGTAACATTCTTGTAACTGACTGTGTTGTGGTCATTGATAACAGCATTAATATTCTGTTGCAGCAATATGACTGGACTGGAGTACATCCTACTGCATGTACAGGAACCTATCCTGTATGTCATTAGGAAGCAGTTCCGGCAGTCACCCACACAAGGTCAGTACTACTCTTAAATGCTTTGGATCCCTTTCTAACCCCTTCACCTCTTTTCTAGCCTTGATGATTTTCTTAACATCCCCACCAAAATTTCACTGCCAAAACATCAGATCTGCCCTCAACCTCTCTGTCCACCTTCCTGAACCTCACTGTCCACCTTCCTTGACTCTTTTAACCTCTCTGTCCACCTTCCTTAACTCCCATAACCTCTCTGCCCACATTCCTTAATCTCTCTGTCCACCTTCCTTAACCTCACCGTCCACCTTCCTTGACTCTTTTAACCTCTCTGTCCACCTTCCTTAACTCCCATAACCTCTCTGCCCACATTCCTTAACCTCACCGTCCACCTTCCTTGACACCTTTAACCTCTCTGTCTACCTTCCTTAACTCCCATAACCTCTCTGCCCACATTCCTTAACCTCACCGTCCACCTTCCTTGACTCCTTTAACCTCTCTGTCCACCTTCCTTAACTCCCATAACCTCTCTGCCCACATTCCTTAACCTCACTGTCCACCTTCCTTAACTCCCTTTACCTCTCTTTCCACCTTCCTTAACCTCTCTGTCCACCTTCCTTGACTCCCTTAATCTCTCTGCCCACCTTCCTTAACCTCACTGTCTACCTTCCTTAACTCCCTTTACCTCTCTTTCCACCTTCCTCAACCTTACTGTTCACCTTCCTTGACTCACTTAACCTCTCTGCCCACCTTCCTTAACCTCACTGTCCACCTTCCTGAACCTCACTGTTCACCTTCCTTGACTCCCTTAACCTTACTGTCCACCTTCCTTGACTCCCTTAACCTCTCTGCCCACCTTCCTTGACTCCCTTAACCTCTCTGCCCACCTTCCTTAACCTCACTGTCCACCTTCCTTAACCTCACTGTTCACCTTCCTTGACTCCCTTAACCTCTCTGTCCACCTTCCTTAACCTCACAGTCCACCTTCCTTAACTCCCTTTACCTCTCTTTCCACCTTCCTTAACCTCTCTGTCCACCTTTCTTGATTCCCTTAATCTCTCTGTCCACCTTCCTTGACCTCATCATCAACCTTCCTTGACTCCCTTAACCTCTCTGTCCACATTCCTTGACTCCCTTAACCTCTCTGCCCACCTTCCTTAACCTCACTGTCCACCTTCCTTAACCTCACTGTTCACCTTCCTTGACTCCCTAAACCTCTCTGTCCACCTTCCTTAACCTCTCTGGCCACCTTCCTTAACCTCACTGTTCACCTTCCTTGACTCCTTTAACCTCTCTGTCCACCTTCCTCCACCTCCATTTAAACCTCTCAACTTAATGCAGTTATTTACAAACACAACTAACCCATGTATTTCCTACTACTTGCCAGCATTTGTTTTCTGTGCCACGCTACTTGATGTCCCATGTGTTGTTCTAGTGAGCCCACTGGCCATGTACTACATCATTGGAGGGATTGTGTACCAGGCACCGGACCTCGGCTCTGTCGTAAACTCCAGATTGGTATGTAAAGAGCTTACATAGTGTTTCTCCTCTCCACTTACCTGTGTTGCAGTAACCACCCCAATTACACTAAGTTCACTCTTCAATGTAATGGAGAATGTTGTGAACTGTTCTGTGATTGTTACCCACAATGCCTAGGGAGGTGACATGGCCTAGTGTTTGCTAGTCACCAAATGTTGTATTTCTTTTGTAAATTTAGAAAAGAAATAAGTATTTTTAATAGGGGGCGATGTTTGTTCAGGTACCCTGTAACTGTTTTGACAACATCACTAATGATCTAGGTACCGGGTTCGTCTGTATTATAGGATAGCGGAGTGGTTTGCACGTCTTGCCAAAAACCTGGGTTCAATTACCCACATGGGTACAAAGTGTGAAGCCCATTTCTGGTGTCCGCTGCCATGATATGGCAGGAATGCTAAAAGCGGTGTTACGCCATATTCAATCACTGTATTATCATGCATATTAAATACACCACTGCTTTGCTAAATCCGAAATAAACATGACAGTGTTACTTATGTGAGTATCAGTACACACATAAGTAAATTTACTCACTATATGCAAATGGGTCATGTGAACACATTTGCTCATGTAGCAACAATACATCAGGTGTATATCTACATGAGCAACACAAATCTTGCAAAAGTATTTTTGCACATGAGTATATTTACATGCCATGTATTTTGTGTGTGTGATCAGCCAAACACTTTAGTAACAGGTTTGCTTATTTGCTTATGGTCTGTGAATCATGATTATGCCTCAGTGCCAGAAGAGAGGTGGCTTTTACCTTCAGTAGAACATGATCAGCATGATATACATTGTTATTGAGCAGCGGAATTCGCAGCAAATAATATTCAGCATGTTGCTCCCCCAAACCCCCATTTCATTTTGATTAATTTTATCTCTATTTTTTGGTATTTGCCTGCAGTTAACATGTTCAGCTTCAGTTATTTCACTGACAGACATGTTTCCATCCATAAAAGACACATAAATCAGTTACTACTTTTTTCTTGAAGAACATCTGAATCGTGTTATGTCAGAATATTAAAGCCATATTTTCCACATGTGTTTATGTAGGAACAAAGTTATGAGCTAAGTCATTGTGCAAAGACACTACAATCTGAAACTCATCATCTTTCCACTGTACATCTTTCCTATCCTCTAAATCCTCATCGGCACATCTGCGGCGGTAGGGTAGACTAGTGGTTAAAGTGTTGGCTCGTCATGCAGAAGACCCGGGTTCAATTTCCAACTTGAGTACAACTTATGAAGGCCATTTTCCTGTGTCCCCAGCCCTGATATTGCGGGAGTATTGCTAAAACCATTCTCACTTACTATGCACATCTAGCACAGATTATGAAATACAACATATACTGTTTTCACACTAGTGGCAATTCAACAGACACATCAAGTCACTTCTGGAGACATCTCCACCTTCCCTTCACCCGGTCGAATGGTCATCCTAGCTCAGCTTAGCCTGTAGTTGAATTGTTTTGGGACAGATCAGATCTGGGTGTAATCTAATAGGAGGCATCTGCCACTCATGTAACAGGCATCTTGAATTCCTTGTCTGAGCACCATATACTCTTGACCATTCCACATATACAGTGGTCCCTTGACTTAACACTCCTCGATGTACCGCAGGGTAAACCATGGCACCCAAAAATGCATGAAGAATTTTCCCCTAAAAGCGTGTTTAAGCGCGTTAAAGCAAATAAAGTTACAAATAAACTGATTAGATTTAATTCCAAGTCGATGTACACGTGTGTATTTGTAAAACAATTATGTTCATTGTATCCGGCTGCATGTGATCGAAACCATTCTGCCTTTTGTTCCGTTTGTGAAAAAACATATCGTCCACAGATCTGGCATTAAACTCACATAAAATTAAATCACAGCAACGATTTAATACTCATCTCAGCTTGTTGTTATTAGTAACATGTGAGATGTCTTCGAACTTCAAACCTGGCCGCGCGTAATGCAATAACAACAATCGAAACAATGGCTTCCAGTATTTAATCCGGACTTGAGTAACCGTGAGAGACCTATAAAAAACATTGGAACTTCATTGTTTAAATAGCGTAATTACGAAGGGTATAAAATAAATCTTAGTTCATTAGTCTTTACCATTTCAATCATGGCAACCACTGCGAGTAAATCTAAGCGACAGGCGTAAAGACAAGTTGGAGATTGTGAGGAGATCGGGGGATTGCAGAAGAAGCGAAATAAAGGGGCAACGGACTCTACACTGGATGCAGCGCTGTTTGTCATCGATGCTGTACAAAAGTTCCGCGACTATGCTAAGGAGAACAGCATCGATGTATCCCAAAGGACAGCCATGATGTGGAACGCGTGCGATGACGACCTGCCGATTGCCGAACTTCTCAACGACCAAGAGTTTGTTGCCGCAGCAACGCCCGTCGAAATCATCGACGATGAAGAGGAAGAGGAAAACAGCGACAGTGCAAACAGTGTTCAGCAAATGGCACCCTCCCTTCGAGATGCTATTAATGGGGCCGAGCTTTTATTGCGGCACTTAGAAAAAAGTGACAAATACGAACAGCTACACGTGATGCAAGTCCGCTGCATACTGTCACAACTGAGAACCGAGGAACGTGACAGTCAGAAACAATTGAAAATTAGTGACTTTTTTAGTAAATAGAAATGTGTTCATGCATTACGTCATGTACACGCACCAGTTGCATGGTATGAGTGCAATTTTCCCTTTGCATAATTATCATTATTAACAGAATTAATATATCTCTTATCCACTCAAATCTACGTTTGTGTTTGTGTTTGATTGTTGTAAATCGCTCAAATAACCGTGTAAAAATATAACAACACTTATTTAGATTCTACATGTATAACATCCAGTCGTCAAATAATACAGACTACTTTGATTAACTTACACAAAGTATTTCTATCAGTTTGAATCATCGTCCACGATCAGTGTTACATACATCTACATGTCCAATGCCACCGTGAAATAATTGCGCCACTGTTCCATTCACTACCATCATTACGTAATGTGAACCTCAGCAAGGAATATCTGTACAACGCTCTGTCCTAGAATGCGGGGTCGGTTTCTTGGACCCCGATGACAGCGGTATATCGAGGGACCACTGTATATCAGTAAAGGGATAAACAGCTGGCAGGATTATGGAGTACCATAGCCTTGCCTGTTCAGACAGTCAGCATGGGCATGTGCCAAGTCCCATTGATTGCAACGCCACGACAGCATGGGCATATGCCGAGTCCCATTGATGGCACCGACACGTGCCCTTGCAGACAGTCAGCATGGGCATGTGCCGAGTCCCATTGATTGCAAAGCCACGTGCCCTTGCAGACAGACAGCATGGGCATGTGCCGAGTCCCATTGATGGCACCGACACGTGCCCCTGCAGACAGTCAGCATGGGCATGTGCCGAGTCCCATTGATGGCACCGACACGTGCCCTTGCAGACAGTCAGCATGGGCATGTGCCGAGTCCCATTGATTGCAACACCACGTGCCCTTGCAGACAGTCAGCATGGGCATGTGCCGAGTCCCATTGATTGCAACGCCACGTGCCCTTGCAGACAGTCAGCATGGGCATGTGCCGAGTCCCATCGATGGCACCGCCACAGTTTGGGAATCCCCAGATCTCTTTGTAACCATCAATGACAGCCTTTCGGTCGTTATCTTTAGTGGGACTTGTGAAGTCAACAACAGCACTGCAGACATCTTGCACAAATTCCCATACTGTAAAAGACCAGTATCACTTCAGGCATTCCTCTCACATCATGCTGGCATGCCGTGGTAGATACTGGAATACTGTTCAAAGTGGCTTTTAACCAAACTCACTCACTCACTCCCAAATTAATTTTCCTACGCCAGAATCCTTCCATCCTTCCTGAACTCAGCAGATGAAGCCGCCAATAGATGCCAAGCTTATGATCTACATCCAGATGTTCTTGAACTTTAGTTTGTTTGAAGCCCCTGGCAAAGAAAGGAAAATGTTTTTCTGGTCTTTCAAAAGTTTTCCCTGATTTGATGATCAGTAAAGCTTCCTTTAACAAAATCATTCAACAATGCACATGATCTCCTGGTCTCTGTTCATAATCATTTTGTTTCCTAGAGCACAACTCGAAAACCGTTCAAAATTTTAAACAGAAATAGGCAGATGTATCAAACAGAGCCTGAAACGGTGCCTTTTGCTGTTTGCGGATTTGAGGCATTTCTATTTTTCTCGATTTCCATGTAAACGATTTGGACTTAGTCTCAAAATGGGTGGTGAATGTTGTTTCCAGAATAATTTCACTGTCTTAGCTAAGATTTGTTTCATCAGTCAGATGAATTAATGTTGCTGTAGGTTGAAGACAGCTTCAAGAATAGCTGTTATTGCATTTGTAATTTTGGTCATAAGTCTAAGATTTATCTCGGCTAAGACATACATGTGAATAGGCTGCTTGGTTGTTAAAGTCTTAGCTTGTCCGAGGCTAGATGTCACTTTTGTGGCTACATTGTGTGAAGCCCATAGTTTGAGTCCCTTCTTCTATGACATAGTATTCTGAATTCACTGAATGTATCTGTACAACTGATGTCATAAGAATGTCCTTCTGAATGTTTATGTACTTTCTTCTTTCTCGTTTTAGCTAAATACTGTACACAATCTCCAGTCTGCATTTGAAGAAGGTAGGTATTTACAGTTTCAAATAAAATTCACAGCGTGTCCAACATGACCAATGGCTTTTCTTTCATCCCCCATATGATGCAGGGGGATCATCATCTGTTCTGTCTATCCATCCGTCCATTGGTCCATATTTTGTTTTCCGGAGCAGAACTTACATAACCTTTTCATAACCGTGAAAAATGTTTTATCCAAACTTGGTACCTGTATTAACCAGGGGCTGACATGGTGTGTTTTGCTATTGTTGGGGCCGGGGGTATTTGTCATCTTCTGCTGCCTCTTGTTGTTTCAACTATGTTCCATTCAACTCTCTACATATTAGTACTCTTAGTGGAGAAAGTAGAACATTATAACAACCTGAATTTTGTATGAGGAGCAGGTCTAGCCGCATAATCCTGAGAGGACTCAGATTTGTTCATTGCAGAAAAGGACTCAGATTTGTTCATTGCAGAAAATCAAAATATAAATATATATTCCTAATTTTTACACCAATTTTTAAAAGACGAATTTTCTTCTAATAATTACAATCTGTGATTCTGATTGGCTGACTTTCAAAATTGAATGTTATTTTTCGATAACTTTAGAAAGACTTTCAACCCTGAAGTACTTTGTCAAAGGAATTCCCCATGACCTCACTCGTCAGTGCAGCGACTTGAAACATTTGAAAGAATGTTTTACCCATGAAGATGCGGGTTTGAATAGGTCTTCAGCAACCCATGCTTGCTGTAAAAAGCGACCAACAGGATCGGGTGGTCAGGCTTCGCGACATGGTTTATACATGTCCCAAATGTGTGATGTCAGTCACTGGATTTTCTGGTCCAGACTCAATTATTTACAGACCGCTGTCATATAGCTGGAATATTTGCTGAGTTCGGTGTAAAACAATGCCTAAACATGGTATCGGGGACTCTCTCGTATGAGACAGCCCCACAAGTACAAGGGTACAACTATCAATAAATCAATGAAACATTTCAAAGAAAACAATTCTTGCAATAAGAGCAGCATGTAGTATATGATTTCTTTGTAGTCATATCTTCCAAACAGCCTTCTGTTTCAGCGCTTGTTTGCCTTTCATTTGCTTTACCTTTATCACCAGCTTACATTACTATCTTTCTTTAATTGCTAAGATCTTTCTAAAACTATTTTGAAGCGTTACTGAAATACAATTGATTATTAATACGACCTAGAAAATATTAAGGTCCCTGACATCTTTGTGAAAGGTATCTCTATATTCAAGCTATAACGTTCGTGTGACAGGGCATAGACAGTAAACAGCATGTATCCTTGCAATGCCAATTGTACCCGACTAAGATATTTTGACGATTAACGATGATTAAGTTCGTAAGTACATGAGGGCACGTGTGGCCCAGTCGTCTAAGGCGCCGTGATTCTCTTTGTAGAATTATATCCCTTAGACACACCAGAAACTATGATTGTGGGTTCGAATGCAGGTTCGCCCCGATTATGTTTCTAGGTTTGTCATCACCATACCTGTGCTCGTGGGTTTCACCGAAGTGGTTAACGTCTGAGACCTGCATCACTTCGGGCTTTCCTCCCACATTAAGCTGACACACCGCGATATAACTGGTATAATGTTAAAAGCTGCGTTAAACCCAACTCACTCACTCAATTGTAACTAAATTGTATAAGGATTGTATTTCTTTTCTGTGCATTTATCAAAGGAAAACAGTCACAAACTTAGTATAAGATCTCTCCACTAAACTATATACAATTTGTAAATGTTAAATACACAGAAAAGGAACAACAATCCTTAAAGAAAGCACAAGGTCTGAATTTGAAATATCAATATGATTTGTAGCAACAGTGAGGTCATATTTGTTCATGCCAGTAAAACAAAGTTAAACTTTATTGCTTAAAGTTAGTTCAAACTAACAGTTAGCAATGACTAGTTTGTGACAATTTAATATCTTGTAGTCAGAAATATCTGTACATAACTCACATTGAGATCATACTGTCCTCTCATCAACAGACCACCGTCTACATCTTATTATCACTAATTGTGATACATCACTTTGTAACAAGGGTCCATTTCTTTTATCAATGTATACATAGCCTCCATGACCAGCAGGGGCGGTCGGGTAGCCTAGTGGTTAAAGCACTCGCTCCTCACGCCGAAGACCAGGGTTCAATTTCCGACATGGGTACAATGTGTGAAGCCCATTTCTGGTGTCCCCTGCCGTGATATTGCTGGAATATTGCTAAAAGTGGCATAAAACCATACTCACTCACTCACTCCTTGACCAGCAATAAAAATGCACCTCAGCTTTCAGCTCACTTTGAGTGTACTTGGTAGCAACAGTGTGATGGTGTTTTTTATTAAGATATTAAAATTTGATTAACGTGTATTCTGGCCTGGAAAATTAGGAAATGCTATTAGTCTGGTCCTGGTATGTATGTGTATGTTATCTAACAGTCATGCAGGATGTGCATTGATGTCAGGAGACCACCACTCATTGTGAAACAATGGGAAGTCAAGCTGTGTCATGGCTCAAAGTAGTTGAGGACAAAACATTTTTCTGGTTGGGGTTTTCACAAGTCTAAATATTTTGGTGGTGTTTTTCAACATATGTACATTGTACTTGACTTATGATTCAAATCACAGAACTATATATATGAGTAATAATGCATGACAGTAAGGAAATAAACCCTCAAAATGTGACAGAAATAAGGAAATGCTAGCCACTGTATCACACTTCAGTAGTTAGACACCCCTGTACAACAGTATTATAGAATGTATGATGTGACACTGGTCCCTATACAACAGTATTATAGAATGCATGATGTGACACTGGTCCCTATACAACAGTATTATAGAATGCATGATGTGACACTGGTCCCTATACAACAGTATTATAGAATGCATGATGTGACACTGGTCCCTATACAACAGTATCATAGAATGCAGAATGTGACACTGGTCCCTATACAACAGTATTATAGAATGTATAATGTGACACTGGTCCCTATACAACAGTATTATAGAATGTATAATGTGACACTGGTCCCTATACAACAGTATTATAGAATGCATGATGTGACACTGGTCCCTATACAACAGTATCATAGAATGCATGATGTGACACTGGTCCCTATACAACAGTATTATAGAATGTATGATGTGACACTGGTTCCTATACAACAGTATTATAGAATGCATGATGTGACACTGGTCCCTATACAACAGTATTATAGAATGTATAATGTGACACTGGTCCCTATACAACAGTATTATAGAATGCATGATGTGACACTGGTCCCTATACAACAGTATTATAGAATGCATGATGTGACACTGGTCCCTATACAACAGTATTATAGAATGTATAATGTGACACTGGTCCCTATACAACAGTATTATAGAATGTTTGATGTGACACTGGTCCCTATACAACAGTATTATAGAATGCATGATGTGACACTGGTCCCTATACAACAGTATTATAGAATGTATAATGTGACACTGGTCCCTATACAACAGTATTATAGAATGTATAATGTGACACTGGTCCCTATACAACAGTATTATAGAATGTATAATGTGACACTGGTCCCTATACAACAGTATTATAGAATGTTTGATGTGACACTGGTCCCTATACAACAGTATTATAGAATGTTTGATGTGACACTGGTCCCTATACAACAGTATTATAGAATGCATGATGTGACACTGGTCCCTATACAACAGTATTATAGAATGTATAATGTGACACTGGTCCCTATACAACAGTATTATAGAATGCATGATGTGACACTGGTTCCTATACAACAGTATTATAGAATGCATGATGTGACACTGGTCCCTATACAACAGTATCATAGAATGTATAATGTGACACTGGTCCCTATACAACAGTATCATAGAATGTATAATGTGACACTGGTCCCTATACAACAGTATTATAGAATGTATAATGTGACACTGGTCCCTATACAACAGTATTATAGAATGTATAATGTGACACTGGCCCTTGTACAACTGACAGTTTCTCATAGAAACAAGCATGATCATACAAATAACCATGTCAATTGCCTTTACAACTTCTTAAGTTTTAAAACTATGTTATATGAAAGAAACTCAAGGTCCAGAGAGATGAAACTTAATGAATATGTGTTGGAACAGAATGTGATTTAGATTTCTTCATGGCATGGAATGGAAAGATTTAGTGTATGATTATAGAATTGAAAACATATTTTTGAATTATAGCATCATCTTTTCAGAAACTGGTTAGAATATCTAACTAAAAAGAAAGTGCACAAAGACTTATACATCTGTGTTTGTGATGACGACCATGAACACAGATATATGTTACTTGCTTTGTGTGAGATACCAGATACAACAGTAACAACACAATATCCATACACCTGCAGTACATCCATCAGTGCACATCAGTACACATACTATGCAAGTACATACTCAAGGTTTGACATATTAGGATGTATTGTTGGGGACAATGACACATGCGGTCATGGAATCAGAAGGTTGGAATGTCAGTTGAGATATGATAGTCCTGCTGCTGTATGTCTACCGTATATCGCTGTGTATAAGGTGAGTCTTTCATAGATCAAATGAGGGGCTTTCAAGGGGGGGTGGGGGTCGTTTTTTATGCAGGGTTGAAGAGTTTTGATGTTTTTCCCCCCAACACAGAAATAACTGTGAGCACGCAACACCGGAAATACCATGTCAACAAATCCGTAATGAAGTATGCAAACTAGTCATGTAATTACACTGTCTGGTTATAAAAACAGTTCATTATTTAACTGGACTTACCTTTGTAATCTATTTTATTAATTTTAATCAAAATTACATTCAATATTGTTTGTTTTATTTTCATTGGTCAAAATCGCATGTGAAGTGATCAGGAAATCACACAATTCACCGTCATTTACAGCAACCAAGGTCATATTACCGCTATTGACGCCTTGAAATGAACTTTAGTGGATCAAGAATGGATATATATATATATATATATATCATAAATGCCATACTTTGACTCGCTGAAAGTCATATTTGTTGTAGTTTGACTATTTGTCAGAGTAAGGTTTTCACTATCGGGAGTGCGGAAGCATCAGCGTGATTGGTCAAATTGTTCCATACGCAATAGCGATCAGCTGAACCGAAGTGCTTGGCTTATGGTTATTAATTTATTTCAAATATATATAGTAAAATACTACAAAAATAACATGATATTGGAAAATATTATTCAGAATGAAATAATAGTTTCAGATTCAATTCTTTCGATTATTTTATCAAACTTCTTTCAAGTTATATTATTGGGTAATTATTAACCAAATCACCGGTAGATTCTGAGAACCGTGTACAGCTGATTGCTCCTTATGGCTTAGTTTACGACCAAATACGCACCGTAATCTTAATCTCTGCATATAAAAAAAATACCTACCTGTGTATAGAGTTGCAGGGAAGTATGAAGACCTTCTCAGAGGCAGATGTCAGTCAAATAAAATGGTCCCAAATTCACTATATAATAGAGAATAGTAATATCTTAAAAGGTGTACGTTTGTAGGGGTGACTTTATACACTCACTGATACCAGCACCATTCAAAAGACTTTATGATTAGATTTAGGCAATTGCATTTAATGCAATGTTGAAATACTTCAGAATTGGAAAATTGGAATTAAAAAAACACTCCAAAGCCTTTTCCCCAATTTGCCTGCCTAGGGCGCTTAGTTTTTATCTCCTAGAAAAATTCCTAATCCAGTGTTCATGATATCAAACAGTGATGACAGACAACAGAAACTTTGTTCTTTAACAACCAATATGTTTTCCCCAGTTGGCATGTAACGTAAAAACACCGAAACAATCAGATCCACAGTTAACAGATATAACACATTGTTATGCCTCTATTAACAATATTGCATTAGTTAATCCATACCATGTGTTGAAACGATATATGTCAATGTAGACCCCCAAATCATGTGACTGACACTGACCTCGAATATTGACTCATCACATGATCAGTATTGACCTGTCACATGGTGAATACAGACCTGATAACAAGATGGTGTCTGGTACTAACATTTGATTGTTGGCAGCTAAGTCACACTAGTAAAACTGAATAGTTTAAAGGCATCATAGACTTTGATGTGAATTCTGGTATAACTAAACGAATGATTACTCCTCCGTCTAGTCAAACCACCTCCATGACCTCAGGGGTTGGGGACAAGGGTCCTTGTTATCACATACTGATCAAGAGTAATTATTTGTATAATATATACTCACCGCCAAAAGAAACGCGAGGACCATACACGCTGGTTAATATATGAAGAATTACTAATATTCAAGACATCTTAGATAATGCATAATGAACGAACCACATGTGACGTCATAGATCCATGACTTGAGATGCAGTATTTGTCTCGTGCAGGATTAGCCTGTAAAGTTTGGAAACCACATGCAGCATATTGTGATAAGAATAAAGACACGCTGTGATAACACTTGACTGTTAGTTTTGTCATTAAGTGGTACACATTGGAAACATCTCCTTTTAATGTACGTTGTTCTCTGTATGTTTCTATGGTTCACATTTCTTTTGGTGGTAAGTATATTATAAACACAGATATCCACTTACAATTCATAGGCATAAGACTATGCCTGATTCACTTTTAATCCTATATAATATAACCATGGGTCGTCGAATTTACCACCAGTTATCCACTACTTATAATCCAGGATAAGTTGATTCTGGACCTGACAATTGACCCCGTATGTCTATGTAGGAGGTCTGCCCATTGGCACGTACCATTGTGAAGAAAGGGGAAGCAGGTGGTCCACGACAAATAGTACGATGGATATGTGTGTATCTTGGCTAAGAATACTGGTATCGACTTGTCACGTAGATCTCTTAATGGTCGTATGAGCAACACTTGTGTCCATGGAGCGTAGCCAATTTCATCATGACCTGCACATGCACAACTGGCGTACACCCTCCGAACTTGTAAATGTGTCTAGGCTCGGCAGCACCATACCCGTGCTCGTGGTTTCACTGAAGTGGTTAACATCTGAGACCTATCTCACTTCGGGCTTTCCTCCAACATTAAGCTGACACGCCGTGATATAACTGGATTAATGTTAAAAGTGGAGTTAAACACCACTCACTCACTCACTGTACCTGTAACAAACCAAATATGTTGCCCCCACTTTTGTGCACTGCCTGCTTGTCTCAAACACAATTTGTGAGTTGGTTCAACTTATCTTGGTCAACCAGTAAAAGTGTTTTGCATGGTTGTAGATGCACTGGCTATGGTGGTCACTGTTTATTTAGTATTATCATATAACGGGTAGGTTTCTCGGCAGGATAAAGCCAACGGAAAAAAACGATATCCGTTGGGGTCATATGCGGATAGAGATGCAAATATCAAAGGTCAAGTAGGACTACTTTCACTGTTTATAAACAAACATGGCGTCGCCCTCGTCATTCGGTGATCGAGTCAGAATTAACCATCAGGAATCTGGATAAACTACAGGGATAATTGCTATCATTATCAAAAGAACAGTCTAATATACTGAGAATCAGTGTCTAACTGTGACGTAGCTAAGACATTTTATAAGTTTTGGCAACTTTGGAGATATAAATTTTGAAACAATTTTGCGAGGGCACAAGGCCTAGCCAAGGGGGATCAGTAGCCATATCTGTGCCTGTAGACCTCTGCGGCTTAAAACCTTCTCCACATATTAAAATAGTTGGATTGCGCTAAAATATGTTTGAATTGTTACCTTGTTTCGTTTTGTCGCTGTGTGTACATCTGACTACACTTCTTAACGTAATGACAGGACAGACCGACTGTCAACAACGTCTGACCGTGGTCGTGACGTCTCATAGACTAGGGTTAGAGTAGCTTCCCTTTGACAAAGGGCAGTTACTCTAGCGGACAGACCGATGGATTGCCGTGAAAGGCAATTAAAAACAACTGTTGTTTTGCGTATAAGTTGCTTCGCCACTGTATAAGAAACAGTTTTTAGTTGGAACTATATTGGCTACTGTCACTGTCCGACTAACACATCACTTACCCTGTGACAGATGAAATATTAATGCGCGCATTCCAGGAAAACTCGCAATGTTTCGGTAATGTTTGTGAGAGAGGGAAAGCGATTTTGAAGCACAGAATTAAAGAATGACATTATATGATAAAGAGGTTATCACGCTTGTGTGTTTGGGGATGGTAAATATCCTGTATTAGGAATAAACACTATGTATTTAGCTCGCCAAGCCTCGCTTAATACAATGTTTATTCCTAATGCAGGATATTTACCATCCCCAAACACACTCGTGTGATAACCTCTATTTACGTAAACACATACTACCCATAAACAAGTATCTACACTTATGTAATATGCATATTCATATCAAAAGTATTGTTTTGTCTATACATAAACTAAAACATACACTTGATGGACAATGTACTGAGTTAATAATGAGCCTGAGCTCATACCACACGTGGGGACCATGCTGTGTCAAGTATCTACCATGTCTACGTTACTAGCTGTCTGCAGAAAAAGTAATAATATATACAGTACATGCAGACATAACAGTAAGAATAAATGTAACTCAGCTCTCTATATAATATTTTTCATCATATACACAAGAGCTGAGCATGGTGAAATAACGCTTTAAGATGTCTTCCATTCATTCATTCAGTTGTTCATGCTTAACCTTACCGCTTGTATCACGAATGAGCTTGGGTAAATTAACGTACAAGATTGGTAAGATAATTAATTTCAAGTGTTCTTACAGGAAATATGACGGTCCTGTAAAGTAATGAAATGATGTAGTGTACTACACTGTAAGATTGGGATGCAATAGTTCCCCTGTCCTGTCCATTTCATACATTTGTGCATACTGGATGCACATTTCTGTCGGGAAAGACTTCCGCCTATATCCCCCTCCAAATGTTATATATGTATGCATTGCCGCTCAATCCTTTCAAATCATATATAGTTTTAAGTATAAATCCCTGGTACTTTTTGTTTAATGTTATTACATGTTATAATGAATTGATGATAATTATTTGGTTCTTTCAAGCAATGGAAATAAAACTATACATTTGTTACTGCCTCAGTATCACAAATGTAGCTGATGTTTACAGGATTACATGGCTAACAATGAAACTTACAAAGTCAATGCTTTGTTGTGAATCGAGGAAATATTGATGGATTGTGACCATGTTTGTTGCTGGCTGTTTTTGAGACAGGTCATGTTTGAGATTGAACAGCTTTGTAACAAGGTCAAAGGTTACATGACAATGGCTAAAAATCTGGTCTTCGACATATATCAAACATTAATGGATTTAAGCATGTTTAGTAAATTTGTATTTATAAATCATCATCATTTTGTCATTGATCTGTTGGCATCAATATTTACCAAAAAATAATTTCACAACATTATCTAAGAAACAAGAAAATATTAAGGATAATGGCTGTAAGTAGATTCAAGAAACCAGGTAGAAATGGCTGAAATTTTGAAGCATAATGGCTGTAACTAGATTAATGTTTGTTCACATCATCAATGTTGAGACATCATTAACCAAATGATCCTGTTGTTTTCCAGCACAGTCCTTCTCCAAGTACAATCCATCCAAAGGTTACTGGTGGGAGTTCAAGGACAAGGAAGAGAAAGGTCAGTAGACTTAAACCAGGCTACGTCAGTCAGTACCGTCACCACGGGACATCAGTTAGTACCGTCACCACGGGACATCAGTTAGTACCATCACCACGGTACATCAGTCAGTACCGTCACCACGGTACATCAGTTAGTACCGTCACCACGGTACATCAGTAAGTACTATCACCACAATCTTACATGTGGACAATGTTCTAGTATATGTCTCATTCCATACAATGTTCTAGCATATGTCACATGTGGATGATGATCTTGTATATGTCACATGTGGACAATGTTCTAGCGTATGTCACATGTGGATGATGTTCTAGCGTATGTCACTAGTGGATGATGCTCTAGTATATGTCACATGTGGACAATGTCCAAGTGTATGTCTCATGTGGATGATGTTCTAGTGTATGTCACATGTGGACAATGTTCTAGTATATGTCACATGTGGACAATGTCCAAGTGTATGTCTCATGTGGATGATGTTCTAGTGTATGTCACATGTGGACAATGTTCTAGTATATGTCACATGTGGACAATGTTCTAGCCTATGTCACATGTGGATGATGTTCTAGTGTATGTCACAAGTGGATGATGTTCTAGTATATGTCACATGTGGACAATGTCCTAGCATATGTCAAATGTGGATGATGTTCTAACGTATGTCTCATGTGGACAATGTTCTAGTGTATGTCACATGTGGACCATGTTCTAGTGCATGTCACATGTGGACAATGTTCTAGTGCATGTCACATGTGGACAATGTTCTAGTATATGTCACATGTGGACAATGTCCTAGCATATGTTAAATGTGGATGATGTTCTAACGTATGTCACATGTGGACAATGTTCTAGTGTATGTCACATGTGGACCATGTTCTAGTGCATGTCACATGTGGACAATGTTCTAGTGCATGTCACATGTGGACAATGTTCTAGTGTATGTCTCATGTGGACCATGTTCTAGTGTATGTCACATGTGGACCATGTTCTAGTGTATGTCACATGTGGACAATGTTCTAGTGCATGTCACATGTGGACAATGTTCTAGTGCATGTCACATGTGGACAATGTTCTAGTGTATGTCTCATGTGGACCATGTTCTAGTGTATGTCACATGTGGACCATGTTCTAGTGCATGTCACATGTTGACAATGTTCTAGTGCATGTCACATGTGGACAATGTTCTAGTGTATGTCACATGTGGCCAATGTTATTGTGTATGTCACATGTGGACAATGTTCTAGTATATGTCACATGTGGACAATGTCCTAGCATATGTTAAATGTGGATGATGTTCTAACGTATGTCACATGTGGACAATGTTCTAGTGTATATCACATGTGGACCATGTTCTAGTGCATGTCACATGTGGACAATGTTCTAGTGCATGTCACATGTGGACAATGTTCTAGTGTATGTCTCATGTGGACCATGTTCTAGTGTATGTCACATGTGGACCATGTTCTAGTGTATGTCACATGTGGACAATGTTCTAGTGCATGTCACATGTGGACAATGTTCTAGTGCATGTCACATGTGGACAATGTTCTAGTGCATGTCTCATGTGGACCATGTTCTAGTGTATGTCACATGTGGACCATGTTCTAGTGCATGTCACATGTTGACAATGTTCTAGTGCATGTCACATGTGGACAATGTTCTAGTGTATGTCACATGTGGCCAATGTTATTGTGTATGTCACATGTGGACAATGTTCTAGTGTATGTCACATGTGGACCATGTTCTAGTATGTCACACGTTGCAGACAAACCTGAAGGGAAGGAGAAGAGGAAGCGTGAGGAACCGAGCTCAATGTTTCAGCGCCAGAGAGTGGACCTGCTGCTTGGAGAGTTGGGCAAGAAGTATCCACCCCAATTTGTGGCCCCCAGTCATCCAGAAAACAAAGGTAGGTGTAGTGCCTTTTAAACATTCATCCAGTCAAGTCCATGATTAAACTTCTACTATATTCTACAATTGTTATTATGGTTACCATAAATGTTAAAACATGGCTCTTATTGCGGTGTATCTGCCGTCCTAACTGCTAAATATAATTAGAATTATCTCATCTTGTCATCAGCCTTTCTCTACTTGGACTCACTTGATGCTGTTAGTAGACTGACACTAAATCAACAGCTCTCCTTTTTCCATGGTAACAAAGTTAGATGTTACGAAACTTCAAATATATGCACAAGGTTTCAGATCATTGACTTAATGTCATCCAAAATGTCCAACAGATTTTTTTCAAAATGGTAATGATCTTGAAGAATGTCATTAAAATTTTAGAAATCATGAAAATGTCCTATAAATGCCCTCTGTCTCTACCAAAATGACCAACAGAGCAAATTGTAGTTCCAGGCATTTTGTTTTATATGTAGGGTTTCATTTTAACTTCATTTCATTTGTCAAGTTGACTATATGGTTGTGAGGGTGAGATGAATATGCATTGGGTGAAGTCAAGGTGTTCTTGAGGTGCAAGTAAGTCTTTCAACCACGGTGGACTAGCTTTGAAACCATGTGTGGCTCTGTGTTTCAGAGGAAGCTGCCAAGCCAGAGGTGAAGCAGGAGGTGAAGCAGGAAAAGGCCGAGGACAAGAACAGCTCGTCATCCCCAGCCACCAATGCTGCCATGAAGCCTCCCCCAGAGAAGAAGGCAAAGATGATGCGATGATGATCAGTGCGGCTTGTCCTAGTGGACAAAGTTTAGGTGAAGGCCATGGTTTATTTGGCTGGATGGACACAGTTGAGGTGGAGGTCAGTGTGGCTTGACCTAGTGGACACAGTTGAGGTGGAGGTCAGTGTGGCTTGACCTAGTGGACACATTTGAGGTGGAGGTCAGTGTGACTTGACCTAGTGGGCATAGATGAGGTGAAGGTCAGTGTGACTTGAGCTAGTGAACACAGTTGAGGGGAAAGTCAGTGTGGCTTGATCTAGTGGACACAGTTGAGGTGAAGGTCAGTGTGACTTGACCTAGTGGACACAGTTGAGGTGGAGGTCAGCATGAATTGACCTAGTGGGCATAGATGAGGTAAAGGTCAGTGTGACTTGACCTAGTGGACACAGATGAGGTGGAGGTCAGTGTGACTTGACCTAGTGGACACAGTTGAGGTGGAGGTCAGCATGAATTGACCTAGTGGGCAAAGATGAGGTAAAGGTCAGTGTGACTTGACCTAGTGGACACAGTTGAGGTGGAGGTCAGCGTGACTTGACCTAGTGGGCACAGATGAGGTGAAGGTCAGAGTGAGTTGACTTAGTGGACACAGTTCAGGGGAAGGTCAGTGTGACTTGACCTAGTGGACACAGTTGAGGTGAAGATCTGTTTGTCTTGACCTCCTGGACACAATAATTGTTACTAGTTGGCAGATAGATTGGAGAATGGCAGGAACACCTCGGTAGCAGGAGATGTACATGGAATTAAAGTAGTATATCTGCAGAATATATGTTGCGAGTGGTATAAAGATAAGGTGTTACTCCTGGGTTACTTAACACTGAAAAGCAAATTCAGTTCCAATCATTGACACAGCGTTGAATAAACAATTGAGAAAGTTTACTCTTAGGTTAATGTCTCATGTAATAAGGTAGTTTGATTATATTGATATCCATCTTGTTACTGGAGAATCTGTGTTGTATGTTTACATTCTTATCACCGTCATGTCATTGCTGTATATAGACTCAGTAATAAAACTGATGCCACATACACTACTGTCTCATTGCCAATGACTGGGAAAAATATTGTCTGGATCAAATCAACTTTCAAACAGTTCATATGTAAGTACAGGTTGGGTGAAACATATTTCATTACTTGCCAACCAGACTTGATGTCAGGCCAAGCTGTTCGAGGGGAGGGAAAGATTACAATGGACACAAAAGCAGCAATTTATGGGACACTCTGTACATGCCAAAATAAGTGGCTACCTGTCCCCTGTATCTACACGGAGGAGGAGGAGGAGGAGGGAGTCAGTGTGTGTGACATGGGTCATCTTGTATCCGCCACCCCGCACAGTTTGCAGCACTGGTCATACAGCTGCAATAGTTCCAACTGTGTACAGTACAGTCAAACACAGTTGTCTCGAAGTAAAATCTTGGTCCCTACATATTCTTTCTTTATTCAATCATTATTTAACCTGGGCTGAGTCTGGAAGTCCCTTCCAGTCCCAGATATGTACTTCCAGCACATGTTTACTCTGGTAAGTGGATCTCGCCTGACTCATCGGTCATCACCATTCAATTGATGATCAATAATGAAAGAAATGTTGAACATTTATTTCAGTTTTTTGTTCGTGTGTTGCATATGTTTTCCTGCCAGTCGGTAAATGTATCCCTTGTTTATTTCTCAGTTGTGTCGAACCTCAGATAACTCCAAGTATTTACGTAGGTCTGTTTAACTTCGACACAGTGATGTTTGACTGTACATTCATTCCTTCAGACACAGACTACTAGTTCCTCATCTCAAAAACCACTACAGTAAAAGTTTACTGAAAAATACAGCATTCACAGCGAATCCTTCTGTGAACCCACCAGGCAGATTGTTTTGAAACATACGTAGTGTTTCAATCTGTACAGAGAGGTAAGATATTCTTTTTGAGATATTTAAACTGGCTATGGAAGTTCAATGAAATGTGGTGTATCTAATCAGATCTCTATAAATATCTTTGGGACATTTCCACCAAGCATGGCCATTTAAGGTCAAGGTCAAAAGCTTATGCATACAGTATGCATACTTCTGTCAAAGTTCAAAGTCACATGTTCCCAGAAAATAAGGGTTGTAAACAGTTATATTTAACAATGAACTGGGTCATTAGCACTTTAAATACTATATCTGCAGGTGGTTTCTTTCACTTAGTGCTTGCAATGTACTACCTGTACATGCTGCTGAATATAGCCGCTCGCAGTCACCTGACTGTCGACCTTCAGTCGTAGTGTAACCACTTATTAAAACTCAATGATGATATTACTTGAAAAGTGCATTTGCTATTTCAGTCATTATTGTCAGTACTGTTCCTTGCTGCCGGAATGACTTGTTTTCACTGATCATCACAATATTTCCGGATTCTATTTCAAGTGGCTAGGACTCTGAACCAAAAGTGTATGTATCTTTTATACTGAGGTAACTAGAGTCATGGGATTTTAATAACCAGAAATGATTTCATTAAACTGGAAGTGCATATAACTTTCTTATTAATGTGGCTCCAGATATGAGACTTACTATTTTACTATTCTTTTATTAGACATGTATGTTTCAAGATTGGAAGTGATTTCGTTAAACTGGAAGTGCTTTTGACTTTGTGATTAAGGTACCTACAGACAACAGTTGTCATGCAGTGAGCGTATTGTTTCCAAACTGAAAGTGATGAAAATGAAACAGAAGCACTTATTTTAGGGCAGCTAGAGGTACAGGACTAAGTTGTACTGCATAGGACCACAGAAGGGACCAAAGTTGAATATTGATAAGGGCAGCTGTGAGCTGATTTGGAAAAGTCAAAATGGACGATGGTACATGATTCTAGTGGCAATGTTTTTGGGCATTATGGAAAAGATGCACATGGATGTGGCTGCTTCTATTTGTGCAGAGAATGCAAACACCTTTCTGGTTAGAACAGTTGTCTGTCAGTTTCATCCAGTACTCTGAAGAAGTTATTTGATAAGCATGTAAAGAGTATATTTAGAGATAGGTATGTAATATACTACTCAAAACAACTTTTTTCATATAATTATAGTTATCACACTCCAGTTTCATACTGATGTAAGAACTACATCGAAACATGGCTATATGTAATAAACCAGAAGTTGTTATCCATAAAGTTGTAGATTTTCTAGTTATAGTTAATCTGTCATGCCTTGAGAGATAAACTATAGTCATGACAAACATGGGTTTGGTGAAACTTGCGGCATGGCAACGTTCAGCTTCAAAGGTCCACAGGTTACAAACACTAAGCAGGTGAGCTACCCGGGGGGTTTGCTCGTCTGACAAGCGAGGTCATAGGACACGAGGGTGCAGGCGGGGCACAGTTGTGATACACCAGACTATTTTATGGTTTTCCTCTTAATTTAGGAGCAGAAGAAAGGTTGCACATATTGTAGATAATTACAAATGAGACAGACATGCACCCTTCTGAAGTCCCAGGTAGATCTCGCTGTGCAGAGTTGCATCCCTTGAGTACACCAGAAACCAATGATTGTGGGTTCAAAGCCCTTTTTGCCCAATTGTTTCTAAGCTTGTCAGCACCATACTTGTTCTCCAACATCAAGATGACACATTGTGATATAACTAGAAGACTAGAAGCCAGGCCCTGTAGGGAGGGATTGGTAGACCCATTGCCAGGCCCTGTAGGAAGGAATAGCTAGACCCTTTGCCAGGCCCAGTAGGGAGGGATTGGTAGACTCATTGCCAGGTCCTGTGGGGAGGGATAGGTAGACCCATTGCCAGGCCCTGTAGGAAGGAATAGCTAGACCCTTTGCCAGGCCCAGTAGGGAGGGATTGGTAGACTCATTGCCAGGCCCTGTAGGGAGGGATTGGTAGACCCATTGCCAGGCCCTGTAGGAAGGAATAGCTAGACCCTTTGCCAGGCCCAGTAGGGAGGGATTGGTAGACTCATTGCCAGGCCCTGTAGGGAGGGATAGGTAGACCCATTGCCAGGCCCTGTAGGGAGGGATAGGTAGACCCCTTGCCAGGCCCTGTGTGGAGGAATAGGTAGACCCATTGCCAGGCCCTGTGTGGAGGGATAGGTAGACCCATTGCCAGGCCCTGTGGGAAGGGATTGGTAGACCCATTGCAAGGCCCTGTAGGGAGGAATAGGTAGACCCATTGCCAGGCCCTGTAGGGAGGGATAGGTAGACCCATTGCCAGGCCCTGTGGGGAGGAATGGGTAGACCCATTGCCAGGTCCTGTGGGGAGGGATTGGTAGACCCATTGCCAGGCCCTGTAAGGAGGAATAGGTAGACCCATTGCCAGGCCCTGTGGGGAGGGATAGGTAGACCCATTGCCAGGCCCTGTAGGAAGGAATAGCTAGACCCATTGCCAGGCCCTGTGGGGAGGGATAGGTAGACCCATTGCCAGGCCCTGTGGGGAGGGATAGGTAGACTCATTGCCAGGCCCTGTGGGGAGGGATAGGTAGACCCATTGCCAGGCCTTGTAGGGAGGAATAGGTAGGCCCATTGCCAGGCCCTATAAGGAGGAATAGGTAGACCCATTGCCAGGCCCTGTAGGGAGGGATAGGTAGACCCATTGCCAGGCCCTGTATGGAGGGATAGGTAGACCCATTGCCAGGCCCTGTGGGGAGGAATAGCTAGACCCATTGCCAGGCCCCGTGGGGAGGGATAGGTAGACCCATAGCTAGGCCCTGTGGGGAGGGATTGGTAGACCCATTGCCAGGCCCTGTAGGGAGGAATAGGTAGACCAATGGTCATGCCCTGTGGGGAGGGATAGGTAGACCCATTGCCAGGCCCTATAAGGAGGAATAGGTAGACCCATTGCCAGGCCCTGTAGGGAGGGATAGGTAGACCCATTGCCAGGCCCTGTGTGGAGGGATAGGTAGACCCATTGCCAGGCCCTGTGGGGAGGGATTGGTAGACCCATTGCCAGGCCCTGTGGGGAGGAATAGCTAGACCCATTGCCAGGCCCCGTGGGGAGGGATAGGTAGACCCATAGCTAGGCCCTGTGGGGAGGGATTGGTAGACCCATTGCCAGGCCCTGTAGGGAGGAATAGGTAGACCAATGGCCAGGCCCTGTAGGGAGGGATAGGTAGACCCATTGCCAGGAGAATAGGTAGGCCGATACTGCTGACTCCGTTGATTGTGTGTCCTGTACCTATCGTATTCCCGTCCCTAGGCACATCTAGAAAACTGATATATAATATGAAGGAATGAGGGGACACCGCAACAGTAGCTGGTGCGTCATGTATGCCAATGGGTTGGATCGACGCTTACCACCAGCATAGGACAAATTCGAATGTGGAATGTTCACGGGAGTGGAGCCATGTGTGTAACTGGACATTGTCTCAGTGTAATTAGGGTCATCATTAAACAAGAGTTAGAAACGTTCACATTGGTTCTTGAATGACTTGATCCCAACTTGGATCAATATAACGACCTAATCTTATAGTCTATAACACGTCCTGCCTCCCATCCAAAGTTGAGCTTGTCTTTGGTGTCAATATGTACCCTGATCGGCAAGGATAGTTGTACGTCGAAACTGAAAGTGGAGTAACCTTACTAGCGTGACCTCAATAGTAATACACCCACGTGGAGTATGCCAGGTTCCGTTATGAGTTCATTGTGTAGAGTGAGGCATACAATTAAATATAACTCAGATTTTCGATTGCGGGGGAAGGGTTATTTCCCTTACATACTTCCCGCTCGCCCCAAAAGTGCAGATTTTATTAGACGGATGCTATCTTACAAGGTCGGCCTTGACTAAGAATGTACTTCCAGAAATAGGCTCTCTTCTCCGGCTATAAGGACAATAGCAGTATATTAAAGCGTTTTAATATGATAAAAGAGCATTTTACAACACCATGTGTAGCAAGGCCCCAGGCGTGCAGTTTTCATATGTTTGTACTCACAGCTGCCTGAGGAATGTACTTTTCAATTACTAAGATTGTGGATGGTGGACATAAACAGCATAGCTTTTGATGCAAACTGGAGAGTAATTGAGTTAAAGTTTAAGGTCTTATCGGCATTATTTCATCCACATAGCTACGTAACTTGAAGAAGAAACGTTACCAAACTGAAATTTGGACATGTTGGGTCCAAACCCCGAATAGTGTTTACGATATGTTTGAGAATCATTCGCCCAAACACAACAAAAACAACTTGCTGAGTAATGCACGTACCACAGTACCCAGATCAATGGAACTTGAGTTTGAAGTGAAACTTTGGCTGCACCTACATGCCAACCTACAAAGATATGGGTACAAAACGAACGATGTACTGTTCCTTCAAACCCGAACGTTGGACAGTGACAAAGAACATGCTAAGGTTAACGCTAAAACAGACAAAACAATCTGTTGGTATGATATATCAAGGAGCAACACATGACCACATCGCAAGGAGTTTGGGCTGTAGCTGAAAGAACCGGATCATGTCCTGTTAGAGGCAAAGTAGTCCAGGCAAAATAAAGTTTCACTCAGATCCAATTGCAACAGAATTTATTTCACCACAATGCATTTCTACAAGGCCCCGAAAACAACATACTAAAAGTCCCAAGCAATCCCAATTTGGGAAATATGTCAAATTTGCAAAGTCCAATATGGCCACCAACTATCAATATATCTTCCATGTTTCAGATGAGGTTCAACGTTTTCATGTAAAATAAAGCATGTATTATACTGCGAAATAGCCGTATTATGTTTCTAAAAGGATATTTTCAACTACTGAACGTTTTCGACTATTGACAAATCTGCAAAAATTCAAGATGGACGACAAGATTCCTAAATGGGTGATTACACTGTATGTGTGTGTTAACAGTGTGCTAGAACTTATATGCCTATGACTTGGAACGCTAACTCACTGAAGTATAGTTAACACTTTTAGATAGAAACTTTGTCACCAGAGCCCCCAGGTGGCCCAAAATTCCAAGATGACCGCCAAGAGATTGATGGCTAGACATAGAATATCAATACACTGTTGGTCTCTGATGACATATTTGAGTAATTTGAACTTCTACATTGGGGTAACCAGACCCAAGGCGCCATGTAGAATACTCAGTCATTTGTATAAATCCAATATAACCACAAAATATCAGTATTTATCTCTTAAATGGCATGTTTTGGAGAGTTTAAATTTCAATGTTTTTGTCTGAATCTACTTATTAACATGACAATAAACGCTATGACAAGTTTCGTTTTCATATTGTAAATACTTGTTGGAAACAAGTATGACCTATATGAGGTCTTTTAGAATTTACCCAGGACCAGTGGTTTCACAAGAAGTCGATGAGTTATCTCCCTTGTAGTTTATTTGTGGAATTCCAATAAAACCACCAAATACCAATATTTGAATATAAATCTGAAAACGTTTGATCCTCTGCTCATTCCATTACATGACTTTGTGATTCATGAATATTATAACGCGAAGAGTAGTGGCAAAGTTGTCATGGTGAATGCTGTAGATATTCATTGCAAGGTAATTGCCTCCTGCCACTACCACCTAAAAAACGCTACATGCGTATCCTCCATCTCAGGAATCATATTCAGTAATTTCTGTGACGTCATTAGCTGCGTCCAGAAGACTGTGTCGCTACAATATCAGGGGTCCGTTGCAAAGCGCCAATCGCTAGCAAGCGATGTACAGCGATTTGCCCCACAACGGTGCCCTTACTTTCAGTTAAGCAGCAATCGCTGGCTGAGGTCGCTTCGTTCTCAAACCCAAATGGCGGCAGGATTTAACAGCGGAACCAAAAATTCTTGACTGGATCAACTGGGAAATTGGCAAAGGCAGCTAACATCGAACCACTCTCAGTCTGTCCCACATCTACAAAGTAGTCATACATGTGTCGGCTTGTCATCAAACTTCTGTTACGTTGTTCATTAGGGCAAGGCAACCAAGCAGTAGATGCGCCGCCATTTGGGAAGAGTGAGCAAGCGCTTCGAGATGTTGCAGACCCCAGGTGATAAATCTCCATACTCAAAGCGATTCGTGGCTTGCAACGCGCCCAAGGGCTTTTAGACCATTACGAGACGTGACGTTGACACTGGAACAGAGACATCGAGGGGCTCGAGTTCTGCGATGCTGGTAGGACAGAAACTGGCAGAGTCATGTTCACAGGTGAACAGATTCTATCGTTTCGGAGCAGATAGAAGCATATGTATCCACCTCCGACGAGAAGAACGAACGTCGCGTTTTTGCGTTCAAGACGGTTGGAGGTAGCAGCATCTGTAGACAAGTCTATGCGGCATCATTAGCCCTGTCAAGGCGGCATCTGTGGCCAAGTCAAGACAGATCTGGTGATTTTGGAAGGAAGCGTTGGTAGCGTTACGTTGACCAGTATCCCTACCCTGTTTACCTATCGCTCTTGCAACAGAATCCCCGGACCCAGTTTCATCAAGATAACACAAGGCTTATACAACATCTTGTCTTGGCCAGACATACCACCAATAAAACACTTGTGAGAACACCTTGACCGTCAACTTTGAGCTCCACTAGGTCGCCTTATATCAAGGATCAGTTAGCACAGGTCCTGTGAGAAGAGTGAGTGAGTTGGGTTTAACGCTGCTTTTAACAGTATTCCAGTTATATCGCGGCGTGTCAGCTTAATGTGGGAGGAAAGCCCGAAGTGATGCAGGTCTCAGACGTTTACCACTTCGTTGAAACCCACGAGCACGGGTCCTGTGAGAAGAATGGCGTTGAATCCCATTTCTTGTGACCTGTCCGTCGTCGAGTTAGGGCGTGCATTGATGTTCGTGTTGTGCATACACAATACTGATTGAAGATTGTGACATTTTGAAGGATTAAAGAAAGTGTCATGTGCTGATTTCAATCTTGTTGGTTACTGAACAACTGACCCCATCCTCCAAACTGTGGACACAATACCTTCATTTTTGTTCTCATTCACGTCATAACTTGTAATGATACTGATAATTTATGTGAGAGTGGGAACGGGTTGTCAGATTAGGCTGAGTTTCATGGCGTATACGATAAAACAGGGGGCTGACCTGAGACCCAAACGTTTGTTTTAGTACATGATATAGACAGAATGTCGAATTATATCACATATGAGACTGTCTACTGTATATTCGACGCCAAGTGTCCATGACATCTTATACCTTGCTACAACCGTCTTGTCTCTGTGTCACACATCCCTACACACTCCAAGGCAGCGCTGACTTAGCATAACACCAATGCCACAGGCTAATTTGCATATCACGTGCCCGTTTCTCTTGTTTGTAAACAAAAGCGCTTTTTCAGAAATCAGAATAGAACAGACTAATGCAAGTATTTGGGGGGGGGGGGGGGGGGGGGGGGGGGCGCTTTACATATTGCATAATTATAAGAATATGCTACTAAAACTGCAACAGTAAGTTGCATCACAATACATATTTACATATGAAAGTGACCGAATCGATAGCTCTCCGTAGGGCTACGATGACAACACAATGTAAACATAGGATAACTACGCAAATAGAAGTAGTTTTTCACGATTTAGGATATTTCTCAATGAAAGTAAACCATTCTATGACATATGTTTAAATAGATATGTAGATTTGTCAAAAATTAATTTTTAATTTTTCTTAATTGTAATAAAGAAGTTGTTCATCCATAAATTCTTATCCTTACTTAAAAATGAAACAGATGAAAAACATATGCAATATCTTGAATGGACTGTGTAAGATGCGACGAATGGCAGAGGTACTGCTGGTATACTATTTTAATGACGTAGAACACATCAGGGGTACATACAAAAGTAAGAATGTGTGCAGTTATAACGGAAAAGGATTACTCTCGTAACATCCCCCTTTTCTTCCAAAAGTTAAGTAATATTAAAATACTGGTATATTGTGGCAGATAGGTTGAGAATAATGTACAGATTAGTTTCTTTAAAATATTCAAACTGCTTTATAAAACTTAACATGTTAACTAAGTAAAGTCTCTGTGGAATGTCCCTGAAATTCCTGTAGACAAAATACCATACTGAGAACACAACAAAGAAATTAAAACACAATGCTCTTTTTGCGTTTGAAGTCAAAATGAAACACTTCACAAATTGTGCTCATTCCTTGGCACAATTAGTAGGTAACAAAGTCTTTCAGTCTGGTTGGTGGTTTGACTGCTCTTGTCCAGGTGGTCTTGATGTTTTCCTTAGGAAGCTCTGCTGGTACTGGTGGTGATGAAGGAGGTGGTTTCACAACAGGCGATGTCTTGGTAGCAGTTGTCTTTTTCGCTGAGAATCTGGTTCAATCTCACTGGTAACTTCCGGCAACTGATTGCGCCTGTACTCTTGACCATCAATGTCAACAATGTATGACCTTGTCGACACTTGTCTGACGCAAGTCCCGTGACACCATTTACCCGTTGTGTCTGAAGGCACTGATTGAACACTACTGGTTGACCAACTGTGAGTTCAGGTAGCTACCTAGCATGATTGTCGTAATAGAGTTTAGCCTTTCTGTGCTTGAGGGCTTCCTTGGCACTGGCACTGTCAACAAGCTCAGGTTTCAGAAGTTGTGTAGCAACTGGGAGAGTTGTGCGTGTTCGACGCGACATAATTCTTTGTACAGGGCTACTGTACATACCTTCAGCAGGGGTATTACGCCATTCCAGGATTGCTTTCCATGGGTCTTTGCCTTCTCTTTGTGACTTTTTGATCAGCTTCTTTGCAATCTTTACAGCTGATTCGGCCTTGCCATTTGACTGACTGTGATAAGGCGACGTCGTGACATGGCTGAATTCCCAGTCTTTGGCAAACTGAGCAAACTCTCATGATGTGAGTTGTGGACTGTTATCCGACACTACGGTATCTGGTATGCCATGTCTACTAAACTGTGCCTTCATACACTCAACAATAGATGTGGAAGTTGTGTCTGTCAGCTTGTCAACTTCCCAGTAGTCTGAATGGTAGTCTACTTGAACAAGATATTCCTCATTATGTAGAGTGAAAAGATCCACACCAATCTTACTCCACGGACGTTCAGGCACTTCATGTGACACTAAGGTTTCCCTCTGCTGTTTGGGCCTCATTTCTGAACACACTGTGCATTGACCAACATGGTCCTTAATGTCTACAGTCATATTTGGCCAATATATAACATCACATGCCCTTCGGATGCATGCTTCGGCTCCGAGATGAACACTCAGTTCCTCTCGGAATGTCCAGTAGTCTCTGACACACACTGGAGTGTCCTCACGTTGTTCTGGCCAGCCAGCTAAGATGGTGGACTTGAGAGTCTGGAGATTGATGTCTTGTTGAGTGAGACGCTGAATTTGATCGAGACGCTGATCTGTGACAGTGATACATTCTGCAGCGTTAATATTCTCCATTTCGCTGATGAAGGAAGTGTCCTCCGAAACAGCAAAGACTTCATAATCTTTCAAAGTCGGCTCTATCTTCCTGAGTGTAAGTGAGGCTCGCGACAGGAAATCTGCAATGTACATCTCTGTGCCCTTCTTGTAGCGGACATCAAGGTGGTACTTTTGCAGACGTAGTATCATTCTCTGTAGCCTTCTGGGAGAAGAGAGAAGAGATTTCTTGAAGATAGTCTCAAGTGGCTTATGATCGGTTTGTACATTGATCAGCTCACGACCGTACACGTATTGATCAAAGCGTTCACAGCCGAACACCACAGCTAAGCATTCTTTTTCAATTTGTGCGTATTGCTGCTCTGTAGGAGTAAGGGATCTGGATGCAAAGCACACAGGTTGACCATTTTGAAGCAAGGTTGCACCTAGCCCTACTTCACTTGCATCTGCTTGTATGGTCACTTCTTCACGCACATCATAATATCTGAGCACAGGAGTGTTAGTCACTAAAGTCTTGATGCGCTCAAATGCAGCCTCATGGTGTTTGCCAACACCACACTGCGTCCATGTCCAGGAGACGTCGCAGTGGTTCACAGGCATCTGACAAACAAGGTAAGAATTTCGCCAGATAATTGATGAAACCAATGAAGCGTTGAACAGCTTTCTTGTCAGTTGGCTTGGGCATCTGTGATAGAACACACTTTGTCAAGGTCAGGTTTGAGACCTTCTGCTGTAAGAAGATGACCAAGGTAAGGTATTGCTGACCTCCGAAGTTTTAGTTTTGTTTTGTTCAACTTCAGGTTGATTGATATGCCTCTTTGTAGTAGACCGATGAGATTCTGGTCATGATCTCGTGTGGCCTCTTCAAATGTGTCTCAACAGCCAAAAGGCATTCGTAGCCACCTGTATCGTCCTAGAGGAGTCCAGAAGGTAGTTAGGTAGCTACTTGTTTTATCCAGTTCTATTTGCCAAAATCCATCTTTGGCATCCAAAGTCGAGAAGACTTTGGCTGTTCCAAGGAAGCACTTCATCAATTGTAGGAATCTGGTAGTGTGAACGTTTCAAAGCCTTATTCAAGCCTTTTGGATCCAGGGATATGCAAATCTTGTTTGGCTTTTTCACAACAACCATACTGCTGATCCAGTCGGTTGGTTGAGTCACTTTTGCCAACACACCTTTGTCAACAAGTTCATTGATTTTTTTCTTCACTTCACTTTTCATAGCAACGGCCATTCGACGAGGTTGATGCTGTACAGGTTTAACTGTTGGATCTACATCAAGATGGTAGGTTCCTGGCAAGCAGCCCAGTCCTTGAAACACATCACCATACTGGTTCATGACTTGTTCAAAGGTCAGAGGAGTAGCTTCACTGCTCACACTGTGAATGCTGTCATCAACTGTGACTGTCATCAATCCTAAAGACTCACAAGTTTCAGCTGATAGCAGTGGCTTCTGTGCACCCTCAAGGACTTGAAATTCCAGCACATGAACCTTGCCTATTACCTTGCACTGAAGTGACACTTTACCAAGAGGTTGAACCATTATATAACTTGAGCTTTGCGTTGCTCTCTTCGATTACAGGGTTTCCATCTTGAGCAATGTAGCTCAAATCTTTGTAGCTGACAAGATTACATGTGGAACCTGAATCTAGTTGACATTTAATGTCTTGAATCCACTTGGACCCTGGATAGTGTAAGTTCAGAGAGACAAATCACTGTTTGCCCTTGGATTTCACTGAGCCAACAAAGTGTTCATTGTAGAACACAGCCTCATCAGAACTCTCTTCACTGTCCTGATACTCCGAATCATCTGTGTCAACGTACCGCACAGTCTCTCGTTTTCTGAACTTACACACACTGGCAAAATGGTGTAATTTCTTACAGTTAGAACACTGTTTGATTTGCGTGTCGTAGTGCCCCACGGCAAATAGTAATCACAAATCTAAAAACTCCAAATGTTTATCGACTAACGGGATCGGCTCGCTGAGTTGGCTGATGCATCTCATCGTATCCCAATTGCGTGGGTCGATGCTCATGATGGAAATCACTGGATTGTCTGGTCCAGACTTGATTATTTACATACCACCGTCATATAGGTGGACAGAGGGGTATATATGTACTCGGAAACGTGTTCCTCATGATTAACAAGTTGACATTTATTTGTGAAAGGGGGCCCTGCAGCTGGTGTTCATCAAAAGGATAATAATTCCGGCCCTCCCGGTAAAACACCATTTGCAGACTGCAGCTTACACTCCCATTGGTTTTAGGAGATACACTCACTCATTTATTCAAGCCGGCCAAGCGTGTACCTATACACGACGCTAACTAGGTCAAAGTACTGAACTGAATATACGGGCCCGCGGCTGCATATATGATCGTGTGTACTAGCTGCACATTACATAATGCTACGCACAGGCAGTCGTGACTCATTGTATGTCACAAGGCTATTTGATCATACATTTGGTATTATGTTTGTGTGACCTTGTTTTGATAACTTCCTGTCTGGGTTTTCCTGACGATTTCCCCGGGGCGAGTGGGGAGTTTTAACTGTTAATTGGACAAATTGATAATAGATTCTGCATGATGCATGGAATTAGTGAATGAAAATAACTTTGTATAATACGGGAAATATTTCAGCTACAGGACGGTATGAATGTATATCTCTATTAAATGTTAAAGGTAAAGGTGTTTAATTGCATCGCACTCTTTTGTCCAACTCGGAAATGCCCTTCACATGTGAATCATCAAACGCTTTAATAGCTGTGGCTGTGAACGTTGTATCACCTATTAAGCAAAGGCTGCTGGACTATTGCTCGACATAGAGGGAAATGTTGAGAATAGGAAAGTTGAAAAAGTCATGCCAAAGTGACTAAAAGCTCCTCACAAGACTATATGACGAGGGATGACACATTAATGTTTTGTCTGATTCAATAAATTGAATTCAATAATTGTCAAGATCTTCGAATTCACTTTTAGAACAGATTTCAGGTGGGGGATTCTATAAATCTCTGATTCCAGGAAATGCAGGAATCTGGGATATAGCCCGTATGAAGTATGGAATTGTTTTCAATGCATATGTGGCAAGGCACCATGGCAAGGACCTTGTTGACTCCTTTAAAATGTCGTCAACTGAGATGTCCCAATCCAGTAGCTCCTGCACGCATCCCCCGTGTATCTGACAATCCGCGTGTGGTCATCATTATTTGAAAAAGCGTAAATATTTGTATTCACATCCATAAAGAGGCTGTACATAATGTTGATATCTCATATAAGAAATAAACAACTTGTGGTCGTTTGTCGTACAATAAAACACTGCTGGGAAATTAAACCACTCGGGGCTGCGGCCTTCTTGTTTTATTCTGCCCCAGTGTTTTATTGTACCATAAAACAACGACCAAGAAATGTTTATTTCTTATGTAAAAAAGATTATGGCTTTTTGTAACTGCACTGCACGTCGACAGATGGTCCTCCCTCGTGTATTTGCGTGGTCAGCTTCGCGCTGCATTACAAGTATCAGTAGCTTCGCGCTGCAGTACATGTATCAGTAGCCTCCCGCTGCAGTACATGTATCAGTAGCCTCGCGCTGCATTACATGTATCAGTAGCCTCCCGCTGCAGTACATGTATCAGTAGCCTCGCGCTGCAGTACATGTATCAGTAGCCTCCCGCTGCAGCACATGTATCAGTAGCCTCGCGCTGCATTACATGTATCAGTAGCCTCCCGCTGCAGTACATGTATCAGTAGCCTCGCGCTGCAGTACATGTATCAGTAGCCTCGCGCTGCTGTACATGTATCAGTAGCCTCGCGCTGCAGTACATGTATCAGTAGCCTCCCGCTGCAGCACATGTATCAGTAGCCTCTCACTACAGTACATGTATCAGTAGCCTCCCGCTGCAGTACATGTATCAGTAGCCTCCCGCTGCAGTACATGTATCAGTAGCCTCCCGCTGCAGTACATGTATCAGTAGCCTCGCGCTGCATTACATGTATCAGTAGCCTCTCACTACAGTACATGTATCAGTAGCCTCTCACTACAGTACATGTATCAGTAGCCTCTCACTACAGTACATGTATCAGTAGCCTCACGCTGCAGTATATGTAGTGGGGAGTGGGGAGTTTTAACTGTTAATTGGACAAATTATCAGTAGCCTCCCGCTGCAGTACATGTATCAGTAGCCTCGCGCTGCATTACATGTATCAGTAGCCTCTCACTACAGTACATGTATCAGTAGCCTCTCACTACAGTACATGTATCAGTAGCCTCTCACTACAGTACATGTATCAGTAGCCTCACGCTGCAGTATATGTATCAGTAGCCTCGCGAAATAGACGAACTGTTCATTCTAAAATATATTCACATTCTTTCATTTGTGTTAATCAACAATTTTGTGACGACATGAATTTGATTCCTTTTCGCCTCTTGAATACCAACTACATTGAATGTCATTGTTGTCCTATTACTCTATGTACCTATCCAGAACATGACGGAATCTTAAATACTAAAACATACACAGTGAACGACTCGATGAAGACACGTGTGATGGATACATGTAACATCATATTTCATATTTGTTACGCTCATAATGTTTAAGCTAAATTTGTCCTATTCAAAATGCCGCTCATCTTAACCTAGTTTCGAAAACATTTACGCTCAAATTACCGGCTTCGTATTCTGCATTTTCTGTTGCTAGGATAACAGGTGGCCTTGCAGAAGGGGGCATGGGAGATAGGGTGGGAATGCGGATGTATCCGATGTGCACTTCACGCCACGCTTTGCGTCACTCAGTAACACCCAATCTATGTTTAAACCTGCCACAACCACATTGGCATTCTCCTCTTTTCCCTGTCACCCAAATGATTGTATATGTGATTTAAGTATTTTCTGAAGTGAAAGGTTAAATGGTTTGAAATATAGTGAGGAAATGATTGACTCCGCTTGATTGCAATATTTTCTGCGGGACCTATTTCACAAATTTACGATAACCCTACAACCATTGTTAGTGTCACAGAAGCTCTAGCCTGTGACCTTCATGCAGAGTGGCCCCTGACCAGTAGGCACAGACTCCATGTTGACTGTTAATATTCATCGATGAACAGTTTGACTCCAAACTATTGCAGTCAAAACAACAATCATACTACCGAAAACGTTGTTCCTCAGAATAAAGAAGTTGACATCCATATATTCTCTTCCTTATGATATACCAGTATATTAAAAATAGATGCGCAAATCTGATTCGTATGCACTTGCATAACACATACACCACCAGGACTTACAACGAACTTGGAACAGTAATAACATGCAAATGTACAACTGATTTGCGCATCTAATTTCTATATCTTATATTATACATCTTATCTATGTTTGACTTCTTGCCTAATGATATGCACTCATTTTAAACATGTTTAAACGTGTTTAAATTCTAAACATGTTTAAATGTTTTTAAATTCTAAAGATGTTTAAACGTGTTTACATTCTAAACATGTTTAGCTTATGGGAATGTTGTGTTTAGGTGGTGTTTAGGCGGTGAGACGACAGTTCATTTCATTTGCTTAGACCCTAATCCGTGTTTATATAGAACGCACTAAATGTGTATCCCGCTTTGGATATAAACACTGCCCTAAACATGTTTAGATCTAAACATGTCTTGTATGTGTTTACATTCTTAACATTTTTACAGGGTATATGGGTTGGGAGCAGCGCATTTGGTGTCATGCGACAAATTACGTGACCTGGCATCTGCTTGTCGCCGGAAAATTCAAAAAAAAGTTTTAACATTGTTGACAGCTTATCAATGTAGGTACACAGAGCACGACAATGCCGTTTCATTTTGGAAATAATGCAAGCTGTACTTGTGTGTATATCAAGCATTATTCTAATGCTACTGTACATAACACTTTGATATTTAT